>NC_135477.1:193477219-193792368 GCF_052094955.1 Ictidomys tridecemlineatus
ATGGTTTCTGTGCTTCTTGGTTTCTATCCCAGGTTATTTTCTGCTCTAACTTAATTTTTGGTCCATCTCCCTGATAAACAGTTCCCATTTCAGTTCCCCCCTGAGCCTTTAAAGGAGATTGAAAGTAGCAGTTAAAGCTGGTTATGCTCAATAGT
Source organism: Ictidomys tridecemlineatus (assembly GCF_052094955.1). Taxonomy (NCBI): domain Eukaryota; kingdom Metazoa; phylum Chordata; class Mammalia; order Rodentia; family Sciuridae; genus Ictidomys; species Ictidomys tridecemlineatus. The sequence continues at coordinate 193,477,375 of NC_135477.1, forward strand.
CAAGGCGAATTTTGTTTACAAGATGCTCCCTGTTACAGTGTTTGCATTGTCTAAATAACAGGCAATAAAATCTATCAGCTGGAAACCTCCCCTTGTTGTAAATGAGCAAATGATTTTAATCAGTATCTTCTGCTGAACAGTCTTTCAAGGGCCGTCCAGTTTTAACACTTCAAAATCTATCTGAAACCAATCTGTAAATATTTATTGAATTAATAATCACATACCCAGAACTCTGCTAAGCTCTATAATAGATACAGAAGTAGTATGAAAGGGCCCTGCCTGTGAGAATTTTGCATCAATTTCTGTGACACATTAATTTAATTTTTTAAATGAAGAAAATATTATTATGGTGCTACATATAAATATGGGATCCAACTTAGAGAAAATAATTAGAACTACTATCTTCTGGTAGAGCTTCAAGGGAGAGCTCGAATCATGCCTCAAAGAATTTTGAAAATGTGAGATGATAAGGAGATGAAAGGGTAAATGATAATGACAATTTGGATTACAGAGAAAGAGTTGACTAAAGATTCATAGGAGATGGTAGTTTGAAATATAAAAATGGATGGGAATGTAAGAAATACATTTTTAAAAGGCCTCTCAAACTTTACAAAGTGATTAACTCATTGAGAAAGTGATTGTGAATTGACTTAATAAATTGAGAAATACATGTGATTGATTGACTTTACTACAGATGTATATATAGTTACAAAACTGTCCTGAGAGATAGCCAATAAGCATGGAGATAATTTTCTATATTCTACAAAAGGAGATATGAGAATGTAAATGAGGCAGTGGGCATGGAGTGGAATAGAAAGGAGAGGGAAAATATGGCTACATGTAATCTGTGTGATAATCTTCTTAGCCCTTTTCCATTGTTTGTTACATTAAGTAGTTTTCATAAGTATGTATTTTTCAATATAAGACAGGAGTAAATTGAGAGGTCTATGATTTATACAAGTGGGACACAAAAGTGAGATTTTTATCGAGATTGATTTTATTCCAAAGTGTTATTTCCTTTGGCTCTTGCTGAATTTTACAGGAGAAGCAAAATATAAAGTGAAGCTTTCACAATAAGGTAATCCCAAAGTTTCTCATTATAAATTGTAGCCTCTTATCTAACTGAAATAGGAACCATATGTCATTCATATATCTCACAAATACTGATAATAATTAAATCCTAGTAATTGCATGTTAACTTTGAAGTCAGTAACAGCATTTAAATGATCATGTTCTCCCCCTCTTAATGTGATGAAGGTCTCCAATCTCTTCTTGTTGCTTCTTGCTTTTGTTATCTGGTGACAAATACATCATTTTCCCAGCAGATAGAATAAATATCAATGCCACACTGTCCTCAGCACTTCTCCCAGCCCTCCCAAATTCTATAGATTTGCATAGATGCCAGCTTTCAAATATTTTCAGTGAGTATTCAAACTTCAAATATAAAAGGCACAAACCCTCTCTGATTTTTATAGAGGAAGAAATCTTGAATTCTTTGATATCACTATCTTCTTCTTCAATTTCTCAAAGATTCTGTTTCTACTTTTAGTCATCTCTCCTTCATCTCGCCTCATCTTTTTCTCAGCTAGTGTTCGAAGACTTTTTCCTCCACGTCAGCTTTCCTCCTGATGCTCTGTGCATATTACTATAAAGATAAACATCTGTAATCTGAAAATCCAAAACTGAAATGCTCCAATTGCAGAAAAACTTATTTTAAAGAAAAGCATTTTGAAAAGATATACATTATTTAAATGAATGTAAGTATTCTAGAAGAAATAAGGGCTTTTAATTAGATATTTAAATAATACTTCATATATTTTGATCTTCAAAGTTTAGTATCTATAAGAATATTAGTACTTCCTTTCAAATTTTAATAAAATTGTTATAAGTTACAGTCATAGACTCTCAAAATCCAGAAAAGCATTAAAATTGAGATAGAATATTTTGAAAATGAATTTCAGTGTAATCTTGTAAGGCAATGCTAGTAAGAATGATGCCATTTAAGAATCCTCATGACTTCAATAAAAATTAGCAGAGAAAGTGAAAGACTTTTCAGTCTCACACTTTAGTTAGGTCTCAATATTCCCATGTTAAACAGAAACAAAGATTTGAATGGACCTTGAGTGAGATAGAATAAAAAGGCAGAAAAATATGATCCTCCAATGATGGTCTCCACACAGACACACCAAGTTGAACAGATATTCATGCACCAGACTATATTCATAGGAATTAAGGAAGTCAAGTGAAGGACAATGATGCCTTTTTTTAGCATAAAAATAAGAAAAAATACATTTAAAAAGGCAGGGAAGAAACAGTTCCCATATCACTCCAGCCCAGCATAAAGAAGAAATCCTCCTATTTCAAGGAGGAAGAAAGAATTAAGTGTAGGCTTTAGACTTTACAGCCAGTACCAGGTGCATAGCAGTGAAGCTTCATGCAGGGCAGAGCTCCAGAATCCCTTCTGCCAGGCCAATATCTGTGGGCCAAGCTGTTGGAATGGGAAGCAAGGATACTCTCCAGCATTGCCACTCAAGCCCCTCACATCAGATTGGAGAGCAAGACTTCACTTGTTGAGGGGCAGGGGAAAAAAGACAGCAGAGGACTATGTCTTGGAGCTCAATGCCAAGGCTGATGCAGTGAGACCCAGCACACAGTAGAAACTGACATTCCCTTACTCAGGCAAGAGCTCACAGATGGAGACTTTAATCTGCCCAAGCATTAGGAGACCTGTGACTGATGGGACAGACTCAAGTTTGGGCCAGCATCATTGCCAGCTTCTCTGGCACACTACCTTACCACAATACTGTGCAGATTCCTACAGCTGTGAGATGTGTGACCCAGTTGAGTGTTAACGTGTTGGCCAAAGTACTTTCTTCTCATTCCATCCCCAACCTCAAGCAGCATAGTTATCACCGGGCCAATGCTTGCAGACAGCACTATAGATGTGCCCTGTTGCCAGTCAGAGACCTGTACTTTGTTAGAATGAAGGCCTGCTGCAGCATGGGCCTTTGCATGTCCCTGAAATTGTACAGGTCTTTCTGGCTATGATATTAAGGTGTAACTGAGCTTAGTAGTGGCCTGCGTTGTCAAGGAACTGCCTTAACCAACATCACTCAAATCTTGGGCAGCATACCTTGGAGTGAGATCTCATTTTGTTTAGGTAAGATAGGGTAGAAAGCACAAGATTGTTACCTGAAACTTAGTGGCCAGTCAGTGAAAGCCTCATACTAGGAAGTTCCTAAAAGCCCCTATTACAGGCCTGACCAAAGACTGAGCCTCTAGAATAGCTTTCACACCAGAAGACACATGGCCTCAGTCTATCACACCTCTTCTAAGGCCAACACCATGTGAAGCTTGGTCTATATATCTTCCTCAGCAGTAGGCTGCCCATAGCAGTATGGGCCTTGACTATGCTGGTCTTATCAGGTTTTGGGCTCAAATTTTGTGACACTTCTTGGTGGTTGGTAGCCACAGGTATGACATAGGGACCTGGGGCTAGATGATCCATAATTGTGTTCTGAGCTGGGAAGAATCTTGTAGCTCTTAACCATAGAATGGCTAATGTAGACAAGGTTTCTGGGCCTACATAGGCCACAGGAAGAGGCTTGTGGGAATGGATTATCCTTTTAGCACTACTCTATGTCTTTCTAAATTATACACGAACTATGGTTTAGGGAAAATTTGGGATTAGATTGCCCTGTAGTACAGAAACAGTGACAACACATTGAACACAGACTTGAGTGCCATTCAGTGTTTACACAGTGGGAGAATCTGTAGGCTCAAAGAAAATAGAGAGCAAGCTTAGAAATTCTGGATAGACAGAGACAAACAAGTCCAAATTAGGAAGGCTGGAATAAATATACAGACATTCAATGCTCATATGATGTTACATGCCAATAAGCAGCATCAAGAGCTTTCAGGAAACCATGACATCACTCAAATGTTGAAATCTTGAAAAACTGACTTCATAGAAATTGAGAACAGAATAGTGGTTAACCAGAAACCAGAGAGAACATGAGGAGAGCTGTCCAAAAGCTACATTTAGGTAGGAGCAAGATGTTCTGGGATGTTATTGCACAGTGGGGTGACTATAGAAAACAATAATTTACTGTACATTTATACAGGCTAGAAGAAGGAAGTACTAAAGTTTTCAATATAAAGAAATGATAGATGTTGAAAAATGTATACACACATCAAAGCATTACCATTATAATCTAGTAGGATGTACAATTTTTATGTTTTGATACATTAGTTAAAAATAAACTTGACTTAAAAAGACAATATGGGTGTTTTAGCATTGGCATCAAAGTGGGCAGAAAGGAACAGCAGCAGATTTTTTCACAGGTAACTTTCTCTTGCTGTATCTATAGACAAAAATTTTATCAACACAATAAAATGCATCATATTTTTAAAGACAGCTTAAGGATATAATATTGAATATAAATATAATTTAACTAATTTATTTGAACTAATTTGTTTTTTAATCACCTAAGGAATACTTTTTTCTAATTGTCTTATCAATTTAATTTGGTTCATAACATTTTCCCATAGAATAAGCCTACGTTTCCCTTCCCAACATACTTCTTTCTTTCTCACTTGAAGGAGATGTTAGCAAATTATTGAATTTATGCCTGTTTTTTTTTAAACAGCGCCTGCCACAATCCTTGAACAAACTAGAGGCTCAATAATTTTAGAAATGATGAATAGCTTATATTTCACCCAAAGCAGAGAGAATAGGTTAAAAAAAAAGACCAACTGTGAAAACTCTTTAATCTTGCAAAAGAGGCATTTAAATTAGTAACAAGGAAGACAGGTTAGTAAGAGAAGAGTCCAAGGATTAACCAAAGTGATTACACCAGAGAAGAACTAGAATTAGGTTATTCTTCAGCCCTAAGATTCCATGAGTCTCCTCAGTGCAGATGAGTGAAGAACAGATTATGATCCATTCTATTATTCAACAGCTTTCTATTTCCCATGTATCTTTTTTTTGCAGGTATGAAAATATTACAATGCATTCCAATTTTATATAACTATAATGTACCAATTAAAAATAAATAAAGAGAACACAATTGGGAAGGTTGGAGGGAAGGGAAACAGCAAATACTGAGGATTGAGATGGAATAAACTATATTATATGCATTTATGAATATCAAAATGAAACCCACTATTATGTACAACTATAATGCACTAATACATTTTTTTAAAAAAGAAATTAAGACAGTAAAATATTTGGTTGAGCCAAAAGGGTACTGAGAATTTATAATAGTGAAGTTCTTCAAAAGAAATGAATTTTTCAGTACTTGGGTACTTGGCAAGAATAAATAAACAACTAGATATAAAAAAGTAAAAGGGCAATTAATATTTCCTTGCCATTCTAAGATTTTCTAACTATAGTTTCATCTATTCCTAAGCAGTTATGGAAGTAGGTGGGAAGCAATTAGTTTTACTAGGACATGTATTTGATCCTCTAGTAAGGTGGCTATGTAGAAGAATCACTTAAGGAATATGTCTAGTAGGCCTCCTGGCATCCAGAATCAACTCAACAATGACTTGCTATATTCTACTCCTTTGTCCTGGCACAGTAAGAATTTGGAGGAAATTATTTAAAACTGTTAGGATACTTTATATATCCCTCTCACTCCGAGTGTTTACTGTAAACTTAAAACTCCTGGATTCACTTTTTTTACTGTAAATTTTAAACTCCTGTATTCACTGTTTTATCTAACGACATTTATTCTCTGTGCCTTATGTTACCTACACAATATTGTTCATTATTACATTATTATTGCTCAAAGGCAGAACTTCATTGGATCAAATAAGAAAACCACAACCCTGTGTGGAAAATTCTCATGCCAAAAAAGTATCTACTTTCATACTTTTCTTCTATGCATCAGTGTCAGGAAATCTTTGCTAATTCATTTGATTACAATACACAAATCACTAAAGTAGAATCACAAGTATTACACAGTAATAGAAAAGCAAGCAATGTCCATGAGACAGCCACAGTAAATTTAATTCTTAAAAATACATATTTTAGTCTCCAATGAGAGTCTTATTTTATCAACTTTCCTAATCCAAAAGCCATCTTTGTTTTTAGAATTAAGAACTACTCAATATCTAGTGGTCATATATTAAGTGAAGTCTGACAATCAAGAATATATTGACTAACTAAACAACACTAGTGGCCAATGGAGGTTATGCTTTTAAAAATAAAAGCATAAGATATGGTAGGAAACATTATTTATAAAACTAAATACAAATGTAATATCAAATGGCTACTTCTAATTGTGGCATCTTAGATTTAAGAATTAGGGCAAATATGTCATAAGAGGGAAGGGAACTAATCAATCAAATCCAAAAGAACTCACTACTTTATAAAGTTTGAGCAACAGCCCTATGAACTATTATTCATTTTTTACTTTTCATTAATCTTTTTAGTAAATTAATTTTTAATCCTATAATCCATCTCAAGTTTTGCAATTAAGTAAAAAAAAAAGCAGATATGTACACCAAATATTTTTACAAAACTCACCATGTATCCAGTCTGGGATCCACATCTGTAGATTCAACCAACAATAGACTGAAAATATTTGGGGGGAAAATTTTCCAAAAAGCAAAACTTGAATTTCCCATGTATCTTTAAGCAGGTGTGGTTCTAGTGTGGTGTTACAACTAGTCATCATTGCTATTACAAACATAGAGTGTCCAAATATTCAACATACAAGTCACTAAATAACACAAATTGAGTAGTGTCAGCTCATCTGCCTTCTCCAGAACATACTGTTTCAATGTTGGTCTGGGCTGAGTTGATCACCTCATCTGTCATTGCCTTGTACTGCCAAGCAGTTATGAGAAATTTATCTTGAGAGTTGGAGACTTTCTTATTCATCTATTTTGAGAACAAAGCACACAATGGGAGCTCAAGAAACATACTTTTATAAGCAATTAACTTTTCTAGTTCAGCTCAGTTAACCAATTTTCTGCATGAGCTGGAAGAAATCACATAACTATAACCTCAGTTTCTCCATTTAACAGGTGAAGACAATGTCTACTTTATAGTAAGGGAGATGTTTTGTACCATAAAAAAACTTAAATTATTGAAATAGATCAGTCTAATTCTGGGAGCATAGTCTAACTTATTTATGAAAATTTTATTACTACTTCCATAGTTATTAATAGTTTCAAAATAATTTCTCTCTATAAAAAGGTATTTTGAAGACAAAATTACAATAAGTGGTTTTTTAACACTAAACAATGACTGATTATTAGAGACCAGTGATTTATGAATTATCTTAGAAAACCCTGGCTTTGAGACTTTATTGGAACTCTGAAGGATACCGCTCAATTGAATTCTTCCCATGGAATCTAAGGTACTACTGGTTAGTAAGTAAGGAAAATGAATGGATCCATTAATTCTGTCAGATGACTGGGGAACCATGTGGTGCCTGCTACCTATGACTGACACAACAGCAAATGCAATATACCACAATGATGATGTCACAGTAGTTTCCCATTTAGTGTATACTGTCTTATTTCAGCTTTCATAGGAGAAAAGACTTAGCCTCATGTTTTGTCAATACAGCTTTAAAACTGCAAAGAAAAAAAATAGAATGATCCCTGAATAGCAGATGTCACTTTTTATCATTCCTTAGGAGAATGGAAATGATGGAGATGATATAATATTTCCAAGTGCTTCAGCTCTATATGAAACTTTTTGTCAGGATGAAGGTTGATTCAGTTACAACTTAAAACAATATATAAGATAAGTAATAAATTTCATATGTACTTAACACATGTCAGAAACTATAAAACTTATTTAAACTCTGCTATATATACATATATTAATTTTTTAGTAGTAGACACAATACTTTTATTTTATTTATTTTTTATTTGGTACTGAGACTTGAACCCAGTGCCTCACACATGCTAGGCAAGCACTCTACCATTGAGCCAAAACACTAGACTCTAAATTGCATTATATTATTTAATCATTTTTATAACATTATTTAGCCTATTGTAATGTCTATATATTACAGGTAAGGAACGAAGAATATTTTTAAGATCAAACATTTGGTTTGTAAATGGTGGTGGCAAACATGCAGGTGGTAGTGATGTCCAAATCTCAGGTCATAACTATGACCTTGCCCTGGCCCCCCCCAAAAAAAAAAAAAACTCAATGCATGTGTAATCATTGAGCATTTGCTTCCTAATAACCAAAAAGTTCCTAAAAATCTTGAGATACACTAACATGCAAATGTGGATCTATAATCACCATATACTTTCCTCATTTTTTAAACTGAATTATTTTTCAGATTGATCGTTTTCTTCAGCATATATCTTTTTTTTTTTTTTGGTTAAACTTTCTAACAAGTTCAAATTCATGAAAACAACACAAGAGTTCTGACAGGTATCTGTTTATTTGTTCTGATTCACTGGTCTGAAGAATTCTGGATTTAAGTAGCAAAGGGGCAAATGTGAAAGGCACACTAAACCACTCTCCTTATTAAAACTCATATCACTATATACTCTCAGTGTCATTTTAAGGATATAAGTGATATTATTACAGAATCACTGCCTTTAAGAATCATAATAGAAGAGAATGATAATTACTACATGTTAAGTACACCCAAAGGAAGATCAGTAATCACTGAGTTTTACTAGAGTATAGTACCTCATTTATTAAGCCAATGAAATAAAGTAGAAATATAATAAAAATAATTGATTGAAAAGAAATGTGGAATATCACAAACTATGTATAAATAAAAATACTGAATTCATCCATTCAGCATCTCTGACAGGAAATTTTATCTTTCCCTTTATCAGTAATTTTTATATTATAAGTAGAATGTTATACTTTGATTAATAGGGAAAAAAGCCAGGCTACTTGAACTAGTTTAATTTCACATCTGTAATCACAGTAACTCAAGAAGCTGAGGTACAAGATTGCAAGTTCAAAGTCAACCTCAGCAACTCAGTGAGGCCTTGAGCAACTTAGCTAGACACTGTTTCAAAATAAATTTTGAAATATGCTGGGGATGTAGCTTAGTGGTTATGCACCCCTGGGTTCAATCCCTGATACCAAAAACAAGCACACACACCACACACACAAAAAAAAAATTAAAAGAAAAAAATTAATGTTAAATATTTTTTCTCCCATTTTTAAAGTAAAAATGACATCAATGTGACTTAGTCACATGGAATCTTGCATAAGGAACCTTGGTTGAGTATACTAAACTTATTAGAAGACATTCATTAACTCTGACATCTTTTTATATTTAAGCGTGTTCCACATGGTGAAACTTGATGCTTAGAAAAAATACTCAATTGTTAAGTACATAAGGAATTTAGGAGCTCAATAAGATCATGAAAATACCTTTTATACTGCCATTCTTTATATAGGTAAGGAAACTGAGGTCTTATAAGGTAAAATAACTTATTTAAATTAATTTACACAAAGCTTCTAGTTCCTATGCTACCATTTTTATTTTCCCAAAGATAATCAACAGCAAAGTTGCCATTCCAGGTTATCTAAGAAGAAACAATTCTATGGAAATAAAAATATGGGATTTATTTTTCAATTCATTGCTCACATATGAGGACACCATTCATTGCAGATGTTAATTATATAGATAACTTTTAATAGATATTTCCAATGTATGAATATCTACCAATATAAATAAACTGTAGTAACAAACTCTAAACTAAGCTCCGATTATTGGGTCACCTACTTTTTCCTCCATGCTCAACCAAAGATATAATTGCTGTTAGTTCTTAGATGTTCTTCCAGAGTGCCTCTATATAAATGAAACTATGAAATATGAAAATCAGTATATACCTTCTTTCACTCACCTCTTCTACAGAAATGGTGACAACAAATGTTGTGGACTTTAACTTTTTTCGCTTAACAATATATCTGTAGATATTTCTATTTCAGTAGGTAAAGAGCTTCCTTATTCTTTATAGAGTTACATTATGTTTATGAGCATGTAAGTAATGGCATCATGTTATTGACAACCTTTTACCAATACATTCAATGACCACAACAAAACTTTGTATGTTTCATCAACTGGCAAATGTGTATGTCCAGTATAATTTCTAGAAGTAGAATATCTGAGATAAATGTAAAAAAAATTGCGATTTTTTAATCTATAGATATTGTAATAATTTATGAGAGTATCTGTTTCTTAACAGGTACATAATTTAAACTTTTGAGGATTTTCCAATCATATTGTTTTTAAAAGATGAATAATCAGTTTCTATGAGCAAATATAAATAGAAAGTAATTTCCATGGTATTTAAATAACAGAGGGCTTTATGATTTTATTTCATAAATACTGACTGTTCAATTTTGTGGTTACACAGTCAGACATCACACACAATTTTGTCCATTCGTTGGGAGCCAAATTTTTAAAACTGAAACAAAGGAGAATACATTATTACCTATGCTTGTACATTTCACCCTTAAGCAACACAATTTTAAACTGCATGAAACCACAAACTTGCAAATTTTTGTTTTGTTTTATTTTGTTTTGGAGATTTATGACATTTTTTTAATATTTATTTTTTTAGCTTTCAGTGGACATAACATCTTTGTTTGTATGTGGTGCTGAGGATCGAACCCGGGCTGCATGCATGCCAGGCGAGCGCGCTACAGCTTGAACTACATCCCCAGCCCAGAGATTTATGACAATTTGAAAAACTCACCGATGAAGTTCATAGAGTAGAGATACCAAAACAATTTTAAAAATTCAGGTATATCACGAATACCCCAGAATATAGATAATAGTCTGTTTTGTTATTGATGTAAGATATACAGAAATTTATTTTAAAAATTTTATCAAAACTTATTTACACAAACACTCAAAGACTTGTACATGGCACCAAAATTGAAGTAATATAAACAAGCATAAAGATTCTACATTAAGTCATGCCTGCATCAAATTAACTCTAGTACATAAGGTAATACTATAATAATTTCGCAGCCACCTCTGGTTGCTTTCCTAGTGAGCTCAAGCATCGCGTGTATCCACTTAAAACAGACATGTGATACTAATCATTTTCACATGAATAGTTCATCTCTCCAGTGAATTATAAGTCATCTCTCACAGTTTTCACACATTTTTCACAATACGGAATATATTTTATATCCAATATATATATTGGATATAAAATATATATATTATTTATAAATTTATTTATTTATAAATATATATATTACTTATAAATTTATATATATATATATATATATATATTAATTGACCCTTTATGTTAGCAGTAATGCTTCTAGTTAATGACAACCTATTAAAATTTGGGGAAGTCAAAGTTATCCCTTGGATTTTTTACTTTGTTGGAGTTAGCATTGCTAGCCCTCACCTTGTTCAAGGGTCAGCTGTATATAAAACCAAATTTTATGTTTGTCTTTGGGATTTTTTAGATAGCTCTTATATGAGCAATTGATTCTCAATATTTCCATAGATAACTATCTCCAAATTACCCAAGTGCTGGAAAATGGTATTTAACAGTGTGTTCTGGCCCTGGTAATGATTGATTGCTTGGTCACAGTGTGGAAAATAATGACTACAAGTGGCTACAAGAGATCATTTTTACCATATACACATTCAGCTTCTCAGAAGCAAATCTTTATCAAAGAAGAGAAGGCAATAATTGTAGAATTTATTGTATTTAGTGCTTATAAATAAAAATGTGTTTTAGTTATTTTTATATAAAAGCATATTTTGATAGTGAAAAATCAAAAATTCTGTTCTGAGTTATTTTATGGAGTTATATCTGGTCATGGAAATATCCTGACGTGAATAAACACATCTAAAGCATCATGTCTTTCACAAGAAAACCAGTGACCATTAGAATCTGGAGCAGGTAATTGAATAAAAAATGAATTCATTTATCTTGGAGGTAGGAGAAACTCACTTGATATGGACATAATATCCAAGAACTTATATTTGAGCAGGAAATTGACAGAAGTGAAAATAATATTATTATAATGCACAGCAAAACCCCACATAGTAAATTTGGGGAAGTGTCATCAATGGGTCCTATTTCATAGTTTGAAAGCTGCAAGAAGCTCCAGCATGTTATTATATGATAGAATGACTGCAAATAACAATAATGCACTGTGTTTTTCACCATACAGAATTGTTAAGTATTTAAAGGGATGGATATGTTTACATTATACATTGTGCACATATACTGACATATTGCATGCTCCCCATTAATATTTGTAATATTTATGTTTTATATATGCATTTTACATTAAAATAAATTTTATTAAAGAAAAAGAGATTATTGTTGTTGGAGACTTAGAGCTTTATCATTATTGTATTAAAGAAAAAGCAAAATTTGTCAAACTGGATAGAGCAAGGAGGATGAGATTACAGATGGACATTTTGAATATTTCAACACAGTGAGGCAGAGAGGCCTGCCCCAGCTCCAGGAGGTCTGCAAGAAGACAGGCACCCCTCACACCCCACAACCAGGCCACTCAGATAGAGGCAACCCTACACCCACATGGAGAGCCACTCCATACTAGGGCTTCTTAGTCACCAAAGCATGGCTCCACAGCCCAACATCAGAGTACATATAACATTGAGGATGCTGCAGCTGAGAAACTGGAATATCCCTGCTTCTATCGAGGGATAACATTAAGGACCTGGAAAGATGTCACGAAGGTCCCTGTGGATCTGGCTGCACCAGAGGTGTCTCTGTTAGGGGTGCTGACAGTTATCCTGTTACTGAGGTAACAGGGAGTCTTCCATGGGGTTGCCTTTCTCTTGTTTATCCTATTATCAGCCGGCTTCTTTTCACTAGTCATATAATTTAATACCTCTATATTCTCACATCCTACATCATAAATATCTCAGACAATCCCCTGTCCCCCTTCTATCACTGGAAACTGTAATCCATTACATAAACCTATTGACTATATTTTAGAAGATAACCAAACTCATCATTTCTTATTATAACAACAAAACTGTAAATGTAAAAATAGAAGTTAACTGATCTATAGCTGCACATTGTGTACATTGAGTGCAGTGATATTAATCTCCCCCTTAAAGGTGAGGTATAGGTAATCTTTATGGACAATATAAGAAAATAGGGCAAAATCTGTAATACCTCAAATCTACACTGCCAGAGAGGAAGACGCATAGCCATCATGAGAAAACAAGGGAGAAATGTGCCCCAAATAAACCAAGATACTACAACAATAGAATTTATAGGTAGCACAGTAGACAAAATGTCTGAGAAGGAGTTCAGAATATACAAAACAAAAATTATCTGGGAATTAAAGAAGGACCCAAGTGAGCAGATACAGGCAAAAATTTATGATCCAACAAAGAGATAAGAGAGCAAATGTAGGTAGCAAGAGATTACTTCAAGAAAGAGATAGTCTGGAAGAAAAAAAAAACAGAAATCATTGAAATGAAAGAAACAGTAAGCCAAATAAAAAAACTCAATAGAAAGCATTATCAACAGATTAGATCACTTGGAAGACAGGACCTCAGACAATGAATACAAAATATACAATCTTGACAATAAAGTTGTCCTCACAGTGAAGATGGTAAGAAACCCTGAGCAGAATATCCCAGAAATATGTGATACCATCAATAGACCAAATTTAAGATTTATTAGGATAGAAGAAGGTCCAGGGACACAAACCAAAGGAATGCACAATCTTTTCAATGAAATAATATCAGAAAATATCCCAAGCCGGAAGAATGAAATGGAAAATCAAATACAAGAGGGCTATAGGACACCAAATGTACAAAATTACAATAGGTCTACACCAAGACACATTATAATGAAAATGTGTAGCATACAGAATGAGGATAGGGTTTTAAAGGTCACAAAAGAGAAAAATCAGATTACATAAAAGGGAAGACAAATTTAGATCTCAGCATATTTTTTTAACCCAGACCCTCAAAGCTAGGAGACCTTGGAAGAACATAGATCAAGCTCTAAAAGATAATGGATGCCTACCAATAATATTATATCCAGCAAAATTAAGCTTCAAATTTGACAAGGAAACAAAATCCTTCCATGATAAACAAAAAAAGCTAAAAAAAATTACAGCAAGAAAACTTGCACTACAGAGAATATTGTTGGCAAAATATTGCACAAGTAGGAAATTAAAAACACCAATGAAAATCTGCAAAGGGAAGAACTACTATAGAAGAAAAGGCAACCAAAGGAGAAATCAAGTTACCCCCCCCACAAAAAAAATAAACAAAAATGACCAGAAATACAAATCATGTTTCAATAATAACACTGAATGTTAATGGCCTAAACTCACCAATAAAAAGACATAGACTGGTAGATTGGATTAAAAACCCACAACAATATGCTGCCTTCTAGAGACTTAACTCATAGGAAAAGTCGTCCACAGACTGAAGGTGAAAGATTGAGAAAAAATATATCAATCACATGGTCTGAATAAAAAAGCAGGAGTTTCCATCTTCATCCTCAAATAAAGTAGTCTTCAAGACTACTTTAATCAAAGTTAATCAAAAGGGATAAAGATGGACATTTCATACTGCTTAAGGGAAACATATATCAACAACACATAACAGTCATAAATATATATGCCTCAGACAATGGAGCATCTACATTCATCAATTAAAGTCTTCTCAAGTTCAAGAGTCAAATAGACTACAACACAATATTTCTGGATGACTTTAACACACCCTTTTCACCACAGGATATATCTTCCAAACAAGTGCTAAACAAAGAAATTACAGAACTCAAAAATACAATCAATAACTTAGACTTAACAGACATATATATAGAATATATTATTCATCAATGAGGAAATAAACTTTCTTCTTAGTAGCACATGGATCATTCTTTAAAATAGACCATTTATTATGCCATATAGCAACTCTTAGTAAATACAAAAAAGTAGAGATACTGCCTGTATTCTATCAGACCACAATGAAATGAAATTAGAAATCAATGATAAAATTTTTAAAAAAGCCTCTCCAACATCTGGAGACTAATTAATATGCCATTGAATGAACAATGAGTTGCAAGAGACACCAAGGAGTACATAAAAATTTTCCTAGAGGTAAAAGAGAACACTGATACAACATATCAAAATATCTGGGACACTATGAAAGCAGTTCTAAGAGGAAAGTTAATTGCATGGAGTTAATTCCTAGAAAAAGAAGAACAAACAAACGCCAAAAGCAGCAGAAGTAAGATAATTAAAATCAGCCCTGAAATAAATGAAATTGAAACAAAAGAAACAATGACAAAAATTAACCAAAAAAGTTGATTCTTTCAAAAAATAAATAAAATTGATAAACCATTAGCCATGATAACAAAGAGGAGAGACAAAACCAAACTACTAACACCCATGATGAAAAAGAAAATATCACAATAGCCACTACAGAAATACAGAAGATAATTGGAAAATATTTTAAAAATTTGTACTCCAATAAAATAAAAAAATTGACGGCATTGAAAAAATTTCTAGAGGCATATGATGTACCCAAATTAAATCAGGATGATATATACAATTTAAACAGATAAATTTCAAGAAAGAAAATAGAGGACACCATCAGAAACCTACCAACAAAGAAAAGCCCAGGACCGAAAAGATACACAGATGAGTTATACAAGACCTTTAAAGAAGAACTAACACCAATACTTCTCAAACCGTTTCCTGGAAAAAAAAAAAGAGGGAACACTTCAAAACACATTCTCTGAAGCCAGTATCACCCTGATTCCAAAACCAGACAAAGACACATGAAAGAAAGAAAACTTCAGATGAATATTCTAATGAATATAGTTGCAAAACTTATCAATAAAATTTTGGCAAATTGAATACAAAAACATATGAAAAAGATAGTGCACCATGATCAAGTAGGGTTCAACTAAGGGATATAAGGTTGGTTCAATATATGGAGATAAATAAATGTAATTCATCACATCAATAGACTCAAAGATAAAATCATATGGTCACCTCAATAGATACAGAGAAAGTATTTGACAAAATAGAGCACCGCTTCATGTTAAAAGCACTAGAAAATCTAGGAATATCAGGAACATATATCTCAACCTTATAAAAGCTATCTATGCTAAGCCCTAAGCCAACATCATTCTCAATGGAGAAAAATTGAAAGCATTCTCTCTAAAAACTGGAACAAGACAGAAATGCCCTCTTGGAACTCTAGCAAGAGCAATTAGACACATGAAAGTAATTACAGGGATACAGAGAGAAAAAGAAAAACTCAAATTATCACTATTTGCTGAAGATATTATTCTATACCTAGAATACACCCCCCAAAAAAATCCACCAGAAATCTTCTAGAACTAAAAAGTGAACTCAGAAAAGTAACAGGATATAAAATCAATACCCATAAGTCAAAGGTATTTCTGTACAGAAAAATTAGGCTCAAATAGAAAGTAGGAAAACCACCCCATTTACAATAGCCTCAAAAAGAAAATACTTGGGAATCAACTTAAAGAAAGAGGTGAAAGACCTGCAAAATGAAAACTACAGAACACTAAAGAAAGAAATTAAAGAAGATTTAGAAGATGGGAAGATCTACCTTCTTCTTGGATAGGCAGAATTAATATTGTCAAAATGACCATACTACCAAAAGTACTATACAGATTCAATTAAATCCCAGTCAAAATCCCAATGACATTTCTCATAGAAATAGAAAAATCAATCATGAATTTTATTTTGAAAAATAAGAGACCCAGAATAGCCAAAGCAATCTTTAGCAAGAAGAATAAAGCTGCAGAATTACTATTCCAGACCTTAAACTATGCTACAAGCAATAGTAACAAAACGACATAGTATCAACACCAAAATAGACCAGTAGACCAATGGTACAGAATAGAGGACACAGAGATAAACCCACATAATTACAGTTATCTCATATTAGACAAAGGTGCATACATTGAAGAAAAGATAGCCTCTTCAACAAATGTTACTGGGAAAACTGGAAATCCACATGTAACAAAATGAAATTCCATCTCTATCTCTCACCATGTACAAAACTCAACTCAAAGTTGATCAAGGATCTAGGAATTAAACCAGAGACCTTGTGCCTAATGTAAGAAAAAGTAGGCCCGAATCTTCATCTTGTTGGATTAGGCCCCAACTTCCTTAATAAGACTTCTACTGCATAAGAATTAAAACCAAAAATCAATAAATGGGATGGTTTCAAACTCAAAAGCTTCTTCTCATCAAAAGAAACAATCAGTGAGATGAATAGAGAGCCAACAAAATGGAAGTAAATATCTACCACAGGCATATCAAATGTAGCACTAATCTTTAGGATATATAAAGCACTCAAAAATCTTAACATAAAAAAAATCCAAATAACCCAATCAATAAATGGGCCAATAAACTGAACAGACACTTCTCAGAAGGCGATATACAATCAATCAACAAATATATGCATAAATTTCCAACATCTCTAGAAGTTAGAGAAATGCAAATCATAGCTACTCTACTATTTCACATCACTCCAGTCAGAATGGCAGCTATTAAGAATATAAACAACAATAAATGTTGGGTAGGATGTGGGAAAAAGGACACACTCATACATTTCAGGTAGAACTGCAAATTCGTGCAACCAATCTGGAAAGCAGTATAGAGATTCCTTAGAAAACTTGGAATGAAACCACCATTTGACCCAGCTATCCCACCCCTCGGTTTATACTCAAAGGACTTAAAAACAGCATACTATAGGGACACAGCCATATCAATGTTTATAGCAGCACAATTCACAATAACTATTGATAGAAAATGAGGTTTGTTTTTTATTTTTTGTGAAATCAACCCAGATGCCCTTCAGTAGATGAATTGATAGGGAAGCTTTGGTATGTATACACACACACACACACACACACACACACACACACACACACTGGAATATTACTCATCATTAAAAGAGAATAAAATTATGGTATTTTCAGGTAAATGGATGGAGAATATAATGCTAAGTGAAGTAAGCCAATCTCAAAAATCCAAAAGCTGAATGTTTTCTTTGATATGAGGATAATGACTCAAAGGCAATTGAGGTGGGGGAGCATGGTAGGAATGCAGTAACTTTAGATAGAGCAAAGGGGAGGGAGTGGGCAAGGGAGTCAGAATAAGGGTGGAATGAGTTAGTCAACATTACTCTAAGTAGACACGAATGGTGTGAAAATACAACCAGAGACTAGAAAATTTGTGCTCTATATGTGTAATATGAAATGAATTGCATTCTGCCACCACATATAACAAATTAGAATAAATAAATATTTTAATAAAAAATAGTGAAGTAAGCAAAGCTCTTTTGAGTGCTTACAGGTTCTTATTAGAAAGCATTCTCATATTAACTGTCCCTATTTTAATGAACATACTTCTTGACTCCAAAAATGCATATCTTAGAATATATATATATATATATATATATATATATATATATATATATATATATATAAAATTGCATCTATACATATTCATGAATAAATAAGCTTAAAAACATTAATTACAGAGTTTTTATAAAAGAGATTTGAAAACCACAAATGCTATTTAGTTGAATGCAAATTGAATACATCCTGGTACACCACGAAAGAGAAAAATACCATATGCCCACCAGTGAAAAAAAGGGAAGTCTCGCCATGAACTGATATTGTAGAAAACAAGATAGTTTCTTAAATGGAAATAAGGAGATCACTATTTAATATAAAAACATCTGTATGAAAACAACAATTTACAATAAATACAAATATATTCTTATATGGTAGCATAGTATAATCTAACTCTTCACGGAATGCCCAAGAATGAGTAATACCTTCAGTCACAGAAACTCAGAAACTGGGATACTAGGAAGAGTAGGAGAATTAAGAGTGAAGACAAATAAATGGAACACATCCTTGAGGTGGGGGTTTTCTGCATATCAAGCTCTATGAACTTGTGGGAACTGATATGCCAGTCTTCTGGCTACGCACCTGGAGAAGTGAGTCTTTAGTCAGGCATCTAGTGCTTTTTTAAGAACAGTCTTAAATAAACGTACATTTAATCTGATTTTCTTCTGTTTTTTAACAGGATTGGAAATATCTTGAAGTTTAAGTCTTTTCAACTACATTTCTTATTAAGAAAGAAAAGAAAAGTTGTCAAAACACAGTTTTTCTCCAACAGTGTTCTTTATGTTCACTGCAATCTTACTGGGTGATCATCTCAATTTGACAGAAAACACTTTGGTGTCTAGTGTAGTGCCTATACACTGACAGAAGGTGAACAGAGAAAAGCTTTTTTTTTTTTTTCACTGTTGGTTCAGATATTGGACCCATCATGAGGGTTCAATGAGACTTTTAAGGTTGATGTTCTCTGACTATATATATTTTATCCCCTCATCTAGGAACCTAAAATAATATACACAGAAAATTAATTTATTAGAACTGATGTAAATAAATACCAGACTTACAGTGATAGAGTTACCCTAATTTATTGAATTTTCCAGGGAAACCACGACTGTTTCTTTGGTGTTATTGAATATTGGAAAACTCTTCTTTCAAAAGCCTTTTCCTTTATTTTACACAAAACTGATTATATGAGTGCTTCAAACTTTGAAGTGTTATTTCCTTTGATTTCCAGGTAGACAGAATACCCAGCATCTAACTCATAAGCATTCTTTAATGTCTTCTATAGATAGAAAATGAGGTTTGTTTGTTTTGTTTTTTGTTGACTTGTACTGTGCTGGTCTTCAGCTCAGTTCTTTGATCTCTATATCTACAGGCTTTTCTAACTGAGGAAATGGCTAACTAATGTATGCTGAATTAGATGGACTGAGTTATCACCAGAACTAATGATGAGATACTTAGGTTTCCACATACAAGCCTTGGCTGACTTTTGTGAGCTGTTAAATTTTCATCAATCTCATTGTATCATTTTGGTCTCTTTGGTTTATGTGGATCCACAGTTTCTCCCACCATTTCTTGCTGGTGCTACCTATGGAGTAGAAATGGCCTCTCCACTTATGGACCCTTGGTGTTTTTTGATGGAGTAGGGCAGTCTCTGGTCTGTGGGCTGAAGATGCTTCCTTGCTGGAAGCTTGCTGTGCCAGGATCATCTGTTGGTCTGGGTGAGAGTGGTTCCCTGGCTGCTGGTTTTTGGGAAATTTTTTATTGCTATTGTTTTTTGGTTATTTTATTTATTTTTGGCTCTTTTTAGCTACACATGACAGTAGAGAGTATTTTGACATATTATATATACATGGATTAGAAGTTTTTCTAATTCTCTGACTGCTTCTTGTGATGTGATTTTCTTTCCCTAATTTGGCTTTGAGTTTTCTCTCCTGAGTTTCTAAAAACTTTAGACCTGCCCTAATGAGGCTCCTGTGGAAACTATCTTGGGTGTTTATAGTATAGTTTTCACAGAATACTTCTTCATCCTGGAAAAGGGTCTAATACCTCCAACACTTAACTAGGTGTTCCTCGCACAAAAGACTTGTTAGCACTGCACAATACCCTTGTGTCTTTTGTCTGACTTGTGTTCAATTTACTTATACCAAGATGGTCGCTCTCTAGGAGAACCCTGGCCTAGGAAAATATTTAGGACAAGTGTGGTCAGATGAGACACTGAGAGGGTACACATAAAAATGTATAACATGACAGAAGCTCTTTCATTGCTTACAGATCTCAGAGGAGAGAGGGCATCATGGCTCACTGGTCCCACAGGAAGGCAGTTGCTTTCTGGGACACACACACTCCACTAGCTGGTGGAGAATATGTGAGAGAGTCAGGCCTATGAACAGAAGACTTTGGGGTCTAGGACACTATCCAGGAATGTTGTTCTTGGGAAGTTCTTGTTAAAGCAAACAGAGTTCTTCGGAGTTCCACTGTATTTGAGAGGTGGTCACACTGTCTTCCTGTGTAGTCCACACTGTATATAGGATCAGTGGGGTGAGTCAAATAGGTTGTAGTTGGCAATCTCAAGGAAAAGTAGCTTTACTCTTAGTGAAGCTCGAGATCCATTTCCTTTGCTGGCTCTGCCAGGGCTGACCTGGGGTTTTAGATGTGACTGGTAATCTGTCTCAGAGTAGTGGGTTTCTCTGAAATGTCTTTTGTTTCCAGTTTAGGTTTCAAAAAATGCCAGATCCATGTCCCCCTTTTCTCTAATCCTAAAATCCCAGTTGTCTTTTTTCTTGCCAATGTTCAGAAATCTTGTATTGTCTCTTCTGTAATTTCCATGGTTTTTAGTTGACCTTAACAGTAAGAATCAGGGAAAAATAATGCTTAACCATCTTGTCCTATAACTGATGTCTCAATAAATGTTTAACCACACGGTAAGTTTTATGATTTCCTTTAGTAGATGCTCCTGCATTTCCTCTCCTGGAGTGTAATTGTATGGACTGCTAAATATAAGCCTCCAGCAATATTAGATATTGCATTATTATTGATATCATTTGTCTGTAGAAGACCATATTCTGGTAAAGTCTGAAAAAGTAAAGACTTTTTAGCTTCATAAATTGCATAGGGGTAAGTGTGCAACAGTCTCTCTGATCCCCCTCAATGGAATAGCTATTGGATTTCTGTACTACCATAACTTTAGATATATCTATTTAACCTTAACCTGAGACAATTTCCTGAGAATGGTATTTGCTTCAATATTTGCATCATTATAGTCAAGATAGGGACAGCCTATTTAAATTGCTAAGGATACTTAGATGATCTTTTAACTTTTATCTTTTAATCCTTCAGAATCATTTCATATTTAACCCAAGTTCCTAATCCCTTAAGAGAAAGATAGTTTTCATATCTAGATATGTTTTTCAATCAAGTAGAATAGTCAATGAAGTAGTCATTCAATTAGCTGCAAAAAGTATTAATTTTATTGTAAGCCCTGTTCAGTATGATTTACATACTCAAAGAAATTTATCCAGCATAAAAATGAAGAAAAGCTATGCTTTGTTTCAATTTTTTTTAATCTTTGAAGCAGTTGAAAATGTTTCAATCTTTTGCAAATGAGCTAGGGGTGTTTCTCAGAGTCAGCTTTTCATTCTGTCATTTTTATCTGCATCAAGCAGAAGGTACTAGTATAGTTTTACATAAAATACTAAAAAGTTTAAGATAAATGTGATAGAGTGATACAGTAGAAGCTGAGATATTTTCCAAAAGAAGAAACTATAAAGAGGGTAGCTTCCATGCATAGCTACAGAAATAAAATAGATAAGAGGTATGTTTAAAAAATAAAATTCTAAATACCTCAAGAAAAATTTAGCACTAGTTTTTTGCACTAGAAACCAGAAAATTATAAAATGAATTTAGGAAACAATATTAAAAAGGAGTAAAACACATGCCTTG
This sequence comes from Ictidomys tridecemlineatus, assembly GCF_052094955.1. Classification (NCBI taxonomy): domain Eukaryota; kingdom Metazoa; phylum Chordata; class Mammalia; order Rodentia; family Sciuridae; genus Ictidomys; species Ictidomys tridecemlineatus. The sequence goes on from NC_135477.1 coordinate 193,499,698, forward strand.
TAAAATGATTTAATTATATTGTGGCAAATGCCATTCTATTCTCTTTATAATTATATAACCCCATAACTACATACTCTTGTGTTTTTTTTCTCTATCTCTGGACAGTTTTAAGCTGCTCTGTTCCATCTCCACAGCCCACTGAGTTAAAGTGTTAGGTTCTTATGATCTTGGGAAAAGGGAAACATTCATGTTAAATGATAACCTACTATGTACCTGCACTTATCTCTTTCTTATTTTTATTCTCCTTATTATTATTCATATTTAAAAAATAGCAATGAATTTCAGACAGGTTAAGTAATTATTGACTTCACAACTAGAAGTATAAAATTTAGGTGTAGATCTAGATGTGTCTAGCTTAAGACCATTCATTTCTATTCAACCATGCTTTTTTTTTTTCATATTTGACCCCAAATAATATCATTAATTTTTTAGTCCTCAAAATTATTTTCTGCTTCTATTAATGATATAATCAGCAAATGCTTATGGAATTTCCCAGTATAAAAGTGGTGTGTATTAGTTATAGTATGAGGTTAGTACAGAATTGTTTGCAGTTTAGTTACTCATTTAATGAATAGTCATTAAACTATTTCTAAATCACAGACATCATGTTCAAAGTGTAATGGGAAGGGGCTGGGGATGTGGCTCAAGTGGTAGCGCACTCGCTTTGCATGCGTGCGGCCCGGGTTCGATCCTCAGCACCACATACCAACAAAGATGTTGTGTCTGCCGAGAAAAATAAATATTAAAAATTCTCTCTCTCTCTCTCTCTCTCTCTCTCTCTCCTCTCTCACTCTCTCTTTAAAAAAAAAAGTGTAATGGGAAGTATTTTTACTTGCATCCCAAAGCATTTAATTATGTAATATCAAGAATAGATTTATTAAAAAATAATGATACGGCTATGGTTTGGATGTGAGGTGTCCCCCAATAACTCACATATGAGGCAATGCAAGAAGGTGTAGATGATAAATGATTGGTTCATAGGCCTAAACTAATCCGCTAATTAATCCCTGATGGGACTAATTGGGTGGTAACTAGAGGCAGGTGTGTTGTGGCTGGAGCAAGTGGTTTATTGGGGGCGTGGCTATGGATATATATTTTGTATCTGGAGAGTGGAGTCTCTCTCCACTTCCTGATTGTTATTTGAACCGCTTCTCTCAACCCCACTCTTCCACAATGATGTTCTGCCTCACCTCCAGCCCAGAGGAATGGAGCCAGTCTTCTATGCACTAAGACCTCTGAAACTGTGAGCAACTAAATAAAGTGTTCCTCCTCTAAAATTGTGGTCAGATCTTTAAGTCACAGGAGTGAAAAAGTTTACTAAAACAGATAATGTTCTAGGAGATCTAATTAAAAAATTGCTACATGAGTACTTAGAAAGGAAAAAAGTATTTAACCTTTCTGTGCATATAGCTATTTTGGAAAAAGTAGTATTCAATTTAAAATTTGAAAGATTACTAGGCATAGAATATGGGTAAAGGGTGATCCAATCTAATAGGGAAACATAAGCAAAGATTCTAGAAATTAAATTATATGATACATTGTAGTCATAGCAAGTAGCTGTTTATTCTTAGGGCTGGAGAAACACAGGAGAGAGTGGGAAAAAGACTATGAACATAGGTTGTGACCATCTTATAAGAGGCACTGTGTGTCTAATGAAGTATGACAATAGAATGTTAAATTAGAAGGATTAGAATGATTTTTGAGCAGAAAAATATTTTAATCATTTGACCATCTCTTACCTGTTGGGGCTAGCCTTCTGGGCATTACAAGGATTGTGTCATCACATTGCAATGTTTTTATGCCCACAATCAGCAAATGCTTTCTTTTCAAAAGAATAAGACCATAAACAGATTCTTAAAGCCTTTCTCACTCAGGCACTCAGGTATGCCTTCTTGTGTAGAACTAGTAGTGTATTTTATCAAATGAACATTTATTATAAGGGATCTTAGACAATGTGTCTCATGTGCATGATTAAAATGGTAACATAGGAAGGAGAAAAATATAGTAGCTACTCCAATAGAATAGTGAAGGTATGAAATAGTATATCAGAGTGAAACACTGATTTTCATTAACTAATATGATTTCTTGTCTTCAAGTTTGTACCCTAATTCTGAGATCTTTATCTCCACTCAAGGAAGAAAGAGTGGTGAATTTTATGGAGCATAAAACAAAGTTATCAATCCTTGGCTCTGGAAACTGAAATAGCAAGTACCATTTGACACCACTGTCACAGAAACACTTGGCAGTTGCACAAGCCCACAGACTGCCCAGTTTCTATTTGTGTTTTTCTCTTGACCATTTTACATTGTCTGTGTCCACAATAGTTACCACGTTTTTATCTTGTGCTCTTCGAATAAGACAATCCTCTTTACTGTCTGTAAACAACCATTCTGGATCTGAGACATTGCTCAGTTACCCATACTGGCAGCGGTAGGTGAAAACTCTGCACCACCTTCTTCCCTGTCTCTAGTAAGTATAAGAATGAGATCTTGGACTCATATCAATGAACTCATGGTGTGACAACAGTCAGTTGGATCTGTCTAAGGTGAGGCTAGACAAAATAAATTTAAATTCTTTTACTGAGCACAGACAAGTTGGAATACCCCTTACAGCATTGTACTACAGTAAAACAAAATTTTATTCCACTGAGAATTATTATTATTATTATTATTACTTTACCTCTGAGAATTACATTCCATAGCATAAACAAAACTAAACTACTTGCCTGTCCTGGCCTGCATCCATTCTATAGAGAAAGAATGGGCCAGGATTGTACTTGAAGAGATATTTTCATTTGTTTTTTAATCCATGTGTATTTGATTAGAAATTTTACAAGTAAATAGCTAATGATTAACAGGAGATCTCTGGAGGGATGCTGCAAGGAACATTGGATACATTATAAAGCTCTATTTTTCTGATATAGTAAGTGATTGGCTGGTTATGGGACACGGATCACTGCAAAGTTTCTCAAGAAAAATGTGGAAGTTATTTATATTGTACTGTTTTAATGATGCTGACTAAACAAGAAATGAGGTATAATAAATTTGTAAAGGGTAAACCTACTTTTTTGAAAAGTAGGATTAAGTCATGAATGGTTATAGTTGACAAGGAGCATGGCAATCATGTCAAGCAGTCTTTCAATTCCTCTGGGTAGACACTGAGGTAGCAACTAGTAAAATGGTTAGGAGCATGCACCAGGAAGCACAACAATAAAATGATTCGGGTTTTGGTAATTTTGTTTTGTTTCTTCTTTATTAGAGATTATTAAATACACATAACAGTGGGTTTCATGGTGATATAATGATACATGCTTATAACATCAATTTTACTACTCAGAAACTCCTCTTATCCTCTTTTCCTTCCTCCCCTGGCCCTCATTTCTCTATCCAGAAAGTCTCCCTTCTACTGTTGTGATGGCACTTTTTAAAAATTTATTTTCCCAGTATCTTCCATATAATTTACTTAACATGATGCTCTCCAGTTTTATCCATTTTCCTGCAAATGACATCATTTTGTTCTTCATTATAACTGAATAAAACTTTATTACTGTATCTATACCATATTTTTTTATCCATTCTTCTGTTGATGGACACCTAGGCTGTTTCCATAACTTGATTATTATGAATTGTGCTATGATAAAAATGGATATGCATATAACCAAATATAATGTGATTAATTCATTGGAATTAATGCCAATTAGTAGTAGATATAGAGAATGTGATAGTTTAATTATTACCTTTCTGAAGAGCCTTCATACTTATTTCATGATGGCTGTATTGATTTACATTTTCACTAACAATATGTAAGATTCTTCTCCTAACATGCTCACCAATATTATTATTATTTGAATTCTTCATCAAGAATTAGGACTGGGAGAGGTGAATCCAACATGGCGGCTGGCGAGGAAGCAGCGATTCTAACGTCTCCACTTTAACCAGATAAGAAAGGCCCATCGGAACAGCGGCAGCCTACCTACGGAGGAACTTCTAGCATAATTCCCTTAAGAAGAGAGCTGCCGTGAACTGGTAGGTTTATTGGAAGTGACAGTTTGTCCCAGAGAAGTGGATCTTGGACGGCCACGCGGGCACAGAAATCTAGTCCCACAGCCATCAGCCGCTCCCGCAAGCGGCTCCCCCGGGAGGCTTAGCTCTCGCTCTGGGAGCAGCCTCATCACCCACCCGGTTCCTAACCACGCGGCCACAGCTACCCGGCTAGACATGTGGCCCCACGGCGGGTGCAAAAATCAACTTCTGCAAACAGCAGCCATTTTTGCAAGCGGCGGACACCCGGAGTGACTTGGCCCACCCCACCCGAACCGGAATTTGGCTTCCGCCATCCGGGCTCCACTGGGAGGCCTAGTGCTCGCTCTGGGAACAGCCGCCTCACCTGCCCGGTTCCTAACCACGTGGTCGCAGCTACCCGGCTCTACAGGTGGCCCCCCCAGCGGGCACAGAGGTCCAATCCCGCAACCACCAGCAGCTTCTGAAAGCGGCGGCGGCCCGGAGCGGAGTGGCAACCCAAACCGGCAGACGCCTCCGCCATATCGGCTCTCCCGGGAGGCCCTGCTCTCGCTCGGCTAACAGCCAAACCACCCGCCCGGATCTTAACCACACAGACACAGCTACCCCGCTCTTCACGTGGCTCCCGGTGGCCCGACTCAGCTAGAAGGGTCCCCGCATGGCCCCGTACATGGCCATGCCCTCTGGGCTCTGCTAATAGCCCCGTCCACCTGGCGAACAACCGGGAAACTTCAAAATCTCTCTGTGGGCGTGACCGCAAGGACCAAAGGACTCTCGACACCCAGCTCCCCTTACTGCCAGAGTCAGGCAGACCTGAGACCCACCAACGGAACAGGCCTAGAGGCCTGCCAGCATGGTAGATACGCCACTCCATTTGGAGTAGGGGGGCAGAGCAGAGCAGCCGCCCGCATCCGGATCAGGCCCAACGACCTGAGGGGGTGATAGTCATATAGCCACAATTGGAGGGGGGGCAGAGCAGAGCTGCCACCCGCTCCCGAAGGGTGGGCAGACCTGCGAACAACCGGCAGAGCAGGCCTAGCAGCCTGCCAGCGCGGTATTCAGATCACCCCAACTAGAGAAGGAGCACAGCCACTATCCGCCCTGCAAGGGAGATTTTTCAACTATACAAGAGCAATATAAATAATTAGGGGGAAAAACTCATAAACACAACAGTTTCACCAAGCAGAAAGAAACGTGAGCAGCATGAAAAGACAAGGAAAGAAAGGACCACAAGCAATGCAGGTCAACTCAACTTTAGAAGAGGTAATAGCTGCAACAGATGGAATGTCAGATAAAGAGTTCAGGATATATATGCTTCACATGATCTGGAGTCTCAAGGAAGACATGAGACAGCAAAATCAGACAATGAAAGATCACATTGACAAACAAATCCAGGAAGTAAAAGATCAATTTCACAGGGAGATAGAGGTAATAAAAAACAAACAAATGGAAATCCTAGAAATGCAGGAAACAATAAACCAACTTAAAAACTCAATTGAGAATACTACCAGCAGAGTAGATCACTTAGAAGAGAGAACATCAGACAATAAAGACAAAGTATTTCAACTGGAAAAGAACATAGACAGCTCAAAAAGTCTGCTAAGAAACCATGAGCAGAACATCCAAGAATTATGGGACGATATCAAAAGACCAAATTTAAGAGTCATTGGGATACAAGAAGGCACAGAGCTCCATACCAAAGGAATAAACAGTCTATTCAGTGAAATAATACGAGAAAACTTCCCAGACTTGAAGAATGAGACAGAATCCCAAATCCTAGAAGCCTACAGGATGCTGAATGTGCAAAATCATAAGAGATCTACACCTAGACACATTATAATGAAGATGTCCAACATACAGAATAAGGAGAGAATTTTAAAAGCTGCAAGAGAAAGAAAGTAGATTACATTTAGGGGCAAACCAATCAGGATAACAGCTGATCTCTCAACACAGACTCTGAAAGCTAGAAGATCCTGGAATAACATATTTCAAACACTGAAAGAAAATGGGCTCCAACCAAGAATCGTGTATCCGGCGAAATTAAGCTTCAGGATAGAAGACGAAATTAAAACCTTCCACGATAAACAAAAGTTAAAAGAATTCGCAGCTAGAAAACCATCTCTTCAAAAAATCCTTTGCAAAACATTACAGGAATAGGAAATGGACAATAACATTGAAAACCAACAATGGGAGGTAGGACAGTAAAGGGGGGAAAGTAGTCAAAGAGAATAACAAATCAGGTTTAGTAACATCAATAAACAAATATGGCTAGAAGAACAAACCAGATCTCAATAATAACCCTAAATGTTAATGGCTTAAACTCGCCAATTAAGAGACACAGGCTAGTAGAATGGATCACAAAACAAGACCCAACAATATGCTGCCTACAGGAGACGCATCTGATAGGAAAAGATATTCATAGACTGAAGGTGAAAGGTTGGGAAAAATCATACCACTCATATGGACTGCGGAAACAAGCAGGAGTGTCCATACTCATATCTAATAAAATAGATTTCAAGCCAAAGTTAACTAAAAGGGATAAAGAAGGAAACTTCATACTGCTCAAGGGAACCATACACCAACAAGACATAACAATCATAAATATATATATGCCCCAAATAATGGTACAGCTGTGTTCATCAAGCAAACTCTTCTCAAGTTCAAGAGTCTAATAGATCACCATACAATAATCATGGGAGACTTCAACACACCTCTCTCCCCACTGGACAGATCTTCCAAACAAAAGTTAAATAAGGAAACTATAGAACTCAATAACACAATTAACAACCTAGACTTAATTGACATATATAGACTATACCACCCAACATCAAGTAGTTACACCTTTTTCTCAGCAGCACATGGAACCTTCTCAAAAATAGACCACATATTATGTCACAGGGCAACTCTTAGACAATATAAAGGGGTAGAGATAATACCATGCATCTTATCTGATCATAATGGAATAAAACTGAAAATCAATGATAAAAGAAGGAAGGAAACATCAAGCATCACTTGGAGAATGAACAATAGGATGCTGAATGATCAATGGGTTTTAGAAGACATCAAGGAGGAAATTAAAAACTTCCTAGAGTTAAATGAAAACACAGACACAACATATCAGAATCTATGGGACACATTGAAAGCAGTTCTAAGAGGAAAATTCATCGCTTGGAGTTCATTCCTCAAAAAAAGAAAAAACCAACAAATAAATGATCTCTTACTTCATCTCAAAATCCTAGAAAAAGAAGAGCAAAACAACAGCAAAAGAAGTAGAAGGCAAGAAATAATTAAAATCAGAGCTGAAATTAATGAAATTGAAACAAAAGAAACAATTGAAAAAATTGACAAAACCAAAAGTTGGTTCTTTGAAAAAATAAATAAAATCGACAGGCCCTTAGCCATGCTAACGAAGAGAAGAAGAGAGAGAACTCAAATTACTACCATACGGGATGAAAAAGGCAATATCACAACAGACACTTCAGAAATACAGAAGATAATTAGAAATTATTTTGAATCCTTATACTCCAATAAAATAGAAGATAGTGAAGGCATAGATAAATTCCTTAAGTCTTATGATCTGCCCAGATTGAGTCAGGAGGATATAGACAACCTAAACAGACCAATAACAATAGAGGAAATAGAAGAAACCATCAAAAGATTACCAACTAAGAAAAGCCTAGGACCGGATGGGTATACAGCAGAGTTTTACAAAACCTTTAAAGAGGAACTAACACCAATACTTTTCAAGCTATTTCAGGAAATAGAAAAAGAGGGAGAACTTCCAAATTCATTCTACGAGGCCAACATCACCCTGATTCCGAAACCAGACAAAGATACTTCAAAGAAAGAAAACTACAGACCAATGTCTCTAATGAACCTTGACGCAAAAATCCTCAATAAAATTCTGGCGAATCGGATTCAAATACATATCAAAAAAATTATACACCATGATCAAGTAGGATTCATCCCTGGGATGCAAGGCTGGTTCAATATACGGAAATCAATAAATGTTATTCACCACATCAATAGACTTAAAAATAAGAACCATATGATCATCTTGATAGATGCAGAAAAAGCATTCGACAAAGTTCAGCATCCCTTTATGTTCAAAACTCTAGAAAAATTTGGGATAACCAGAACATACCTCAACATTGTAAAAGCAATCTATGATAAGCCACAGGCCAGCATCATTCTGAATGGAGAAAAATTGAAGGCATTCCCTCTAAGATCTGGTACAAGACAGGGATGCCCTCTCTCACCACTTCTGTTCAACATAGTCCTTGAAACACTGGCCAGAGCAATTAGACAGACGAAAGAAATTAAAGGCATAAAAATAGGAAAAGAAGAACTTAAATTATCACTATTTGCAGATGATATGATCCTATACCTAGCAGACCCAAAAGGGTCTACAAAGAAGCTACTAGAGCTAATAAATGAATTCAGCAAAGTGGCAGGATATAAGATCAACACGCATAAATCAAAGGCGTTCCTGTATATCAGCGACAAATCCTCTGAAACGGAAATGAGGACAACTACTCCATTCACAATATCCCCCAAAAAAATAAAATATTTGGGAATCAACCTAACAAGAGAGGTGAAAGATTTATATAATGAAAATTACAGAACCCTAAAGAAAGACATAGAAGAAGACCTTAGAAGATGGAGAAATATACCCTGCTCATGGATAGGCAGAACTAACATCATCAAAATGGCGATATTACCAAAAGTTCTCTATAAGTTCAATGCAATACCAATCAAAATCCCAACAGCAGGACACAATCCAGCCGGCCGCGGCCGAACTGCAGCGAACTGCAGCAAACGTACGAACGGCCGCGGCGGACTTGGCCCCCCGGAGGCCTGAGTCTGTGAACTGCCTCTGGCGGTTTGGCGCTGCAAACAACACCCCTACCCCACTCCCAGCCGGGAACAACGCGGATCAGGGACACATTCCAGCCGGCCGCTGCCGAACTGCAGCGAACTTCAGCGAACATACAAATGGCCGCGGCCAGACTGGGCCCACAGGCCTGAGTCTGTGAACTGCCTCTGGCGGTTTGGCGCTACAAACAACACCCCCACCCCCCCCATCCCACCCCCAGCTGGTTCGGAGCTGCAAACCACACGACCCCCCACCCCCACCCCCACCCCGCTCCTGTGAACAACTCCTGCCCACTGGGATCTGCAAAGGGCCCCGACCACACGGCAAATGGACAAATAGTCCTGACCACTGGGCACTTCGAACAGCCCTGCCCGCATGGGGGAATCAGGAGTGGCGCGGGACCCACCGCACGGAACTCCCAGCTACGGCTCCCACCAGAGGTAACATCTGAGGTCTCTTGCACCAGTTTCTGGGGGCGTGACTACCAGAGGGCAAGCAAATTACCGCGGGTCCTCAACCCCAAGCCCTACAAACTTAGGATTCCAGGGAATGGCAAACAGGGAGAGCGTGCCCAGGTGGCCATGAAAACAGGGCACACAGGAGCAGCAGACCTGGCGTGTAGCCAGTATTGTGGTGAGCATTACCGGTGAGCAGACCCGCCCAGTCCGGGAGGAAAAGCTGCTGCACAGTGACAGGCTCCCGCCTACTAAGAAGAGAAGCTTAGCCTGGTGGGCACAGCTTCACCTAATGGAAGAATAGTGAATCAGACTCTAAGACTGCATTTATTTTTTTTTTTAATTTTTTTTTTTGTGGATGTTGTGGTTGGGTATTTGTTGTTGTTGTTGTTGTTGCTGTTTTTTTTTTTTTAAGTGTTTTTAAAATTCATTTCATTTTATTTTATTTTATTTTTTAATTTTAATCCTCATCTCTATTATTACTATTGTTATTTCTTTTAATACTTTTAAATCTTCAATTTTTTCTTTCTCTTTCTTCTCTTCCTCTGTCTTTCCATTTCTTTTCAATTCTCTTATTCCCCCTTCCTTGAATTCTACCTGGTTACTCTCATTCTCTTTGGTGATTTCTTCCCTTCCCTGCTAATACCTTTCCTCCCAAGCATCAAATAAATTTATAGGAGTAGACAGTAACTCAACAGTCAAACAGAACAAAAAGCAAAATGAGCAGTATGAAAAAGCAAGGAAGAAAAGGAGTACAAACAACACAGGACAGCCCAAATATTCAGAACGACATAGAGTCATCAGAAAAGTGGTCATATAAAGAACTCAGGGAACACCTTAGACAGATGGAATGGAACCTTAAAGAGGACACAAGACAGCAAATTCAAGCAGTGAAAGAACACATTGAGAAGGAATTACATAAAATGATAAAAGAAGAAGTTAAGCATCTATATCAGGAGATAGAGACTATAAAAAAGAATCAAACAGTAATCTTAGAAATGAAGGAAATTATAAACCAAATTAAAATCTCATATGAGAGTATCACTAATAGAGTGGAGCAACTAGAAGCAAGAACGTCTGATAATGAAGACAAAATATATCAACTTGAAAAGAGTCTAGCCAACTCAGATAGGATGGTTAAAAATCATGAGAGAAACATACAAGAGATATGCGATAATATAAAAAAACCAAATTTAAGAGTCATTGGGATAGAGGAAGGGATAGAAATTGAAACCAGGGGAATGAGTAATTTGCTAAATGAAATAATTACAGAAAACTTTCCAGAAATAAAAAAGGAAACAGATATACAAATTGTAGATGCATACAGGACACCAAGCATACAAAATCACAGTAGACCAACGCCAAGACACATTGTTATGAAGATATCCAATATACAGAACAAAGAGAGAATATTAAAAGCTACAAGAGAAAAGAGACAGATTACATTCAGGGGTAAACCAATAAGGTTAACAACGGATTTTTTAACACAGACGCTGAAAGCAAGAAGATCCTGGAACAACGTATTCCAAACACTGAAAGACAATGGATGCTAACCAAGAATCCTGTATCCAGCAAAATTAAGCTTCAGGTACGACAACAAAATAAAAATCTTTCACGATAAACAAAAACTAAAAGAATTTGCAGCCAGAAAACCAGCATTGCAAAGCATCTTGAGCAAAACACTCCACGAGGAAGAAATGAAAAACAATAACCAAAGCCAACAGTGGGAAGTACCTCAGTAAAGACAGACAGAGGGGGGAAAGCAAATCATGGAGAAACAAACTAAATTGAAAAAAAAAAGAGATAAATAATCAAACATGGCTGGAAGAACAAACCATCTATCAATAGTAACTCTAAACATTAATGGTTTAAACACTCCAATAAAGCGACATAGGCTGGTAACATGGATTAAAAAAACAAATCCAACAATATGCTGCCTCCAGGAGACTCACCTGACTGGAAAAGACATACACAGGCTGAAGGTGAAAGGTTGGGAAAAAATATATCACGCACACGGTCCTCGCAAGCAAGCAGGGGTGGCCATCTTCATATCGAATAAAATCGACTTCAAGACTAAATTAATCCAAAGGGATAAGGAAGGACATTATATTCTGTTAAAAGGAACCATTAAACAACAAGATATAACAATTATCAATATTTATGGTGCTGTGAAGTTCATAAAACAAATTCTCCTCAAGTTCAAGAATCAAATAGACCACAATACAATAATTATGGGCGACTTCAACACACCTCTCTCACCATTGGACAGATCCTCCAAACAAAAGTTGAATAAAGAAACTATAGAACTCAATACCACAATCAATAACCTAGACTTAACTGACATATATAGAATATATCAACCATCATCAAGAGGATATACTTTTTTCTCAGCAGCACATGGATCCTTCTCAAAAATAGACCATATATTATGCCATAGGGCAACCCTCAGTAAATATAAAGGAGTGGAGATAATACCATGCATTTTATCTGATCATAATGGAATGAAACTGGAAATCAATGATAAAAGAAGGAAGGGAAAATTCAATATCACATGGAAAATGAACAATATGTTACTGAACGATCAAAGGGTTACAGAAGACATAAAGGAGGAAATCAAAAAATTCTTAGAGATAAATGAAAATACAGACACAACCTATCGGAATCTATGGGACACAATGAAAGCAGTTTTAAGAGGGAAATTCATCGCCTGGAGGTCATTCCTCAAAAAAAGGAAAAACCAACAAATAAATGAGCTCACACTTCATCTCAAAGCCCTAGAAAAGGAAGAGCAAAACAACAGCAAATGTAGCAGAAAGCAAGAAATAATTAAAATCAGAGCGGAAAGCAACGAAATTGAAACAAAAGAAACTTTTGAAAAAATTAACAAAACTAAAAGTTGGTTCTTTGAAAAAATAAACAAGATTGACAGACCCTTAGCCATGCTAACGAAGAGAAGAAGAGAGAGAAATCAAATTACTAACATAAGGGATGAAAAAGGCAATATCACAACAGATGCTACAGAAATACAGAAGACAATTAGAAATTATTTTGAAAACCTATATTCCAATAAAATAGAGGATAGTGAAGACATCGATAAATTCCTTAAGACATACGATTTGCCCAGACTGAGTCAGGAGGACACACACAATTTGAACAGACCAATATCAATGGATGAAATTGAAGAAGCAATCAAAAGATTACCAACCAAGAAAAGCCCAGGACCGGATGGGTATACAGCGGAGTTTTACAAAACCTTTAAAGAAGAATTAATACCAATACTTTTCAAGTTATTCCAGGAAATAGAAAAAGAGGGAGCTCTTCCAAATTCATTCTATGAGGCCAACATCACATTGATTCCGAAGCCAGACAAAGACACTTCAAAGAAAGAAAACTACAGACCAATATCTCTGATGAACCTAGATGCAAAAATCCTCAATAAAATTCTGGCGAATCGGATACAAAGGCACATCAAAAAAATTGTGCACCATGATCAAGTAGGATTCATCCCTGGGATGCAAGGATGGTTCAATATATGGAAATCAATAAATATTATTCACCATATCAATAGACTTAAAAATAAGAACCATATGATCATCTCGATAGACGCAGAAAAAGCATTCGACAAAATACAGCATCCATTTATGTTCAAAACATTAGAAAAACTAGGGATAACAGGAACTTACCTTGACATTGTAAAAGCTATCTATGCTAAGCTCCAGGCTAGCATCATTCTGAATGGAGAAAAATTGAAGGCATTCCCTCTAAAATCTGGAACAAGGCAGGGATGTCCTCTATCACCACTTCTATTCAATATAGTTCTCGAAACACTGGCCAGAGCAATTAGACAAACGAAAGAAATTAAAGGCATAAAAATTGGAAAAGAAGAGCTTAACTTATCACTATTTGCGGATGACATGATTATATATCTAGAAGACCCAAAAGGGTCTACAAAAAAACTACTAGAACTAATAAATGAATTCAGCAAAGTGGCAGGATATAAAATCAACACACACAAATCAAAGGCATTTCTGTATATCAGCGACAAAACTTCTGAAATGCAAATAAGGGAAAACACTCCATTCACAATATCCTCAAAAAAAATAAAATACTTGGGAATCAACCTAACAAAAGAGGTGAAAGATTTATACAATGAAAACTACAGAACTCTAAAAAGAGAAGTAGAAGAAGATCTTAGGAGATGGAAAAATATACCCTGTTCATGGATAGGCAGAACTAACAATATCAAAATGGCAATATTACCAAAAGTTCTCTATAGGTTTAATGCAATGCCAATCAAAATCCCAATGGTATTGCTTGTAGAAATAGACAAAGCAATCATGAAATTCATATGGAAAAATAAAAGACCCAGAATAGCAAAAGCAATTCTAAGCAGGAAGTGTGAATCAGGTGGTATAGCAATACCAGACTTCAAACTATATTACAGAGCAATAGTAACAAAAACAGCATGGTACTGGTACCAGAATAGGCGGGTGGACCAATGGTATAGAATAGAGGACACAGAGACTAATCCACAAAGTTACAACTATCTTATATTTGATAAAGGGGCTAAAAGCATGCAATGGAGGAAGGATAGCATCTTCAACAAATGGTGTTGGGAAAACTGGAAATCCATATGCAACAAAATGAAACTGAATCCCCTCCTCTCACCATGCACAAAAGTTAACTCAAAATGGATCAAGGACCTGGATATCAAATCAGAGACTCTGCATATGATAGAAGAAAAAGTTGGTTCTGATCTACATATTGTGGGGTCGGGCTCCAAATTCCTTAACAGGACACCCATAGCACAAGAGTTAATGGCAAGAATCAACAAATTGGACTTACTTAAACTAAAAAGTTTTTTCACAGCAAGAGAAACAATAAGAGAAGTAAATAGGGAGCCTACATCATGGGAACAAATATTTACCCCTCACACTTCAGATAGAGCCCTAATATCCAGAGTATACAAAGAACTCAAAAAATTAGACAATAAGACAATAAATAACCCAATCAACAAATGGGCCAATGACCTGAACAGACACTTCTCAGAGGAGGACATACAATCAATCAACAAGTACATGAAAAAATGCTCACCTTCTCTAGCAGTCAGAGAAATGCAAATCAAAACCACCCTAAGATACCATCTCACTCCAGTAAGATTGGCAGCCATTAGGAAGTCAAACAACAACAAGTGCTGGTGAGGATGTGGGGAAAAGGGTACTCTTGTACATTGCTGGTGGGACTGCAAATTGGTTCAACCAACTTGGAAAGCAGTATGGAGATTCCTGGGAAAGCTGGGAATGGAACCAACATTTGATCCAGCTATTGCCCTTCTCGGACTATTCCCTGAAGACCTTAAAAGAGCGTACTACAGGGATACTGCCACATCGATGTTCACAGCAGCACAATTCACAATAGCTAGACTGTGGAACCAACCCAGATGCCCTTCAATGGATGAATGGATTAAAAAAATGTGGCATTTATACACCATGGAGTATTATTCTGCTTTAAAAAATGACAAAATCATGGAATTCGCAGGGAAATGGATGGCACTAGAACAGATTATGCTTAGTGAAGCTAGCCAATCCCTAAAAAACAAATACCAGATGTCTTCTTTGATATAATGAGAGCAACTAAGAATAGAGTAGGGAGGAAGAGCAGGAAGAAAATATTAACATTAAACAGAGACATGAGGTGGGAGGGAAAGGGAGAGAAAAGGGGAATTGCATGGAAATGGAAAGAGACTCTCATTGTTATAAAAAACTACATATAAGAGGTTGTGAGGGGAAAGGGGGAAAAAAAACAAGGAGAGAAACGAATTACAGTAGACGGGATAAAAAGAGAAATGGGGGGGAGGGGGGATAGTAGAGGATAGGAAAGATAGCAGAATACAACAGTTACTAGTATGGCATTATGTAAAAATGTGTATGTGTAACCGATGTGATTCTGCAATCTGTATTTGGGGTAAAAATGGGAGTTCATAACTCACTTGAAACTAATGTTTGAAATATGATATGTCAAGAGCCTTGTAATGATTTGAACAACCAATAAAAAAAAAAAAAGATTCTATAGGGGGGCTGGGGATGTGGTTCAAGCAGTAGCGCACTCGCCTGGCATGCGTGTGTCCCAGGTTTGATCCTCAGCACCACATACAAAGATGTTGTGTCTGCCGAAAACTAAAAAATAAATATCAAAAAAATTCAAAAAAAAATCCCAACAGCATTTCTTGTAGAAATAGATAAAAGAATCATGAAATTCATATGGAATAATAAAAGACCCAGAATAGCAAAAACAATGCTAAGCAGGAAGTGTGAATCAGGTGGTATAGCGATACCAGACTTCAAACTATACTACAGAGCAATAGTAACAAAAACAGCATGGTACTGGTACCAAAACAGGCGGGTGAACCAATGGTACAGAATAGAGGACACAGTAACCAATCCACAAAACTACAACTACCTTATATTTGATAAAGGGGCTAAAAGCATGCAATGGAGGAAGGATAGCATCTTCAACAAATGGTGCTGGGAAAACTGGAAATCCATTTGCATCAAAATGAATCTGAATCCCTATCTCTCGCCATGCACAAAATTAACTCAAAATGGATCAAGGAGCTTGATATTAAATCAGAGACACGGCATCTGATAGAAGAAAAAGTTGGCTACGATCTACATACTGTGGGATCGGGCCCCAAATTCCTCAATAGGACACCCATAGCGCAAGAGTTAACAACTAGAATCAACAAATGGGACTTACTCAAACTAAAAAGTTTTTTCTCAGCAAAAAAACAATAAGAGAGATAAATAGGGAGCCTACATCCTGGGAACAAATCTTTAATCCACACACTTCAGATAGAGCCCTAATAACCAGAATATACAAAGAACTCAAAAAATTAGACAATAAGATAACAAATAACCCAATCAATAAATGGGCCAAGGACCTGAATAGACACTTCTCAGAGGAGGACATACAATCAATCAATAAGTACATGAAGAAATGCTCACCATCGCTAGCAGTCAGAGAAATGCAAATCAAAACTACCCTAAGATACCATCTCACTCCAGTAAGATTGGCAGCCATTAGGAAGTCAAAGAACAATAAGTGCTGGAGACGATGCGGGGAAAAGGGCACTCTTGTTTATTGCTGGTGGGACTGCAAATTGGTGCAGCCAATTTGGAAAGCAGTATGGAGATTTCTTGGAAAGCTGGGAATGGAACCACCATTTGACCCAGCTATTCCCCTTCTCGGTCTATTCCCTAAAGACTTAAAAAGAGCATGCTACAGGGACACTGCTGCATCGATGTTCATAGCAGCACAATTCACGATAGCAAGATTGTGGAACCAACCTAGATGCCCTTCAATAGATGAATGGATAAAAAAAATGTGGCATTTATACACAATGGAGTATTACTCTGCATTAAGAAACGACAAAATCATAGAATTTGGAGGGAAATGGATGGCATTAGAGCAGATTATGCTAAGTGAAGCTAGTCAATCGTTAAAAAACAAATACCAAATGACCCCTTTGATATAAGGGGAGTAAACAAGGACAGGGTAGGGACGAAGAGCTTGAGAAGAAGATTTACATTAAACAGGGATGAGAGGTGGGAGGGAAAGGGAGTGAGAATGATATATAAGAGGAAAGGAGGGGTAAGACAAGATAATACAAATGGAAGAAATGATTTACAGTAGAAGGGGTAGAGAGAGAAAAGGGGAGGGGAGGGGAGGGGAGGGGAGGGGGGATAGTAGAGAATAGGACTGACAGCAGAATACATCAGACACTAGAAAAGCAAATGTCAATCAATGGAAGGGTAACTGATGTGATACAGCAATCTGTATACGGGGTAAAGTTGGGAGTTCATAACCCGCTTGAATCAAACTGTGAAAGATGATGTATTAAGAACTGTGTAATGTTTTGAACGACCAACAATAAAAAAAAGAATTAGGACTGGTATGAAATAGAATCTCATTATAGTTTGATTTGAATTTACCTGATAAAGATGGTAATTTATTATTTCATATAAATGTTGGGCATTTGAAATTTTTCTTTTGAGAAGTGTCTGTTTAGTTGATATTCCAATTCATTGATTGAATTATTTTATTTTGGTGTGGGAGAATATTGAGTTATTGGAATTCTTCATGTATCCTTGATAATTATTCTCCATTAGAGTAGTTGCTAGCAAAGATTTTCTCCTATTCTTTAGGCTTTCTCTTCATTGAGTTAATTCTTCCCTGTGCTATGTAGATGCTGTTTAATTTTATACCATCCCATTTATTGATTCTTATAATTACTACAGATATTTTGTTCAGGAATTTATTGTCTGTGCCCATGTGTTGAAGTTTTCCCCTATTTCTTCTTCAAACAATTGCTTAGTTTTTGATGTATTGTGGGTTGACTCTTATACAGGTTAAGATATGGGAATCTAGTTTCATTCTTCTACATATGAATACAACCATAAAATTATATCAATATGGTAATGAGTAATTAAGCACATTCTTTAAAAGAAGAAAAAGTCAACAAATAAACCACCTGACATTACATCTCAATGCTCTAGAAAAAGAAGAACAAACCAACACCAAAAGTAGTAGGAGGCAGGAAATAATTAAAATCTGGGCTGAAATCAATGAAACTGAAACAAAAGAAACAATTCAAAAAATTGATAAAAAGCTGGTTCATTGAAAATATAAATAAAATTGACAAACTCTTAGCTACCCTAATGAAAATAAGAAAAAACTCAAAACACTTAAATTTGTGATGAAAAAGAAAATATCATGAAATAGACTAGTGAAATATAAAGACAATTAAAAACTATTTTGAAACATACTACAGTACAGTAGAAAACCTTGAAGACACCAATAAATGTCTAGAGGCATATGATCTACCCAAACTGAACCAGGAGGACATACACAATTTAAACAGATAAATTTCAAGCAAAGGAAATAAGACACCATTAAAAGCCTAACCAAGAAAAGCATGGGACCAGACAGATTTTCAGCCAAGTTCTAGAAGATAAACAAAGAGAAATTAATACTAATACTTCTCAAAATAGTCCATGAAATAGAAAAGGAAGGAATCCTTCCAAAGCACATTCTATGAGGCTAGTATTATCCTGATACCAAAACTAGACAGAGACACATCAAAGAGAAAGTTTCAGAACAATATCCCTGATAAACATTGATGTAAAAATTCTCAACAAAATTTTGGAAAATCACATAGAAAAACGTATTTCAAAAAGTAGTGCACCGTGATCAAGTGTGGTTCATTCCAGGGATGTAAGGTTGGTTCAACTTGGAAATCAATGAATATAATTTATCATATTAATAGACTTAAATTTAAGAATCAAATGATTATATGAATTGATGCAGAGAAAGTATTTGACAAAATAGACCCTTTCATGTTCAAAACACTAGAAAAACTAGTGATAGTAAGAACATCACTCAACATTGTAAAAGCTATCTATGCTAAACCCAAGACCAACATCATTCTAAATGGAGAAAAATTAGAAGCATTTTCTCTAAAACTGGAAAAAGACAGGGATGCCCTCTTTCACCACTTCTATTCAATGTAGTCCTCAAAACTATATCCAGAGCAATTAGAGGAAGCAAATTCAAGGGATATGAATAGGAAAAGAAGAACTCAAACTATAGTTATTTGTTGATGACATGATTCTATACTCAGAGATTCCAAAAAAATTTAATCAGAAAACGTCTAGAATTAATTAATAAATTCAACAAAGTATCAGAATACAAAATCAATGCCTATAATCAAATGCATTTCTATATAACAGTGATTGATCCTCCAAAAGAGAAATTAGGAAACCTACCCCATTCATAATAGCCTCAAACAATAAAAAAAATTAAATACCTGGGAATAAACAAATGAGGTGAAAGACTTCTATAATGTAAACTACAGGACACGAAAGAAAGAAATTGAAAAAGAATTTTTAAATGGAAAAATATCCCATACTGTTATATAGACTGAATTAATATTGTCAAAATGGCCATACTTTCCAAAGCACTATAAAGATTCAATGCAATTCCAACTGAAATCTCAACATCATTCCTTATAGAAATAAAACAAAAAAAATAATGACATTTATCTGGTAAGATTAGAGACTCAAAGTAACCAAACAATCTTTTAATCAAATAAGAGTGAGGCAGAAGGCATCACAATACCAGACCTTAAACCATACTACAAAAATGGCATGGTACTGGCACTAAAATAGGCATGTAGACTAGTGGTGCAGAATAGAAGATGCAAAAACAAACCCACATAAATACAAGTATCTCATCCTAGACAAAGATGCCAAAAACATACATTGGAGAAAATATGTCCTCTTCAACAAATTATTCTGGAAAAACTAGAAATCCATATGCACCAAAATGAAACTAAATACCTATCTCTCACCATGTACAAAACTCAACTCAAAGTAGATCAAAAACCTCAGAATTAGAACAAAGGCTCTGCACCTAATCAAATAAAAGTAGGCCCAAATCTTCATTGTGTTTGATTAGGCCCTGACTTCCTTAATAAGATTCGTAAAGCACAAGAAATACAATCAAGAACCAATAAATGAGACAGATTCAAACTAAAAAGCTTTCTTCTCAGCAAAATGAATAATCAATGAGGTGAAGAGAGATGTATATTTTGGGAGCAAAGTTTTGTCTCATGCACATCAGGTAGAACACTAATTTCCAGGATATATAAAAAACTCATGAAACTTGAGACAAAAACAAAACAAAACAAAACAAAACAAAAAAAACAAAAACAAAAAACAACCCAATCAATAAATGGGCTAATGAGCTTAACAGACACTTCTCAGAAGAAAATGTATAATCAATCAACAAATATATGAAAAAAAATGTTCAACATCTCTAGTAATTAGAGAAATGAAAATTAAAGCCACTCTAAGATTTCATTTGACTCTAGTCAGAATGGCAGTTATCAAGAATACAAGCAACATTAAGTGTTGGTGAGGATGTGGGGGAAAAGGCACACTCAAAATTGCTGTTGGGACTGCAAATTGGTGCAGCCAATATGGAAAGTAGTGTGGAGATTCCTTAGGACACTTGAAATGGAACAACCATTTAACCCAATCCTACTCCTCATTCTGTACCTAAAGGACTAAAAAATAGCATTCTACAGTGACACAGCCATATAAATGTTTATAGCAGTACAATTCACAATTGCTAAACTATAGAACCAATCTATATGTCCTTCAATAGATGAATAGATGAATAGATAAAGAAACTGAGGTACATATATACAGTGGAATATTACTCAGCATTAAAAGAGAATAAAATTATAGTATTGTCAGGTAAATGGATAGAGTTGGAGAACATCATCTTGCTAAGTAAAATAAGCCAAACTTAAAAAAAAAAAAGCTTAATGTTTTCTCTGATGAGTGTGGGGGTTGCATGGGATGAGTGGAGGAACTTTGGATGGGGCAAAGGCAAGGGAAAAAGAGGGTAGAAAAGATGGTGGAATGAGGTGGACATCATTACCCTAGGTACATGTATAATTGCATGAATGGTGTGACTACTTCATGTACGATCAGAGATGCAAAAAATTCTGCTCAATTTGTGTAAATTGGATCAAAGATTTTTCTACTGTCATGTATAACTAATGAGAACTAGTAAAAAAATTGTTTTCAAGAAAAATTATAGCAATGATGGGTTAAATTAATGTTATCATTATTTTTCTAGTTATCTATATGCTACTATCAGGAAAATATTATAATCTAGATTCATTACTTCAATAAGCCGTGCTAGTATTACCTCCTTTATTAGCTTGGACTTAGATAAAAATATAGGTCAACATTATATATATCCAGTATCTTTTCTTTTGCTTTAATCTGTATGAAACTAGAAAGGAGAAGTAGGAGGAAGAGGAGGACAAGGAGGTAGAGGAGGAGGAGGAGGAAGAGGAAGGGGAGGAAGGGGAGGAAGAGGAGGAGGAGAGCACAGTTTAACATCAGACAGATTAGTAAAGACTATTAGAAGAATGTCAGCTATACCAACCACATTCTTAAAAACTATGTTTTTCAAACCCTAAGAATGATAGCATGTTTCTCTGCTTTTCAGCAGATTATTGTCAGAGTTCATTTATTCCATTGTCATTACTTCCTATTTATTAGTGTGGGAAAAACAAAATTTGATCACATATAATGGCTCCAGAAGCAATTACATCCTATTTCCACATTTTATAAGATTTTCTCAAATCCAGTACTCTAGTCCTTTCAGCATTATTATGTCAAGTAGACAAATTATGTAGAACTTGCACTGCCAAGTAAGGCTACACTTTTCATTTAGTCATTAAAAGAGCAATTTAGGAGTCGAACTGAGGCAGGCAAAAAATTACGAATTGAAATTCCAAATATCAGATGCCTAGAATTGGAGATACGGATTAGTGAAAAGAAAATCTTTTAATATAAAATAAAATTATAGAGAAAGAATGGTGGTTGAGGTAGAGCAAAAGAGAAGTGCAACCCTCTGCTTTCCCCAACCCACCAATAGCCATTGGAAAAAGACTTAGGCTAGTAACAGGGAAGAGGAGTGACATTCCCTAGGAAAACACTAGTGTATTTGGTTTTGTGGTGGCAGAAACTAAAGTACTATGAAATCTTGGTGTGAGAAAGACATGGAATTTCTTGCCTGTGTGTTGGTGCCATGAACTCATTAAATTATGTTGTACTTGTTGGGGAGGGGATGTAATTGGGACACTGTTGTGTTTTATACAAATATCTAAGTTACCCTGAGAGATTTGAACTATGGAGCAAAATGGTAATTTCAATGCAATAGTTGAAGAAAATAGTGCCAAAATATATTAGGTCCCTTTTCTTTCTCTTTATTTTTGTTTTATGGAGAGGAAAGTCAATGATAACATTATTTTTTTAAATTAAAAATTCATAATATTTAATCTAATATTTACGGAGCAGGTGCCATTCTAGACTACTTATAATTTTTTCATTACTATGAAATATTTTCTAAATCAATATATTTTATAGTATTTCAATATAAGAAAGTCAAGTATTGACTACTAGTCAGGCCCAAATCTATCAACATGAAACTAGAAAAGCAAGATTGAAACGCAGGATTGCACCATTCCATAGTACAGCCCTCTCCTCTCTCTGATACCATACTATTTTTATTTTGACAATATGTTCTAAATAAATAACAAACTGATATGTGTCTCAGAGAAAGCAAAGATTTTCATAATCAAGTAAAAGTCAAAACCAATATATTTACATTGATTTTCTTAACTTCTCAATTTATGGATTTTTTGTATTGCCTGTGTGTGACACTTTCCATGGTGTTGGATGACTCACCACTTGGGTTGGATTTTCAAAAGAAAAAAATCATGACAAAAAGAAAGAGTTTAATGTCCAAAGTGATGTATTATCACATAGAATTAAGAAAGTGACATATGGAATAAGTAATAACATATGCCCCACAAATTTCATACCCACTGTCATTTTGAGTCATTATAAATTACTGAATAAAATTTAGTTTAATATACAAGTATAGAAAGAAAAAAGAACTGAGTGTTTTTAATTATAATCACCTATTTAAAAAGTCTTACACTTTATGTGTACAAGCAAGGTAACAACTTTTTCTACAGAATAGTAATTCTGTTATAATATAAAATACATAGGTGATTATTTAGCAACATTAATAATGTGAATAAATTTAAATTCATCAACTTAATATCCTACATTAATCATTATATTCATATGACACATATATAAGTTTGGTTATAATCTACATATTTAAAGAGCTATAATATGATTTCATTTTTTTAACCAGGGGTGAGTCATCCATGATAAATGGCTCATACCCTATTCAAGGCAGGCAACAGAACTAGAATTTCTCTTCCCAAATGTGGGTCATAAAAACTCTAGATTTTTAACCTTTTTATCTTAGAGCTGGTCATAAACAAATTCTCTGGCTTACATTTGCTTGGTAGAATGTCATAAGACCCTCCTCATTCTAGAAGTCATTCAGTCTCATAACTTACAGGGAAGAATGTTACATAGGAAGGATAAGAAGAATGTGTACTGGACTTTCTGGGTTTCCTCTTTTTTTTCTTATATTAGTTCTTTATTTTTTGTATTAGTTGCTCAAGACAATACAATGATCTTGACATATCATACATTTGATTCAAATAGGGTATGAATTCTCATTTTACCACATGTACAGATTGCAGGATCACATTGGTTATACACCCATGTGTATACATACAGCAATCCTAGTGTCAGTTGTATTCTTCTGCCCTCCCTAACCCTTTTATTAGCAATAATTCTTATTCTTGTGGCTCACCTTTCTGCACAATTGTTTACACTTCATTTGTGTATATACAGTGAAGTTCCAATAAAAACTCAAAAGGACAGAGTTCAGAGAGCTTTTGGAAAGCCCAGTGCATGGATGTTTTTGGGGGGTTTTGCACTTGTGGAGGATACAGAAGCTCTCTGTTACCTCCTAGGTGCCTTGCCCCATGTGTCTCTTCATCTATACTTATAATATCTTTTATAATAAACCAGTACACATTATTGTTTCTTTGAGTTCTTTGAGCTGCTCTGTCATATCAACTGAATCCAAGTAAATGACTATAGAAATTTTGATTTATACTTTACCTGTGAGGAGCACATGTGAAACAACCTGGGATTTGTGACTAGCATTAGATAGTGCAGGAAGTCTTGGAGACTTTGCACTCAACTGGTAGATTCTAACTCTATCTTCAGGTAGATTGAGTGTCAGAACTGAATTGGATTAGAGAACACCTAGCTACGTAGCTGGTGGGGTTTTGTTCTGTTTTTCCTGCATAATTGCTTGATTGATGGTGAGGAAATATCCCTACACCTTTTGAGGTCATAAAAACCTTCCAAGTAGATCATTGACATGGGATGTCAGAATAAAAAAAAAAGACACTTTTTTTTCCAACCAAAGAACAAAGCTATCAAATGAATTTAAATATAGGCATAAATAAACTTGGCAAGTCCTCAGAAGATACAATTGAAATAGTTTTTGTCTGAAATGTAGAATTTTGCATTGTGAATTGTTTATTGATAATGTCTTTCTTGTAAAATTGACTTATTTTCTTCAATTAGCTAAAACTATGGGCCAGGCACAATCCTTTCCCTTTCAATTCTCAAACTACACAAAAAAGAATTAGAGATAATTTGCATTAAAGAATCTAATGTGATTTGACAATTTGCTTGTATATTTCACATATAAAGGAAAAGGGGCAAATAAATTTATTCTTTTGTTACTAAATTTACTTTCAGAAATTTGACATTGTTTCATCAAAGACTGATAAACATGGTAGTTCTTAAAATGTTTTATTGAATGAAACTTTCTGCACATACCACTTGAATGCTTAAGCATTTTGAAAGGGTTTTGCCATTCCCAATTATACTAACAAAAAAATATGTCATTTACCTCCTACTGCTGATCCTATCATCACTGTCACAGCTAACCTATTCCCTGAAACCTAAAAATGCTGTGCTCCTTCTGTGACTCTGAATAAAGTCCATCCATTCATCTTCCTAGCTTTTGTGATAACACTTAATCCTCCTCAATTTTTGTCAGCTTGCAGCTATATCACTCCAATCTGCTTCTGTTCTCACAGGTCTCTCTTTTCCCATTATCCTGTTACATAAAAGTTCTTCAAGCATATTGGTTAAGGGTAACATTAATTTCTACATCTTTACTGTGTGTGATAAAAACATAATGGATTTTACCATCTTAGCCATTTTTTTAAACTCACAGATTATATTCTTCAAATTATAATTTAAAATAAACAATTTACAAGAGTGACAGGTTTATTTCATTTTTTATTTTACAGTCCCACGCACTATTAAGTACCCCATTTTGTAATGCCATTTGAACATTCTTAAGTTAGCTATGTACATAGTTGTTTTGCATTAAAATATGCTGGCATTTTAAATCTCTAATTTTCAGTTCAGATTGAATTAATTTAAGTGATACTTAAGAAAAATCAAATAGTAATTTCTTTAAAATAACATATTAGCCATTTTAAGTGTGAAATAGAATAATATTAACAATTCATATTGTTGGAACAACCTGGGGTTCCCTCCAAGAGATGAATTGATGAAGAAAGTATGGTGTATATAAACACAATGGAATATTACTCAGCCTTAAGGAGAATGAACATATGGCATTTTTTTTGTTAATTGATGGGACTGAAACTATCATCCTAAGTAATATAAATTAGTCTCAAAAACATCAAAGGCCAAATGTTCTGAGATGTGGATTCTAATCCATAAAAAGGGAGGGTAAGTATAAGATTTCACTTACTTGGACAAAAGGGAATGAAGGGAGGGTATAGAAAATGAAGTAGGATGAATTGTACATGATTCTCCTATGCTCATATGAACACAAGACCAGTGTACCCACACAAGAATAGAATAAAAATTGGAATGATTTGCACTCCATATATTTATAATATGTTAAAATACATCCTAGAGTCATGTGTAGGTAAAAAAAAAACAAATTTAAAAAAGGAGAAATAGTTTTATAATTTCATTCAAATTAGAATATTTTATACTGTCAGTGATGAGAAATAAAACAAAGTTTTCTGATTAAAAAAAGTCTGTATTTGTATATATTCCTTTCTCAGAATGTTTTTATGGTCATTTGCTTATTTTTGTTATTGCCTAGTATTCTTGAGTTTCTACTTGAAAGACTCCCTGTAACAATTTCCATAAAGTATGTCTAGTGGTGATTTACTCACTCAGAATTTTTTTTTTCAAGAAAGATGTTATTTTTTCTTAAGTTTATAAAGGACATTATTGCTGGTGCTCTTTTTCTTTGTTGTCAAATTGTTTTTAATTTGTATGTGCATCTTTTTTATTTGAAAAATTAATACATAAACTCTTACCTAAATTTTTCTTCCAAAAAATCTTCTGATGATTTTCTGGAAGCTCCATTATAAAAGATAAATCACTCTTCAGTTCTTGTGTTCAGAATTCTTTATTTTCATTTAATTTATTTATTTAGTTAGTCATTTTTGTTTGTGAATAGACTTTACTTATTTATTTATATGTCGTGCTGAGAATTGAACAGACTTTTATTTATTTATTTATAGGAGGTGCTGAGAATTGAACCCAGTTCCTCAGACATGCCAGCCAAGTGTGCTACTGCTGAGCCACAGCCACAGCCCATCAAAAATCTTGATTTTTAAATTTTGGTAGTTACAATTTGGTAGTTACAATTAGGAGGAAAAGTGGGTATGCTTCCCTCACTGTGGGTCCTTTGTAGATTTATCTTAATTATTGTTCTTTGAGCTTCTTGAATTTGAGTATCCATTTTCTTTCTCAGAATTGAAAAAAAAATTCTATTATTTTTTCAAATGAGTTCTCCTCCCCTTTTTCTTTCTTTTCTTTAGAGATACATGCAAAACACATATTAATTTTTCTGAAATTATCTCATATGTAAAGTTTTTTCACTTATAAAATTTTATTTTTTTTTTTTGCTTTTCTTTTTATTTCTATCAGTAATTTCAAAAAGCCTGTATTTTAGTTCAGTGACTCACTCTTGTGCTTGATCAAATCTGTTACTGAACACATATAGTGAATTTTTTTCATATATTGCTTTATTTAGTTTTTATACTGTTGTGTTGGCATTTTTATATTTTACATGTATTTTCCTGATTTTTTGTAGTTTTTTTTCTTTTTCTTTTTCTTTTGAGAGAGAGAGAGAGAGAGAGAGAGAGAGAGAGAGAGAGAGAGAATTTTTTAATATTTATTTTTAGTTTTTGGCGGACACAACATCTTTGTTTGTATGTGGTGCTGAGGATCTTACCTGGGCTGCACACACTCCAGGCGAGTGCGCTACTGCTTGAGCAACATCCCCAGCCCTAGTTTTCTTTTTATTTTTAATATTTATTTTTTAGTGTAGTTGGACACAGTAACTTTATTTTATTTTTTCATTTTTTTGTGGTGCTGAGGATTAAACCCAGGTCTTTGTGAATGCTAGGCAACTGCTCTACCACTGAGCCACAATCTCAACTCTTTTGTGTAGTTTTATGCCTGTATTCTCTCATAACACATGTATGTACTTTTAAGAGGCCTATTTTCATTTCATGAAATTATTCATATTACCTTCAAAGTCTTAGGATTGGTCTTTTTTATTGATTTATTTGTGTTTCTGTGTTTCTTCATGTGTCTTGTTAGTTCTGTTACAATTTTTTTGTTTGTTTGTTTTTGCATTTGAAAAAACAGCTACCTCTTCCAGACTTTGTGAATCAGTTTTGTATGGGGGACAAGATTTCCAAATTAGTTAGAAATGTTGGAAGCCCCACAAATCTTTTAGAGAGTGCTTCTTTGTGGACTTGAATTATGGTTTCTGAATTAGACAGGTTTGCTGGTTTTTTTAGGAAGGTCTTGTACTCTATTCTTCACCCTGGTGTCTTATTGCAATATTATAGAGTCTTAGACAGTCCTTTTGAGCTCTCTCTGGTTCTGAGCCCAACTCAGGTATTGAAAGTAAGAGATTTCCTCATATGAGCATTGAGATATGTAAGACAAATCATTTCCTCAGGCACTTTCTCTCCCTAAACAACACCTTGAATATTGGAAGCATATCCACTCTTCTTCCTAAGAAAGTAGTCATGAATTATGTTTATCCTGCTAGGTTGGGCATGGGGTTTACAACAGGTTAAAGAAAATGGCTTTTTTCCCTTCTTTAAATAAAACTGTATATTCTATGGAATAACCCAATTTCATAACTGGATTCTGGTATGTTCCTACAGGATCATTTAGACCATAATCTTGCTATGTCAGTGTTTGTAAGAAAGTGAGTTCTGGGGCTTTCTACTCTGAAAAGTTGCAGACACCACTCATGAAAAAAACTTTTATTTTAATAGAAAAATTAATACTGTTATTCATATTATAATGTGTCTCTCATTGAAGTATAATTTCTTAAATGTGAGCATAAAATTCATTTTATGGGAAAGCTTCAATACACTTCAGCTGCTTTTATCTTGTAACCCATTGAGTAACTATAAATAATAACATCGTGATATTTGTGGTATTGTTTAAATATCCTAAACCTGTTGGGTTTTTCAAGTTGAAATATTTTATAAAATATGTAACATTAAAATTATTTTTCAATGCTGAATAGCTGAATATATCCAATTAAAGTCAGGCAATCTCCAAATTTATAATCCAATCTTCTCAAAAAGATTAGTCAAATAATATTTTTTCTGAGCCCTGAAATAAGGGAATCTGATGAGCACATTGAAGGTTTTTATATTCTACGATGTTAGATTATAAACCAAATCTGAAATCCATATAAATCCGGAAATTTGGGGAAGATAAAGGCTGAGAATCTTGGCAGAACAAGAAGAACTTTCTGGTTCATTTCAGAAAATCAGATCACAAGTGAAGTTTTTCTTCAATGCTCCTATTAACTTCCAATTCTTTTTATTTTTCTGATACTCCCTTTGCCAGCTTTGCTGTTTCATACCTACGCTTCCCATTTAATAGAAACTTCATGATTTATAACACCTAACTTAATTTTGTCTTCCTAGCTAAAAGATATTATATAATTTAGATATTGATCTTTATTTTTCTAGCATACTGTCATATCATGAAGTGATCTTTTTATGAATTAATGGGAAAAATTACTTTCTTTTACATTGAATGTTTTTCCATTAATACATAATACATACATTTCATGGTTACACATTTGCAAAATATCTTGACTGAATTCAAGATGTAAGACACTGAATCTAGTTTTCCTAATAATAAGTAGGTTAATATTAACTGAATTGATAATTTATCATATACAAATCAGCATCATAGAAAAAAAATATACTATATATCACATGCTGTGGTGATAATAGATTTTAGGCTATGGAAAACAGAGGTATTGTTTCGGAGCTTTAAACATTAACTTTTATCTTATAATCTGCTCATAAGTGTCAGAGTCATACTCTAAAATACTTTCCTAACATAACAATGAAGGATAGAAATTAATTCCAGTTGTGGATTTTGATTAGATGATTTTTGAAAATATATTAAAGTCTCTGAACAATTTGTAGTTTCTGAAGTTCTAACTTACATACTTATTTGGAACTTATTTTTCTTCCAGTGTGTGTGAAGAACTTATAAGTCATCATTCCCATGCTTCAACTAAGAGATAAGAGTTAAAAACTGAAAATCAAAAAAGCCTTTTTAAATACATCACAGAAATGAGATTCTATGACCAAGAGATGCTCTTAAAACTGAAAAGGTTGACAAATACAAAGAAATATAGCTTGCAAGGAACAGAAGATGCTGGAGCAGAAATGGAGGAATGGTTGAGACTCATCATTGGTTTGTGTGAGATAGCTTGAGAGCAACAGACTCCTGAGAATTCAGTCTCACTGTTCATCCAGAGTTGTAGCTCCAGGAGCTCTTCCAAAATTAATGGTAAAACTCTGAAAAAATTTCATGTTTCCAAAAGAGGCAGAGAAATTCACTTGTGTGGAATATGTTCACGATAAAGAAACCATTGTGAGAGATTTTCAGGGCATTTGTTTTTCTCTGCCTGCCCACAGAGAAAACAATTTTGTTAGAGTTTGTGACAATGTAGTGGTAGGGAAATAACTCCAGCCCCTTCTATCTTTTCTCACATCAACAGGCAGGTGTGGGGGTGGGAGGGAGTTGAGAAACTTGAGAAGAGTTCAAACCACTGACAAGTGCCCACTGAACTAGGATTTATAAGTTTATTTCATGATTTTTCTCTACTCATGAATTGAGATAACTATGGTTAATATGCTACAAATTGTGAGAAATAAATTATTTGAGTCAACTTGCATAAGTGTGGTACTTAGTGTTTTAAATGTTGAAGTGAAGACATTTTTAAGATATGCTTAATATCAATAATCAGATTATTTTAATGAAGGATATAAGCCCCATTAATGTATATGGTCACATCAAATCAGTTAGAAGCCTCAACAATGATAACTACTTTTCCTGGGAAAAGAATTCTATCCCAATGCTGGAACACAGAAATACTGCATGAATTTCCAGTTTGGCAGAGGTTGATGACATTCTGACTTGTGAGCTGTGACCAGTGGTTTTACTACATGTTTACAAACTCAGAAAGAGCACAAATTGAAAACTGGCAATAAAGAATTACAGGGAAGAGGTATGGGGATTCATATCTCTGAATCGATTAAAAAATAAGCATATTTGTGAGAAAAAATAACTGTGTACTGTTATTTTATATCACAAATATTTGAGATTTTTTAAAATGTTCTTTTGCAGATATATACCCTTACTCTTCCTCATTCTATGACTCTTCTGAAGTATTAACATTTTTTGGCCAGTGAGCTCTTCTCTCTGGTAAGAATAATAATGATGATTATAATCATGATGATAATAATAATATCCCTTTTTTCAGTGGGTTTTGAGTTAACTTTATTTTCTTTATGCAATAATCTTACATTGAAAGCACAAATTTAAAAAAATGAAAAATTCAAAAAATAATTAGAAGACATTTTGTTTATTAGTTAAGAAGTTTTAAAATTTTATTCAAGTCTCATTATTTATTTATTTTAGATGTAAAAAGAAATGAATTTGCATAAAGATTATATTAATAGTATGCAAAGATAGAAGGTACACAAACAATATTGTTGAAAACGTGGAACAAGAAAGTTGCAAAATATTTTACATTAAGCAGAGAGAAAAATTACTAATTTTATCTAAAAATTTCTAACAAGGGAATAATATAATAACTTTTAATGTTAACAAGAATTTTATTTGAAGATTCATTTGATGCTAACATGTAATTTTAATTTATTAAATCCCATGAAGTTAGGAGTTGTTTTTCTAATTTCTTAAAAAAATTAGAATGATGCAGGGAGTAAAATTGCAAAATAAATATTGATAACATGAACCATAATGTCTGTTTTTTCATTAATTAATTCATAATCTATAGGACTATGTTTAGGACTATGTTGATAAGCAAATTGTGTTCCTTTAAATCTCTAGATGATATGTGATTTTTAAGTGTAAAAATACATATTTCTCACATAGGAAAAAAACCTGTTTAAAGTTGTCTAAAAAAGTACAGTAAAATCAGAAATATATTTTAAAATTTAGGAATATAAACATTTTTGCAATTACAAATTTCAAAGGCAGGTTAACATTTTTTATTTTTATTTAAATATAGTAACTTGCCTCTATTACTTTTAGTGTTGTCTTCTTCATATTTTGTTTAATAGATGCATTGCTGCTATAATGTATGTTTATATGTCTTATTTTTAAATTTATCTGGTATTTACAATATCTATATAAAACATTTAGTTTTAGATTTTATTATTCTTTGATACACGTGGTGGTGGAAATTGAACATGCTTTTCATGCTTAGTAAATGCTCTACAACCTAAGTCACATACCCCACCCTCAAGTCTATTCTGGAGAGATATGATTTTGTTATATGATTGAAGCTATTACCAACAATTAGCTAGGGGATGTTCTTATATACTGATGCTAGTGTTAAATATTTTTTCAAGTATAAAAAAGATTACTCAGCTAAATAAAAATTGATTAATTCAGAACACTATATTTATAAAGTTTAAATGTGTTTATACATATATCTTAACATGTTAAAAATATGTTCTATACAAACTTACTACAAAATTTCTCTAGGAGACATATTATTGCTCAGCAAAAGGTTTTAGAGTAGGATTCAATGGTAACAATACAGAAGTCAGGATCAGGGTAAGTGCTAAGTACTTTCTTTTGAATATGTGAACCTATACTAGCAGCAATTACCAGTTCCCAACTGGCAACTGGCCTTGTGCAGCTCTTGGAAAATTTGGGTTAAAACTAACTACACCATTTAGTCACACATTATTTGCAGATTTGGCAAAAAGTACCTGTTCCCACATCTGCATATTCCTGAAAGTTTGGACATTGTCTTAGTTTACCTTGTATTTCTAAAACTTCTTTAGTTGTGAGGCAAATACAAAGTAATCAACAGATTTGTTTAAGAAAATTGATTCACTTGGTTGAATACTGAGATAACATTTCTAAAATATATTCTTAATTATTTTTAAAAATTAATTTTGATAGCATCCATTATCTTTCAGAGTTTTGTATATATTATTTCAAGTTCTCCTAGTTTTTAAGGGTCTGGCTTGAAAAATCAGCTGAAATCATTTTTGTTTACTTCTAAATATGACCATTCATTTTTTTCTAGCTGCTTTTAAAATTCCATTTTGTTTTGTTTTTTGTAGATTAGGCATTTGGCATATATATATATATATATATATATATATATATATATATATAATTTTTTTACCTCTTAGATCATCTTGTCTGTGAATTTTCTAAATTCATTCCTTGATATTTCCTGTACTGTAGTATCAGTGGAGTCTATTGCTAAATTATTCTGTTTTGGATGTTTTTATCTCTCTGTTTTTTTTTTTTTATTGTTTAAGTGTCTACCCATATCTACAAATGGACCTGAAGCAGTGGGGTTTTTACTCTACCAGCTTTTATCCTGTAGGTTTCCAGTGCCTCGGAGATTAGGGGGAGTCAAATAATTGCAAAAACCTATGCATATAACACATAGGATTAAATTAAGTACTTAGTTCCTATTATGACATCTACAATGTTGATTGACACCATAAACAGAAATTGTAGGCTAAACAATTTCTATCAGTAAAGATAGTAGTTAATCATGAATTTTGTCCATTGTAAACTCAAACAATTGGTATTACCTATGAGTTGCTTCTAGAGAATTAGTGGTGGGGTCTGACATTTTACAAACTAACCAGTAGTAAGAGAAGTTAAAAATAGTGGTAAATAAGAGGAAAGAAGAAGAAGATATCAGGAAGACAAAGATTTGCAATTTCAAAATAGGGCTGATCTATAGACAACATAGGGTGCATTGTTTATGAGGAGGAAGAAAAGAAATATAAGTAAAAGAAAAAATAGAGGAAGAGTGAAAGGGAAAACAATGAGTCTGGCTTCTTGGTGTATCTTCTATTCATTTATAAATTTTTAAATTAGTGCATTATAGACTTACACAACATTTAAATTCACCCTGCTTTATTCATAGATTTACAGAGAGAGTTTGGTTTGTTTCATTCTACTTTTCATCTCTCTGTCCTCCCTGCCTTCCCTATAACCACTTCCACAGATATCTCTGCTATTTGTGTTGGATTCTCCCCATTTTCATTATGTGGTCAAGTATTCACATATGAGAAGAAACATTCGACCCTTGGCTTTCTGAATGTGGCTTATTTCACTTAGAATTGTGTTCTCATTTCATCAATTTTCCACCTAGTGCCACCATTTAATTCTTAATGACTAAGTAAAACTTTATTGTGTATATACACCAGGTATTCTTTATTCATTAATCTGTTGATGAGTATGTTAGCTGGTGCTGTAGTTAGGTTATTACGAACTGTGTTGCTATAAGCACTGGTGTACCTGTGTTTCTATAGTATACTGATTTCAGACATTTGGATATTTACCAAGGAATGGGACAACCAGGTCAGATGGTGGTTGTATTCCAAATTTTGAAAGGGATATTCATACAGTTTTACAGGATGGCTGTACTAATTTGCAGTCCTATCAACACTGCAATAGTGTAAATTTCACCACATATTATTCTTTTTAAAAAAATCTTTTCAGCAAAGTGTATTTTGACATATTATACATACAAAGACTATAACTTTCCATTCTTGTGCTATATATACCATAGAGTTACACAGGTTGTGTATTCATATAAGAACATAGGGAAGTTATGTTTATTTCATTCTACTGTTTTTCCTATTCCAATTTCCTCCATTCCCTTTATCCTACTATGTCTAATCCAATAAGCTTTATTATTCCTTTCCACCTAAATGTTCTCTCTGATATGTGGATTCCCCACATTACTCTTGATAATTGATATTTTGAGTGCAGTGAGATGAAATCTCCATGTAGTTCTTTTAGAATCTAATAGTTTTATTGAAGTATAGGGAAAGAGTGAAGGCACATTATTAACAGACTTTGTCTTCCTTATAGTTTTGATTTGCATTTCCCTGATTCCTAGAGATATTGAATATATATATGCCACTTGTATTTTTTCTTTTAAGTAATGTCTTGTTTAGATTTTGTGCCCAATTAGTAATTAGGGGTTTCATTTTTTAAATCTTTTTTTAAATTCTGTACATTAATTTTCTGAGATCCAGATGAAAAGTATTTTCTCATATTGGTAGGCTCTCTATTTAGATTCTTGTTTCCTTTGTTGCACAGAAATTTTGAAATTTGATTTTATTTCACTTATTTACTCTTAGTTTTATTTCTTGTGCTTTAGAAGTCTTGCTAAGGAAGTTGATAATTTTGTCAATAATTTGGAGTGTTGGGCCTACATTTTCTTTCAGCAACTGTAGAGTTTCTGGTTTAATTCCTAGGTCTTTGATCCCCTTGGATTTGGCTTTTTTGCAGGGTGAGACAGATTAAGTTTTATGTTTTTCTACATATGAATATCCAGTTTTTATAGCAGCACTTGTAAAAAAAAGTTTCTGTTTTTTTCCAACATATATTTTGGCCCCTTTGTTGCAAATCAGGCATTGTATCTTTGTGGATCTGTCTGTATTTTCTATTCCATTGGTCTTCAGGTGTGTTTTGGTGCCAGCATAAATCTGTTTTTTTGTTTTTTTTTTTATAAAGCTCTGTGACATAATTGGATATCTCATACTGTGAAGCTCTCAGCATCACTCTTCTGGTTCAGAATACATTTGACTATTCTATTTCACTTCTGGGTCAAAAAGAATTTGAGAAATGTGCTTTGTCTGTGTGTTGTGAAGGATCTCATTAATATTTTGATTGGGATTGTACTGAGTCTGTTCACTGGTTAAAGTAGTATGATCATTTAGATAATATTAATTTTGTTTATTCAAGAACATTAGAAGTATTTCCACTTCTAAAGGTTGTCTTCAACATGTTTCTATTTACCATTTTATAATTTTCATTGTTGAAGATTTTTATCTCCTAGGTTAGATATTTTACCAAGTATTTATTTTTTAGGGTTTGTGAATAAAATATTCTCCCCAATTGTTTTGAAGCAGGTTTGTTTTTGCAATGTAGGAATGCAATTGATTTATGTATTATGTTCTTGTATCATCTCCTTTGGTAGATTTGTTATCAACATTAAAAATTTTCTGATGGAGCATTTTAAATCATCTAAGTAAAATGTTCATGTCATCAGTACACAGAGGCAATAGGACTTCTTTCCTATGTGTATGCCATTAGATTTCTTCTCTTGCCTGTTTGCTCTGGCCAGGGATTCAAGGAGTGGTGAAAGTTTACTTACTTGTTTTGTTTTTATTTTTAGAAAAAAATTCAACTTTTTAAATTCAGTTTGATGTTGGCATTTGGTTTCTCACATACAGCTTTTACAATTTTAAAGAAATGTCCTTCTGTCACTAGTTCCTCTGGTGTTTTAAATATGAATGAGTGCTGAGTGTTGTGGACAGGCTTTTCTGAACCTATTGATTACCTCATGGGATTTTTGTAATTAAATATTTTTTACAGTAACTTTTGTATATGTGTCTGTGTGTGCATATGTATACATACATATATATGTATTTAAAATTTTTTTGGTATTGGGAATTCAAAGTTATGATTTGCCAATCAGGTTCATATGCCACTATCCACTTTTTAATCTTTTCCAAATTTTTGTTAATGCATTATAGTTTTACAGAGCAATGAGATTTATTGTTATACATTCACATATAAATTTATTATAAAAATAAGCAATATCATTCCACAGTGTTTCCCTTTCCTCTTTCTTTCCCTCCTCCAGGTCCTTTTACTCCTTTTTATTTCTTCTTCTTAGATATATGTGACAGCAGAGTACATTTGGAGATATTATACATACATGAAATATACCTTATTCTAATTAGGTCTCATTTATGTGGTTGTACATGGTATGGAATTTCACAGGTCATGTATTCATATATAAACAGAAGAAAGTTACGTCCAATTCATTCTAATATCTTTCCTATTCTCATGCTGTTCCCTTATCTTCATTCCCCTTTATACACTCCAATAAACTTCTGTTTTTCTCTCCCCATTCTTTTTTTTTTCCTCCCCATTCCCTCCCCATTCCACATATAAAAGAAAATATTTGGCCTTTGTTTCTTGGGACTGACAAATTTTTCTTACCTTGACATTCCCTAGTTCCATCAATTTACTGGCAAATTCCTTAATTTGACTTTTCTTTAAGGCTTAGTAATTTTCCATTTTGTGTGTGTGTGTGTGTGTGTGTGTGTGTGTGTGTATCCACATATTATTTTGGATATTTGATTTTAAGAGAGACTAGGGTGAAGGGTCAGGAGCTTGGAAGAGAAAAGTTATTGGTATGGTTCTGCAATTCCCAGGTGTCTTCATGGAGAATAAAATTGATGCTTCTATCCCAGGCCATCTGTTCAAGACTAGAACAGTGTATCTCAAATAGGGTGTATGACAGTCAATTGGAGAGCTCACTCAAACTCAGACTTCTGGGCCTCAACTCAGAGTGTCTGACTCAGGCGCCAGGGGTGGGCCTGAGCTTCTGTATTTTTATAAGCCCCCAGGGTTCGCTAATGTTCCTGGTCTAAACACTTTGAACTGATGGTCCTTGTCTAGAAATTTCAGGGGCAATGAAGGTGACATAAGGTCCTCTTTGGGTGCAGTCTTCACCTTCTTTACCTGCCTCTTTTCCCAGTGCCCTACCTGTAGCGTCTACTTAGATTACACCTGCATATGTTCATGATAAAATGGGGCACTTAGGATCCTCCATTCTCATGGGCATTTCTCATTTGCAGACCTTTTCCCGGAAGACTGTACTTCTGTACAGTCTTGAAGACTGTACTTTCCTCTGTACTTCAACAATAGTCTACATATTAGTTTTTAGAATCTCATCTTTTGGATTGTTGATTTCCATGTGAATTTCAGAATATCATTAACTCTTTGAATTCCATACTGAGTTTTCATGATATTTTATCCAGATCTTTGTGGACACAGGATGTTGATAACCACGTGGAACTCCTCTTTTTCCCTTTGATGGCAGGAAGCTATCAGTCTGGGACTAACCCCTCTACTGAGTGTTAAGGGGGAGCCAAACATATGGGCCCTACTCTGAAAAATAATACTTACTGGGTGTCTTAAAGAATCTGCAATATGTATAGGGGGTAAAAATGGGAGTTCATAATCTGCTTGAATCAAATGTATGAAATATGATATGTCAAGAACTTTGTAAGGTTTTGAACAACTAATAATAAAAAAATAAATAAAAGTAAAAAAAGATTAAAAAACTAATGTAATTTAAAAAAATAAAATTCAAAAGTAATCCACTGGAAAAAAAATCAAGTTACTGTAAAACAGTTGTGGAGTCTAGGAGTCCAAACTGAATTATTATGAGGTATATGCTCTGAAAGGTCTAGGGGAAATTTTTTCTTGATTCCTCTAGCTTTCAGTGGTTGTGGGGAATACTTGTCATACCTTCACATGTGCACTCATTCCTCCTTTTTCGGTCACCATTATCACATGGTGTTCTCTCTGTACAAGTATACTTGTCCAAATTTTCCTCTTCTAAGGTGATGAGTCATCAGATTATAGCCCATTCTAATTGACTATGGCCTTATATAAATTTTAATGAACAAAAATCTCATTTTCAGATGATGTAATAAGCTGATATGCTGGGAAGGACATGGCAATTCAACCCAGAGCATGTACTGAGCACTTAATGTGCGCTATTCCCTGTATTTCTCATGGCAGCACTGTGAGGTACACAGGGGCATCACTCACTCTTAATAAACTAGGATATGAAACTCAGTAAAGTTGTGGTCCAGCTAGAAACACATGGAACCCACAAGATTGTAGTCACAGTGTAGCTGTAGCATGGGTCCACCTGTCCCTTGAAAGAATAATTCTGTACCCCCTGCATCTCTGTAAACATGATACTGCTTCCCAGAAATGGTCCTAAAGTACTACAAAAGACTCCAAATCTTCTTAGTAGCTGCCTCTTTGAGAATCTTAGAGCAGGAATTGATGCATAAAATCAAATTGCTCAAATTTACTCATCATGTATCGCCAAAGTTACAATATTACTCTTCTAAATTTAGATTACTAGAATTTCATTGAACATCCTATACAGGTTCATAGTATAGAATTTTTAAATTAATTTTCTTCACTATTTTTAGATATGTAAATGACAGAAGAGTGAATTCTGAAATACTATATATACATAGAATATAGCATATAACTTATTCTAATAAGGATTCTATTCTTATGGTTGTATATGATATGCAGTTTCACTGTGTGTATATTCATAGATGAACACAGGAAAGTTATGTTTGATTCATTCTGTCTTTTCTATTTCCATTTCTCCACCTTCCTATTATTCCCCTTTGTCTAATTGAATCAACTTTTCTCACATCCTTTTCAACATGTTCTATTACTTGTACTCTTGATAATTGCCATTCCAACTGGAGTGAGTTGGAATGACAGTGTAGTTTTAAGTTGCATTTCTCTAATTTGTAGTGATGTTGAACATTTATTTCATATATTTTTTGGCCATTTTCATTTCTTTTATGATGTGCCTGTTCATTTCCTTTGCCCATTTGGTGATTGAAATACTTGTTTGTACTGTGTTAAGTTTTATGATTTATTTATATATCCTGGAGATGAACACTAAACCTGACGTGCAGGTGCAACAATTTTTCTCCCATTGTAAGTTCTCTTCACATGCTTTATTGTTTTCTTTTCTGTAAAGAATATTTCTAGATGGGAAACTCATTTAACTCTTGAAGCAATTCAATGATAAGTGAAATATGGAAACCAAAATATAAATTACATGTGTGTCATGCTCATTTAAAGAGCCATAATACATTCAAGAGATAAAGGCAGTGATAATTCTATTTAAAATCATGAATGTAGGTTCACAAAATGTAGGCCCTTTAACCAAATCCCAGTGTCAGTAAGTCATAGAGTACAGATAGAAAGCTAGTTTTCCTCTGTTATTTGTGTTTTCCCTGAGGCAATCTGCAGTACCAGGCCCAACAATCTAATAAATTCAGTTTGTTTGAATAGACATAATAAGACATTCTTATTAAAACCCATCAGTCAAGACAATATGATGGTTTAACATTATGTCCTCTTTGCCAGTGTTAGATGTTGATGATTTAAAATGTTGTTGAGCATTCATCACAGATTTTCTAAACACAGAAATGTGGGTGGATAAAGTAGGGGAAGAAGCTCTGCTAATAATTATATAAAACAACAAATTGTTTCATTCAAAAGTTGACAGATGTTGCTGAAGGGTGTTAGAACAATCAGTGAAAGAAGCTCAAAAAACTCAGTGAGAAGTAAGCCTGTATTCTCATTTCAATTGATACATATATATAAATGTATTAATACAAACTGCCATTTGTTTTGCCTGCTTTATTTCCCTTTGTATTTCTTTACTTCAGAAGAAAAGATTAAAGGAGAAAATGCATAAATGTACACAAGAACAGATAAGAGAAGCAAAATCCTTAGACAATGAGCATATGGAAAAGTAAGCAAAAAGGGTCTTCTTTCCTGTACCTTATGCCTAGGAATAATTTTATTGTGCTTCAGAGAAACAGATTTATAACTAGACAGGGCTCTTCTGTAAATTTCTCCACTGATTAACTTTCTAAATGATGACTAAATTTAATAGAGCTCAATCAGGGAGTACTTCAATAATAGTTTAGGCACATGCAGTGCCTTCTAGATAAAAAACATAAGAGCTTAGGAGATAGTTAAAGCACCACTATGTGAATTGGCCAAGATCATTAATTTAGATCACATGTTGAAAACAAAGCTTGTGTCCTGGAGGCACCTGACCTTTGTACAACAGCTGGCAAATAGTTTCCTCCTAAGAGTTGAAAGAATGTTGGGAGTTCATTTTGAAGTGTGAGGTTCCAGATTAGTTGGTATAATGATCTTTGTTTCAAGAAGATAAAGATGGTCTGCTTCTGCACCCTGGAGGTGGTGCATCAAGAGTTATGTGGGCTCATGATTCTTTACACTCTTTACAAAACGTGAGTAATTTGTAAGCTTGTTGAAAACTTATGGAAGTAAATACCATGCCCTACTGTACCTTTTGATTACTAGCACCCTGCAGAGTTGCTACAGGTGTAAGCCCTCCATTATCAGTGTTTCTTCACAAACCACTATCTGTATAAAATGGGTTACTCTGAAAATATAATAATTTGTTGAAACAGGAGCCTTTAGACATGATGTAACAGGCAGTTTAAAAAAAAATTTGGAGACATCATCAGTGATAGAGAAGACTTGCAGGCTCCAGGTGTTACCAGACCCAAGTCGAGGCACCTCATCACTGGAAAACCAGTAGTCAAAAGATGTGAATTAGTGGGAAAGAAATCAGGTTTACTGTGCCCTCTTGGGGATCTCAGGGACACAAAGGGTTTTTATAAGGACAGAAAGATGGGACTGTGAGGTACTGAGAGGGAAGGTTTCTATTAGCAGGATTTTTGTCATCCAGGGTGTGTCTCCTTTTCTTCATTTTAGAATGGACCATCACAATGGAGCTTGACTTTCTGGGGCTAGTATCTAAACTTTCTTTAAATAGACAAATTTATTTCTGCATGTCAAAAGTCACAGAAATTTACTTTCTTTGTGTTGATATATAACTAAATACTAAGAAGAGGCATGACACATTTGATTTTATCTGAGGATCACCAGATGTTCTGGGTTTTTTAAAGGTGGTTATTTAATTAGAGTGCCATGTGAGGGACAGATAAGCCTACTAGAGTGCAGGCGGTCATTGTTTGTGGTGATGGTAAGATCATTCTGCTCTTCACTTCTCAGGCTGACTGCTCAGCTAGAACCTTCCATCAAATACTCACTCTCCCTTCTTCTTCCTCCCTTTCTTCTTGTGGGAGAGAGATGCTAGTCTACATAGTAGAAAAACAAAACAAAAAAATTACAGTAAAGATTGTTCTGAGTTTATGAAATGTGTCATTTTGTTATCTTCCATTTGCAAATCACAGAAAATGCAATTAAAACAGGTTTGGACAAACAAGAAGGAATAATATTTTGTATAGCTGAAGTATTCAGGGGAAGAGTGGACTGCAGATCCAGTAACATCTAGGGACTCATCAGGGTACAATTTCCCTTCACTTTCATTTTTGCCTTCTGCCATGTGTCTCATGGTCAGAGAGGCTCTTCCATCATGGAAGCAGATCCAGCCTCACGTCCCTCTGAGTTTAGAGCCAGAAGAACAGAACTTTCCTCAGGGAGTTATCCAGGCCTAGATATGTTCTAATCTTATCCTGAGTGGAAGTGGAGGGGGCCTGGGTCTTCTAGACTCAGTCCTTCTTAGGCACTTATCTGCAGAAATGGCAGTGCACATAGTGGCAAGGTGACCAGCACGTCCACTGCAGTACTCATGGACATGGGGGAGGCTGTCACTGCCAGCCTGGGAAGCAGCAGGTGAGAGGAGGAGGTGCTGTGTTCAACTGATGGCAGGTTTTCTATATGTCTCCAGGAAACCATTTCAGGGATTTAGACTGATAGCACTGGGGAGAACAGAAACTTGGTGAAGCCTCTTACAGACCTTCAGGTGGAGGAGCAGACCCAGCACAAAACCTATTCCTGCTATGAACTTCACCTTCCATTAGATTTGTGCATGACAGTGCCACTCTTCAAGGCCACTGAGCTTATTTTCTGTGGGCTCTGAGGTCACATGGCCATTCCCCTAAAAACTCCTTTGGTTGGAATTGTGTGGCTGACTCACTACCTTTCTCCTCCTCCATACCCATGATGCATTATGTACAGAGGATTTGAAAATGTGAAAATATGTGCAGACTCCATGGAGAGCAGTGTGAAGGTTCTTTGGAAGAATAAAAATAGAACAACCATATGGCCCAGAAAGACCTCTCTTGTGTACATTTAAAGGAAATGAAATCAGCATGTGGAAGAGATGTCTGTACTCATGGGTTTGCTGCAACACCCTTCACAATAGGAAGGGATACAATCCATCTTAATTTTCTGTGGGTGAATGGATGGATGGATAAGCAAATTGGAGGGTGGCCTGTGGAATATTATTCAACCCAAAAAGGAAAGAGATGCCAGCACTTTCAGTTACTTGAGTGATCCTAGAGAACACTGTGCTGAATTACATAAGCCAGGCACAGAGAAATCTGGCACAACCTCTCTTACATGGACAATCTAAAAATGTAAACTTACAGAGGCTGAGAATAAAGGGTGGTCAACAGGGGTGAGGGTGAAAAATAGGTGTTGGTCAAAGCTACATGGGCACATGTATGCCAGGTGAGTGAGACCTAAAGATCTGCACCCTAAGTTCATGTAGTTAAGAATGTGGTCTTTTGCCCTTTAAAACCTGTTCAGAGGACAGCTCTCTGATTAAGTATTTTTGCATTACAAAACAAAGCTCACAAGGGAGCATGAGGACATGACCGGAGGACTTGTGGCCCCAGGGTGTTCCAGGTGTGTGTAGTGGCCAGCCCACTGAGGTGCCATTAGATAGAAGGAATTATTTGTTTTTCTTGTGCCTCCTACTAAGGAAGGGCTCATGAAGTGGCAGTGAAGGTGGCTTCTCCAGGGGCCAGGAGGCATCTCTTCCACCTGAGCTCCTAAGTGGACTCAGCTGCTAAGGCTGAACCCTTTCCACCTGCCCGAACCCTCCTCACTGCCTGCATCTGTGGGAGATGTGCTGCCTGTGCACATAGATCTTTGGCCAAGGGGCAAGGACTGGGAATGTAGCCCTGCCCTGCTCTTCAGTCCACAATGGAATTTGAAGGAGGGTCCCAGGACTGGCTGCTGCCTCCTCTTCTTCTCTGCTTTTCTGCTCTGTTTTACTTGTTTTTATCATAAGTAGATTAGTAACAAATCCCCTGATTTTTGGGTTGGTGTGTGTGTGTGTGTGTGTGTGTGTGTGTGTGTGTGTGTGTGTATGATAGGATGGCCTTAGGCCTGAGCCTAAGCAACTCCATTTTTAAAAACCTGCAGTTTCACCAGGCACACCCACAGATCTCTCCAGTATGGCCTCAAACAATTTCTTTCCCTTACCCTGATAAAAAGAGTGAAGCCTCTGGCAGGCTGTCATCACCTGATAAGAGGGAAAGTCCGATGTTTCTGACCCCAGGGCAAATGATGTCACTGAGAAATCTGGTGGTAGCTGATAAGAATTGAAAGGGAGGAAAAAAAACAAATTTAATATAAGTGATAAAGCAAATGAACTGGGATTAAGCCAGCCAAAAACTGAAATCCCAGTGTCAATGGAGACCATCTGGATGTCTGGACTTTCCCCCTGTCTGGGGGTAACAAGGCTCTTTTTCCTTCCCAGTGAGTTGCTGCTAGACACAGCTAGTGGGGCAGGAGCAATATATCCCTGCTCAGAAATGACAACACCATCCCAGAGCACAGCACCACTGGGGACTTGTGAAGCTATAATGAGGCACCTCTGCCCCTCAGTTGAGGGTGTTTCTAGTGGAAGTGCAGTGGACAGTTTGAACTCCACCCAAATCTATCAGTGATGAGCTTGCATTGAGAAAGCTGAACTTCCTCCTCCATTGGGTGAAAATGGAATGTGCCTCTCACCTCCCAAAGGAGTGGTACCAATTCAACCAATGAAAATAGAGGAAGTTGGTGCCTGCATCTTCATGATGGAGTTTTAACCCTCTGTTTTCTTCTAGAAGTTGCAAGGTTTCTATTCTAATTCCCAAGTTTTTGGTTCATTTAGATTTGACTTTTGTGCAGGGTTATAGACAGGGGTCTAGTTTCATTCTTCTACA
The DNA here is from genome assembly GCF_052094955.1 of Ictidomys tridecemlineatus. Classification (NCBI taxonomy): domain Eukaryota; kingdom Metazoa; phylum Chordata; class Mammalia; order Rodentia; family Sciuridae; genus Ictidomys; species Ictidomys tridecemlineatus. Next base: position 193,543,843 of record NC_135477.1, read on the forward strand.
TATGCACATCCAGTTTTCCCAGCACCATTTATTCATGTGGACACAGAGGAATGTGTATGAGGGCTCACTGAAAGTGGAGTCCTCAGAACATGAGGTCCAGAGACAGCCCAGCCTCTGGAAGCACAGGCTGTAACTATAGCTTCAGGTGGGCACTGTAGAGTGAGCCAGGAAGGATAGAGAGAGCAAACCTGTCACTGAGGGGCTTTCGTAGCTCCTTATCCTGAAGAGCAAATCATGTATGAATTTTTGCAGAAAACCCTTATGTGTATGGTCAATATTATTATGTGCGGAGGTGTCCCGTCCAGCAGGACACATCAACCATGGGCAGCGAACCTGGATGGGGAGGAATGAAGGAACAAGAGACAGGAAAGGTGACAGCAAGACAAAAGTTCTGATCAAGCTGCAAACTTTTATTGTTCACACAGGTGTATTTATATGCTGGGGATGGGGAAGCTCTCTAATCAGCAATTGCTGGATGTGGGTGATAAAACTGCCAGATGCAAGATGTCTGATGATCCTGATAACTGCAGGATGTTCCAGGGAGATAGGTAGCTGCAGGATGCCTCCCAGGCAGGATGTCTCCCAGGGGGCTGTCAGGCTAATCTTTGAAGGAGAATTTCCTTGTAGTTCCCGACACTGAGGCATCACCAAGAATGAATGGGCATGTGAGAACAGAAAAGAATGGAGTCAGACTCCCTACATCACTTCATACACACACACACACACACACACACACACACACACACACACCCTCAAAATATATCATAGAACTCAAAAATAGGAATCTGTTATTTTGGCCTTACATTTAGAAGTGGTTACTAATTTAAGGCACTAGCTATGCAACGAAAAAAGTAATAAATAAATTAAACTTTATTGAAAATTATAGTTTTTGAGCATCAAAGAATGCACTAAAAATGAATTGACAACTCACAGAATGGAAGAAAATATTTGCAAATCATAGATTATAACTCAGAACTGATTGTTACCCCAAATAGAGAAAGAACTGTTACAACTAAACAACAAAGAAAATCCAATAAAAAAGTATCCAAAGACTTGAATATACACTTCTCTAAAGATCATTATGTTTGATAAGTAGTCATCATTTATCATTTATCATTAAGGAATTGCAAATCAAAGTCATAACAAGAGAACACTTTATGAGTAGAAGGATGGCTACAATCAATGACATGGACAATAGCATATGTTCTCAGGGATAAAGATACACTGTGACCTGGTGAAGAAATGTAAAAGATGTGCCTGCTTTCTAGCACAGTCTGGAAACTCCTTCCATATTAAACACAGACTTACTAAATGACCCAGCAATACCACTCCTATGTGTACATCCAAGAGAAACAAAGTTATATGAGTGTTCACAGCAGCATTATTCAAATAGCCAAAAAGTACAAGTGACTAAGTCAACAAACAAAATAGTTTAATAAATAAGGCATATCCATCTAATGGAATGTTGTTCTGCAATAGAAAGGAATGGAATACTGATGACATGCTATGACATGAATGAACCTTGAAAATATTATGCCAACTCAAAGAAGCCAGTCACAAAAAGACAGGGTCTCACTAAGTTGCTTAAGGCACTGATTTTATCCTTGATGAAGGAAGGGTCACTTGGCACTTTGTCCCCCATGCAGACAGCCACACACCTATCCAGGAACAGTTAGAAACATGCTTACTGAAAAGTTCCTGGGAGAAGCCAGGTTTCACAGCATGCTTTGCATGGTCCTCTCCCAAGTTCCTTGATGCCACAATTCCTTTCAACACCTGTTTCTCTACTAGGTCCTCCAGACAGAAGGCAGTATCTTCTGGAATATTCCTTGTCATGCTATGCCATTACCCTGCCCAGAGTTTTCCATTCCTGCTTTCCTCCGGACCTCACCAGAGAGCCACTTTCAAGGTTTCTCAGGGCAAAGCACACTACTCTCAGGGAGCATGCCCTGCAGCCTCAGAAGATGCTCTCCTTAGAGGCATGGGATAATGGAAGAAAGGGGACTCAGGAAAAAGTGCATCATGTAATTTATACCAGAGAATTTTTCTATGGATACATAAAATATATTTATATTTTGAATAGAGGTTTACATGTTCCAAAGGAATTGTCATTTCTTATTTCCAGGAATCTGTCACTTTAAAACTCTAACAATAGGAGGCCACATTTGTCATATTTTTGACCTTCATAAAGTTTTATGTTGAAAAAAAAAAGCTGCATGTTGTCCTCTAATTCAATATTAATATAGCTAATGCCATAATGACTCATTCAACCAAAAATTTCAGGCAAGGATTTATGAACAGCATGCCATCACCAACCAAGCCCTCCCAAATGAATCCTCAAATGGACATCTCACCAGGCTAAATATCCCGGGATGTGGAACCATCTAAAACACCTATTGAAATTAGGCCACCTGCCATCCTTACTGAAAACCACCTGTCTGTTTTCCTTTAGACCCACAGCTCCGTCACTGGTACCCCTGAGTTGTTTATTTTCCATTTTACATGTTTGATTCTGTTTAAAATATACATGACATGAAATTTGCTATGTTAACTATTTTTAAAAATATTTTTTAGTTGTAGATAGACATAATACCTTTATTTTTTAATATGTGGTGCTGAGGCTTGAACCGAAGACCTCACATGTTCTAGTGAGTGCTCTATAACTGAGTTACAAACCCAGCCCTCATTTTTTTTAACATACAGTCCTTTTACTCAATATGAATACTTTCTAATCCATAGCATATTTGAGGAATATTGATATCCCTGAGTGTATAAATTTAATTCATTTCAACAAAATTCTACCATGCCCATTTCCTCTATTGTAGAAGAGTAGATGCTCACCAAGTGCAAGGAAATATTTCAGGCCTTTGGTAAAACCTCTAGAGAATCAAAGAATCCCTGTAATGAATACAACATTAGAAAATAATTAAGGTCTAATTGTTATTGGTTATATATTTTTGGCTTGTATTTGTTTAATAATGGAGATATTCTCCTTTTCTTTTAGATCATTGTTAGTGGTTATTAAAATATAATCATGAGCTGGGATTGCGGCTCAGTGGCAGAACTCCTGCCTAGCATGTGTGAAGCACTGGGTTTGATTCTCTGTACTACATATAAATAAGTGAATAAAGTAAAGGTCTATCAACAACTAAAAAAATTATAAATAAAACACTTAATCATATACCTATAAGTTTCATTCCCTTGTACTATATTTCTCCACATCAGTCATATCAAAAAGACTATTTCTTTAATTATGACAGTTCAAATATCAAAAGAGGATTCTTCTTAGTCATGGAAATTTTGATTTTTATAATAACAGCCCAATTATTTAGGTAAAGTACATATAAGTATGTACTGTATATATTTTCGTGATGCTCCATGAGTGTTTCCTGGAGGAGGTGGAGGAAGAAAAGGTCCTCTTCTCATGAACCGACTCCTTGGATCCACAGAAAACAATGGACCTCTGATTGGAGGGTAAGATGAGAAAGAAAAGCCAGAGCCAGTTGCTTGGTTTTCAGCAGGGGGAGATGAATCAGGTACATTGGAATCACCTAGATCAACTTTAGTATCATTTCTACTAGATTCCATTTCTGAATATGTAGGCCCATCCATTTTATCCAAAGGTAGCATAGTGGAACTTCTGAGTTCTGCTGATCCAGATGGTCTACCATATTTAGAATAACATCCATCTTGCCTTTGTAGAGGAAGATGTGGATCAGAATATTGTTGGCCTTGTGAAGGGATCATTATCCTGTGGGCCTGTTCCCATGGATGTTCCAGGGGCTGTATGTCAGAAGGTGCTCTCTGAGGATAAGTTGACTTATCACAGTTTGATTCTCTTCTTTCATTGTTAGTTGGATGGTCCAGAGGATTCTCTGGGCCCCTTGAGCCTTTTTCTCCTCCTACTGGCACAAAAGTTGAGGGTATAAGTGTAGCCTTCTTTTCCAAATGAGAAGGTCTTATTTCACATGAAGGTTGACCCAATGGTGAGGGATCATTTGGAGAATTCTTTTTGCCAAAGGCTGTATTTGAAGCATCAAGCACAGAAGGATCTTTTTCTACAAGCTTAAATTATAACTCTATTTCAGTTAATTTTTGTATATTGTGAGCATTTTTTTTCTTAAATTATTGAGGTATCTTTCAGCACTCCTAGCTGCCAACCCATTACCATGAGCTTTTATCTCATAGTAAATAATGTGCCCCTGATAAAAACAAATGGTTCTTTCCAATTCTTCTTCAAGATCTTTTGATCGCTTTCTATTGGTCTCCAGCAGTTTAGTTGTATGGCTGATCTTTTCTTCCTCTTTGAAAAGTTTCTCTTATTGCTCTACCTGGTAATTTTTCTCTCCTATTTTCTTTGGAGTTTCATTACATTTTCTTGATATAATTCCATCACGACTTTAAGTTTCTGCTGGAGATTCTGATTCTCACTTTCAAACTGTGTATTTTCTGTTTGCAAATATGCTTGTTCTGTCTTATTATTTCTAATATGTTCTATTTGGTCTTCCTTTGTTTCAATTACTTCAGATAATAAAGTAAAAATTTGATTTCTTTCTCTTTCTAAGATTTTAAAAGAGGCCTTTAACTTCGCATCATAAACCAGTGTCTTCCAAGACTTTTTTGGCTGATCTTCTAAGTGAGCACTAATTTCTGATTAACTCTTCAAATCCAATTCCAAGTAACCATCATCTGTTAGGACTTTTTCAAGCATGGGAGCCAAATCTTTTATCTGCAGTAAGTGTTCAGTCAGAGAATTAATGTGATTTTATTTGTCTCCTAGAATTTGTTCTGCATGTACTTTAGAGTGTTCAAATATAATTTTCTGTTTAGTAAGGCCATTCACTTTTTCTTTCCATACTTCAACTTCTTGTAAAAGCTCTTTATGACTTTCCTGAAGTCATTCAAAGCCTCTTTTATTGCTACTGTAATTCTTTCTTTATTCATTTGAAATATTCTCAAGTTTGTTTTAGCTTCAGGTATTTGTGATTTAAGGGATTTTGATTCATCTTCTAGGAACTTAATCCTTTTTGATATATCCATCATCAATTTACCCTGTTGAGAATATTTAGTTTTCTCTTCTTTTAGCTCATTTTCCAGAAAGAGTATTTCATCCTCAAGTTTAGATATGGACCTCTCCAGGATTTTATATATTGCCTCCAAGTTTTTTTGTTTTACTGACTCCTTCACCAAAATGATATCCTTTAAAGGTGACTCTAAGCCTTCCTATGCTTTTTAAACAAGGCTAACATTTTCAAGTAATTGACATTTTTCTTGAATTAGTCCAAAAAGTTTTAGAGCAAGTTTTTTTTTATCTTCTCATGTAATGCCTGTTTCTCATAGACTGATAACTTCTCCACAAAAAACAAGAGAACAACAAAAAATCCAATAGCTGTACATATCACCAACTCCCATGGACAGCCATAAGGACTAGAGTGTGTTTCCATGTCTTCAGTCAAGGTAGACCACAACCCTACTTACTTCTTCCAGGACCACCCCCAATTATGGCTGAGAGATAGCTGTTGCCTCTCCATTGTGCTAAGGCTAATTTGGCTATTCCCTCCACAACCATACAATCCCCAGCCACGCCAAAATAGGCTGCGAACACTCAGGCCTTTGGTCAGGAGAAAACCTGCACCAGGCAATGGAGCAGACCATTTTGTACCAGTGAGTGGTGGGGAGGGACTGTGGACATGGGCATGGGCATCCCTGGTCATGGGATCTCAGGGGCCTAGTACACTTACACTGCCTGTCAGGGAAGTCTTGGTCCCTCCACTATGCTATAAATTCTGAACCAGTGAAGGTTCAAGAGTGTCCAAATCAAGCCAGAGAGAAGTCCTCTCCAGGACACCCACCCATTTATTTGGTTTAGGCCAGGCTAAGGCAGAACTTATTATGTGTCATTCTATATAGTCATAATATCACCCAGTTTGATGTAACTAAAATTCTACAGCTCTGTAAATTTTTTAAAGACTTAGTACACCATATATTTATATTTATACCACTTCCCCTTTTGTTTTAATTACTCATTCTTTTTCCTCCCCTCCTGTCCCCTCTCTTTATCCTTCCTTCCTTTCTTCTTTTTCCCTTTCATTTCCTTTCAGTGTTGGGGGTTAAACTTCAGGGCCATGTACATGCTGGACAAGCTCTCTACCACTGAGCTACATGTTTAGCCTTGTTGACAATTTCTACAGAAGTCATCTGAATTATTCCATAGAAAAACTCTTGTGTTAGACATTTGAAAAATAACTTGAGAAGAGTTGCAAACATGGGAATAAATCAGTTTTTGATAAGTTGTTTTAAAATAATATATGATATGAAATGTTTCTAAAAATAAATTGAGTTGGTTTTCATTTCATTTTTTGTAGACAACTATTTATTTAAGAGTCTTTGAAATCTTTTTTCAGATGTTCTTTTCACTTCTCACAGGATATAAACACTTCTAAGAAAGCTGTTTATTATAAATATATATCAAAGAGAAGGATAAGATAAGTGAGACCCTGACTCAAACAAAACAAAATAAAATGTTGTGTGGGATTCTCACACAGACAGGAGACACCAGCGTATTCAACAGGAAGCAGTGTTTATTTGTGTGCATCTAGCCTCAGTAGATTCTTATCTGAAGGCTGAACATTTAGTGTAGAAAGTGATCTCTTATATATTCTAGTTAGTTTCCTTTTACATACTAGTCTTTGTCTTCATATGAGGTAATAGACATTCCTGATTGGACATTCTATTTCAATACTACAAAGTAGCAAGAATGTTCAAGATTGATTTCCGGAGGGCTCACAATGATACACATGGCATCATGTTATTTTTCTTTTCTTCTGAGATATCTTTACTATAAAATGTAGATCAGTGGTAAAGCATTCCTAGTGTCTATTCCCAGTACCAAACCAAAGCAAACCAAATAAATGCATATGCACTTAATTTAGGGCAGAGAGTTTAGCAATATAATGAGTTATATGAGCAAAGTTTACTCTAGGTCACTTACAAGAGCAGCTGTGTATCTTTGACTGGTTTAAGGCCTTTTCTAAAGAGCAGATTCTGAAACAAAGAAACAACTTCAAGTGAAGTTAGCCATGAGCAACTCTTTGCCTGCAATCACAAGTGTTCCTAAGTTCCTGCATGTCAGCTGAACACTTTGTAGGCCATTTCCTAGTGGGGAGAAAAGTCTGAAGGGGAGAAAACTTGAATTCTTGGGTGATTCCCTTCTTATTTGGCTATTCTAATCAACTTTATGTCAGTACCTCCAGTATCTAACATGCAGAGAGGTTGAATAGCCTCCAAATCTGGATCTTTGAGAATTGATCCTGGCCCTCACCTCACTCCACATTCCTTGGTTGTTTTCTGAAGCACCTCAATACCCGGGTTTTGGAGGATTTCACTTCCTTCCACCTCTATGGCCTCCCGTTCACTGAAATTCTATACAATTGTATACCTGAAATTGGGAAGGAGTTTCTCCAGGCAGGAGATTCAGCCTTTCTAGCAGGCTCTCTTGACCTTGGACCTACATAAGGCAGTCCCTTTAGGGCTACCCAGTAGATCACATTTGGGCTATTACTTTTGGGGTTGAGTGTTAGCAATTGTTGCCAGAAAGGCATATCTCCCTTGTTCCCAGGATCTCCCTCACTGAGGTAGTACTTACTATTTGATGGAGGATGAAGGCTATCTAGGTGCCCACAACTCACTTTTCTCACCTCCTTTGCCAACTGGTATCAGAATCAGCTTTCTCTCACACAGCCCATTGCCCAAGGCCCCAATGACCCAGGAGGCTTTAGAGGCTAGTTCTGTAGGAGGGGTGAAGCCATTCTGCATTCTGCAAAGAGACACCTCTGTTCTTAGAGGCTGTAGTGATAGGAATCACCTGCATGTTTTCTTCTAGACCATCTTGACAGTGGGGTTGTAAGGGATGCAGTCAGGAATTCCTTTAAATCAGCTGTCAATTATGGCTAGGGATAGACCCAGGTGCCTGTAGTCTTGGGCTAGAGAGAAGAAAGCATATTGGTTCCTTCTATACAATTTCAGCACAAGTTTTTATTTCTCTGGTTGTACCCGATGTAACAATGCACTATATGTGCATTAATATATGTACCTAGGTTAATGATTTGCATCTTATTCCACCATCTTTACTCTCCACATGCTCCCTTTCATCCCTCCCTCTCCTTTTCCTCATCATAGTTCCTCCATTATCCCCCCCCCATTATGGATCAGCATTCAGTTATCAGAGAGAACACTTAGCCTTTGGTTTTTGTTGTTGTTTGGAATTGGCTTACTTCACTTAGCATAATATTCTCCAGCTCCATCCATTTACCTACAAATGCCATAATTTTATTCTCTTTTAAAGATGAGTAATATTCCATTGTGTATACATACCACAGTTTCATTATCATTTCATCTATTGAAGGGCATCTATGATGCTTCCACAGCTTAGTCATTGTAAATTGAGCTGCTATAAACATTGGCAGCATTACTAAGCCATAATCCCAGCTCACATTAATAATTTTTAAGTGCAAATAGAATTCAGAAGTGTTCAGTACATTCACTATCACCACCATCTATTGCTAGACTTCATCTTCATAACAGAAACTCTGTACCCATGAAATATTGCCACCCCATTGCCCATCATCCAGTCCCCTGCTTTCTGTTTCTGTGGGTTTGATGTCTCTATATACATCTTCTAAGCAGTATTGCATAGTAAGTGTCCTTTTGTGATTGTGTGACTACACTTAACATAATGTGGGATGAATTATATTCCATTGTGTGGATGGACAACATGTTTATCCATTCCTCCATCAATGGATGCTTACATTGCTTCCACTCTTCAGTTTTGGGGAACTCCTACTTGGCATTTCTGGAAGCTTGAGCAGTAGAGGAGGTGGGGAATCTACAGGAAATGAGCTGTGGTTGGGATCTCATGAGTCCATTAATTCCACCTTGATGTAATCTGTAGGCAAGAGGAGACATGAGCTGATCCAGGTGAGGGAACCTGCAATTAGCACAGATGCTACAGGTAATGCCAGAACAACCTCTTGACTCTAAAGAAAGAGGAAATTATGAAACTCAAAGACAGACTTGACAAGAGGGCCTACACCTAAGGAAAGATGAAGTTGTGCCACACAAAGAACACTAAAAAGAAATGAATGTGAGTGAAGGATGAGCAAAGCTCAGGTACATCTTTCTTCCCAACATCACAGGTTGCACTTGCCATCCTTTGTTGATCAGTTGGTAAGAATATGGCTTAGTGTCTACTAGGTTTGAGCACTTCAATTCCAAGATCACTGTTACCTGCTCCATTTAACAGAAGGATACCATTTTACAGACTTTCCTTTTAAGGACTTAGAAGTTCCCTGAGTACAAGATTAAGTCTAATCTTTGCATGTTCCAAGGTGCCTCATGTGTAGTCAGCACTGGGCCTTTCTGCAGTGTCAGACTGAGGGCAGAGGTCAGGCCCAAAAAGCAAAATTTAGGAATCCATCAATTGAAAGAAGATGCAAGTCACTGGGAATATTGGTCATCCATTATTCAGAGGTGGCAATAGCCTCTAACAAACCCCCAGGGCATTTTCATATATCTTTTCAATATAAAGGCCAAACAAAGAAGGCACATTGCCAACAAGTTGGTGCATCCCCACAAGCAAAAGTGTATGACCTTGATTATGAAGTTGCACCCCCTTTCTCCACAGAAAAGCCTTAACTGGTCTTCTCCAGAATCTTTACCATGGCTGATTTTAGGATCTCCAGCAAAAGAGTTCAATGTAGATAAACTATTTTTGTGTCACCTGTTTACTTGGCCACTGGCCAAGAAGATAACAGCACTTCAAGTTCTGGACACCCATTTACAAGTTTTTTACAAACATATCCAATATAGTAGTTTGTAGAAATGTTCAAACAAAGCCTCTGGCCTTGAGCTGGGCTTCACAGAGATGTCTACATTTTTAAGATAAGAGAAATTACTAATTGAGCTCTATAGTAACAGCTGGCAGGGGGAGGAAAGAAAGGGGAGAAGAAGAATCTCTCCACTTTTAAGGTGTTGTTCTTGAAGGGTTAACTTGCCCAAAACACTGAGAGAAAAAGCTGCTTTGATCTGAAGTTCTGTAGACTGCGAACTTCTAAGCCTCTCCCTTTACATGCTGGGTATAAAACTTTGAAACTACCTGAACTCAGGGTTTAGGGAATTGATTGATTACAGAAAAGCTCTGCCCTCTGAACCTGGCTGCAGCCAAATAAAACTGCTTCCTGATATCTTCAGGGCCTCGCTTCATCTATTCCTACAACAATCCAGGCAGTCCTCTCTGTTTTGCTCTTGGAAATGAAACTCTTGTAGATAACTATAATAAGTCATATGCTGGATTATCTCTCACTGACCTTAGAGTTATAGTTAATTCTACCTATAACCAGAGACTGCAAAAAATCCTTGCTACCAACATACCCAACAATGCTTTTTGGAACGTTCCCCTCTGATAATGATAACACCCCATAGAATTAATGTGTTACTGCCATACCTTCTCTGGGGAAGAACAACATCTATGTGCCTGGGCAAGTGCAGTCCCCTGGAATGTAACTAACGTGCCCCAAAACCATATGGGCTACTTCAATAACTGCTATGCAGAACAAGCCATTACCAATGGGTATGCAGAAAATCAGTATGGCATGATGAATATCACACCAATATTGCTAGCTGCTAAACCCATCAAATGGACAGCAGCTGGCTGGATAAATGGGTCTATATTGAGTCCATACCCTGACCATGGATTTTGACAATTGCCTTGGTAAGGTTATGCATAGTCATAAAATAATTAGCATCCCAAGCACCCTTAATATAATATATATTATATATACATGGATTTGTCTTTGTGCCAAACTATGCTTGTACCCACTATGCACTAGTTTGTGTTACACCACTCTTTGCCAGGCTAATAATCAATGATACTTATGGCATAAATATCACTAAGACATACATCCCTTATGCAGTAAATATATCCTGCTGGCTAACAAATTGTCTAACCCATGCTATGAAAGCTAAATGTCTATTTATTCTCAGAGTGTCCCCAGCAGTCTGGCTTCCAGTGAACCTGTCTGGAGAGTGGAGGAGTCCATGGGACATGGAGATGAAGAATCTTCTAAATGAGATACTACACTGGACAAGGTAGGCAATTAGACTTATCATCACTGGGATTATTGCCCTGATTGCCACTACTGCCGCCACAACCACTGCCGCCGCTTCACAAACTCAGAACATCTAGACTGCTCAGACTATAAACAATTTGTCTACTACCATGGCAGAAGCCTATGCCATTCAAAATGACTAAATATATTGTCTCAAGCCGATATCTTAGTCATTCAGCAAGAACTAGACCTCTACCAGGAAAAACTAGATATTCTGTTTATGTTGCAAAGGCTCACTTGTGACTCTAAATTTTAGAGTATTTGTGTCACCCTATATGCTGTATCTGAAAATGTAACCTTACACTTCTCCAATTTTTTTTAGTATATTAATGATGTTTGGGATGCTATTTTATGACTATGCATAACCTTACCAAGACAATTGTCAAAATCAATGGACAAAGGTGTCTATCTTGAAAACCTTTTTTTGCTTCCATGAATTGACTGAACATTGGAAAAACCTGATAGCCGAATTAACTAATTTTTATAAAGCTATTACCCTGGCCCTACTGTTCACAATAGTGATGATATTTTCTCTTGTTGTGAGATTGTTATGTAACCATGTGAAGACAACACAACGAAAAACAGCAATGCTAACTGAAATCTTTGCAGCAGAGGAAGAGTGGGAAGATGTGGGGAAAAGTGCATGGATTACTACATACATGGCATGTGTTAACAGAGTCTGAGTGGCAAGCCACACCCCTTGTGCTAGGCATGTGAGTTACAGGCCACTCCCTTCGTGCTAGGCTTGGCTTGTGAGAGGCACAGCCCCGGGCCATACGTTGCAGTTCCTGTGCTTGCTCCATGGCCCACTTATTGATTGGTTGCTGCAAGGAAAGTTAGCAGACATTGCATTGGTGGCTGCCTGTAATCTGCTTAGCTACTGCCTGAGTATAAATACATGGTAACTGTGCAATACAATGAGACCTGTTTTCTGTTTGGTCTCTGGAGATCTTGATTATTGACTCTGAAGCCACACTCTCCTCGACCCTGTTCTGTGGACCTCCTTGTTGGATGAGGCCACACATAACAAAGAGAGTTAAACATTATTTTCAAAATCACATACTAGTAAATGGCTAGGATAAAACTTGTTTCTTGATCTGTCATCAAAATAGAAAGAGCTACTTCTACTTGAAGCTATCTTGCTAAACTCTTGGTAGTCTCCCTAAAGATTAGGCAGTCTTTGAAAATAGACCTATACAGAGAGTCTGACATAGTAAAAACAAAAATAAAAAATTACAAAAAATTCAAAAAAAAAAGTTGCTGAGGGACCTGCCATTGTCCAGCATTGACTGGAAGCTTAAGGGCATGGAGAAACCATTTCAAAGATGGTTTCAGAGAACAACATCTGCTTTATTATACAGCAAAAAATAACTTTTATAGTGGATATGTGCCAATTTACATATAACAGTCATGATAGACCAGAGATGATACATAACATATCATCTTATGGGAATCCAGACCAAGAGTCTAGAAATTGACATGTAGGCTGAACTTGCACCTACAGAGGAAATACTCCTTGTCAAAGAGGCAACAAAATTGGACTTGCCAATATTGTGACAGCATTGTGTCCCCAAACATGGCATTCTATGTTAGGATTTCCCTGCTGATCAATGAGCAAGACCCCCAGGTAGGTCCAAGATCAGGGCCTGAAACAGTTCCCAACTCTAAATCTTGAACAATCTGAGTTGTTAAGACAATTTTTTGTTCAGCTTCAGGCATACAGTTAATAAGACTTTTGATAGCAAACAAGGTTAACAAGAGAAGTATACCTAATATGTCATATGTTAACAGACTGTAGGGATTAAACCATGAAACTAACTTTTGTCATTGGTCAAGCAAGTGTGTATCCTACCCTTAAAAGAAAGTGGAAACCATAGGCATCTTAATTTGAATAGAATTAGTTTTTACAATTTGAGCTGTCAGATTGAAGAGATTTTGATGGAATTGATTGTCTCAAGTTCCATGAATATAATTTGACACAATAGTATAATTTTAGAGAGAATCATTTCAGGAAAATTGAGTCCAATAAATGTGCATAAAACACACATCACAAAGCAGTCTTTAAGTTTGATGTAGAGCTTTAATTTTTTTTTATTCATATATGACAGCAGAAAGCATTATAATTCTTACTACACATATATAGCACAATTTTCCATATCTCTGGTTGTATACAAAGTATATTCACACCAATTTTTGTCTTCACACATGTGCTTTGGATATTAATGATCATCACATTCCACCATCATTTATAGTCCCATGCCCCCTCCATTATCCTCCAAAACCTCTACCTTATCTAGAGTCCAACTATTCCTCTCATGCTCCCTCTCCCTACACCACTATGAATCAGCCTTCTTATATCAAAGAAAACCTTTGGCATTTGGTTATTTTGGATTGACTAACTTCACTTAGCATTATCTTCTTTCACTCCATCCATTTACCTGCAAATGCTGATTTTATTCTCTTTTGTTGCTGAGTAAAATTTCATTGTGAATATATGCCATTTTTTAATCCATTCATCTATTGAAGGGCATCTAGGTTGGTTCCACAATTTAGCTATTGTGAATTGTGCTGCTATAAACATTGATGTGGCTGTGTCCCTGTAGTATGCTGTGTTTAAGTCCTTTGGGTATATATCCAGGAGAATATAGCTGGGTCAAATGGTAGATCCCTTCCTAATTTTTCAAGAAATCTCCATACTGCTTTCCATACTAACTTCCAGATTGGCTACACCAATTTTAAGTCTCATTAGCAGTAAATAAGTGTACCTTTTCCCCCACATTCATGCCAACACTTAGTGTTGTTTGTCTTTATAATAGCTTCCATTCTTACTGGGGTGAGATGAAATATTAGAGTGGTTTTGATTTGCATTTCTCTAATTGCTAGTGATGATGAAGATTTTTTTATGTATTGATTGATTGATTGATTGTACATAATCTTCTGAGAAGTGTCTTTCCTGGTCCTTCACCCATTTATTGATTGTGTTATTTGAGTTTTTGGTGTTTAGCTTTTTGAGTTCTTTATTTACCCTAGAGGTGAGTGCTCTATCTGATATGAGAAGGGTTAAGACTTGCTCCCAAGATGTGGACTCTCTATTCACCTCACAGACTGTTTCTTTTGTTGAGAAGAAATTTTTTAATTTAAGATCATTCCATCTATTGATTCTTGATTTTAATTCTTGTGCCACAGGAGTCTTATTAAGGAAGTTGAGACCTGATTCCACATATGAAGATTAGGGCCTACTTTTTCTTCTATTAGTTGCAGGATCTCTGGTTTTATTCCCAAGTTCTTGATCAATTTTGAGTTGAGTTTTGTGAGTGGAGAGAGATAGGGGTTTAATTTTATTTTATTGCATATAGATTTCCAGTTTTCCCAGCATCATTTGTTAAAAAGGCTATCTTTAACCTAATGCATATTTTTGGCACCTTTGTCTAATATAAGATAGTTGTAATTTTGTGGGTTAGACTCTGTGTCCTCTATTCTGTACCATTGGTCTACCAGTCTGTTTTGGTGCCAATACCATGTTGTTTTTGTTACTATTGCTCTGTAGTGTAGTTGAAGGTCTGGTATAGTGATGCCACCTGCTTCACTTTTTCTGCTAAGGATTGATTTAGTTATTTTAGGTCTCTTATTTTTCCAGATGTATTTAATGATTGATTTTTATATTTCTATGAGGAATACCATTGGAATTTTGACTGGAATTGCATTTAAATATGTATATTGCTTTTGGAAGTATGGTCATTTTGATAATATTAATTCTGCCCATCCAAGAGAAAGATAGAACTTTCAATTTTCTAAGGTCTTCTTTGACTTCCTTCTGTAGGGTTCTGTAATTTTCATTACATAGATCTCTCACATTCTTTTAAGTTTATTCTCAACTATTTTATGTTTTATGAGCCTATTGTAAATGGGGTAGTTTTTCTTATTTCAGATTTCTGAGGATTTATCACTGGCATAGAGAAATGCTTTTGATATAGGGGTGTTGATATATATACATACATACACATACTACTTTGCTGAATTTATTTGCTAGTTCTAGAAATTTTCTGGTGCAACATTTAGGGTCTTCTAAGTATATAATCATATCATCAGCAAATAGTGTCAATTGAATTTCTTTTTTTCCTATTTGTATTACTTCATTTCTTTCATTTGTCTGATTGCTCTGACCAGTGTTTTAAGAACTGTGTTAAATAGAAGTGCTGAAAAAGGGCACCTCTGTCTTGTTCCGGTTTTTAGAGGGAATGCCTTCAATATTTTTCCATTTAGAATGACATTGGCCTGAGGCTTAGCATAGATAGTCTTTATGATTTTGAGATATATTTCTGTTACCCCAAGTTGCTCTAGTGTTTTAAATGTAAAGGGGTACTGTATTTTGTCAAATGCTCTTTCTGCATCTATTGAGATGTTCATATGATTTTTATCTTTAAGTCTATTGATATAATGAATTACATTTATTGATTGTATATGTTGAACCAACATTGCATATCTGGGATAAATCCCACTTGATCATGGTGCACAATCTTTTTGATATGTTTTTTATTTCATTTGCCAGAATTTTATTGAGAATTTTTGCATCTATGTTCATTAGAGATAATGATCTGAAGTTTTTTTTTCTTTTTTTAATGTATCTTGGCCTAGTTTTGAAATAAGGATGATATTGGCCTCATAAAATGAGTTTGAAAGTTCTGCCTTTTTTTCTATTTCCCGAAATAAATTGAAGAGTATTGGTACTAGTTCTTCTTTAAAGGTCTTTTAGAACTTGGCTGTGTATCCATTCAGTCCTGGGCTTTTCTTGTTGGTAGACTTTTGATGACATCTGCTATTTTTTCACTCAAAACTGATATGTTTAAATTATTTATATCATCCTGATTCAGTTTGGGAAAACTATATGACTCTAGAAATTTTTTGATGCCTTCAATATTTTCTATTTTATTGGAGTACAAGTTTTTAAAATAGTTTCTAATTATCTTCTGTATTTCTGTAGTGTCTGTTGTGATATTTCTATTTTCATCACATATGTTAGTGATTTGGGTATTCTCTCTTCTTCTCTTCATTAGCATGACTAAGGGTCTGCCAATTTTATTTAGTTTTTTCAAAGAACCAACTTTTTGTTTTGTCAATTTTTTCAATTATTTCTTTTTTTCAATTTTATTGATTTCTGCTTTGATTTTAATTATTTTCTGCCTTCTGCTGCTTCTGGTGTTGATTTGATCTTGTTTTTCTAGGGCTTTGAAATATAATGTTAACTCATTTAATTGTTGACTTTTTTCTTTTAAGGAATAAACTCCATGCAATGAGCTTTCCTCATAGAATTGCTTTCATAGTGTCACAGAAATTTAGATATATTTTGTCTGTGTTCTCAATTACCTCTAATTTTTTTTTAATTTTCTCTTTGATGTCTTTGGCAACCCATTGTCTATTCAATAGAATATTATTTTGTCTCCAGGTGTTGGAATGGATTTTTTATTTTATCATTGATTTCTAATTCCATTCCATTATGATTTGATAAAATGCAGGGTAGTATTTCTACTTTTTATATTTGCTAAAGGTTTTTTGTGGCATAGTATATGGTCTATTTTAGAGAAGGATTTATGTGCTGCTTAGAAGAAAGTATATTCTTTCATTGAAAGACAAATTATTCTTTATGTGTCAATTAAGTCAAATTATTTATTATATTATTAAATTCTATCATTTCTTTGCTCAGCTTCTGTTTGGAAGGTCTGTCTAGTGAAGAAAGAGGTGTGTCAAAGTCACCCAAAATTATTGTGTTGTGATCTACTTGATTCTTGAACTTGAGAAGAGTTTGTTTGATGAATGTAGAGGCTTCATTGTTTTAGGTATATATATATATATATATATATATATATATATATATATATATATATATATATATATATATTTAAAATTGTTAAGTCTTGTTGGTGTATGGTTCCCTTGAGTAGAAGGTAGTGCCCTTCTTTATCCTTTTTGATTGACTTTAGTTTGAAGTCTACTTTATTTGATATAAAGATGGAAACTTCTGCTTGCTTCCACAGTCCATGTGAGTGGTACAATTTTCCCCCACTCTTCACCTTCAGTCTGTGGATATCTTTTTCTCTGAGATGAGTCTCTTGGAGGCAGCAGATTGTTAGTCTTCTTTTAATCCAATCTGCCAGTCTATGTCTTTTGATTGGTGAGTTTAGGCCATTAACATTCAGGATTATTATTGAGACATGATTTGTGTTTCCAGCCATTTTTTTAAATTTATGATATTTAATGTGGCTTGTTTTATCCTCTGATTTTCATCATTGTTTTTATTTTCTTATCTTGGAATATTTTGCTGAGGATGTTCCGTAGTTCAGGCTTTCTAACTGTAAATTCTTTTAACTTTTGTTTATCATGGAAGGTTTTTATCTCATCATCAAATCTAAAGCTTAGTTTTGCTGGATGTAAGATTCTTCATTGGCATTCATTTTCTTTCAGAGCTTGGTATATATTGATTCACAGTCTCCTGGTTTTGAGGTCTTGGGTTGAAAAATCTGATGAGATATGAATTGGTTTCTCTCTATATGTGATCTGATTTCTCTCTTTTGTGACTTTAAAAATTATATTTTTATTTGGTATGCTGGGCATTTTTATTATAATGTGCCTTGGTGTAGATCGGTTGTAATTTTGTATATTTGGTGTCCTGAATCCTCTCGTATTTGGTTTTCCAATTCATTCTTCATGTTTGAAAAATTATCTGATATTATCTCATTGAAAAGATTGTGCATTTCTTTGATTTGAAACTCTGTGCCTTCCTGTATACCAATAACTCTTAAATTTGGTCTTTTGATGCTGTCCCATTATTCTTGGATGTTCTCTTCATGATGTCTAACTATCTTCACTGTATGATCAAATTTATTCTCTAGATTGTATACTTTGTCTTCATTATCTGACATTCTTTCTTCTAAGTGATATAGTCTATTCGTTATGCTCTCTGATGAAATTTTTATTTGATTTATTGTATCCTTCATTTCAAGGATTTCTGTTTTTTTTTTCTAGAGTATCTCTCTCTTAAAGTAATTTTGTGCTACCTATATTTTTTTCTCTTATTGTTGAAGTGATCAATTTCTGCCTGTATTTGCTCCTTTAGGTAATTTACAAATTCACAGATCATTTTAATTATAACATTTTGAACTCCTTCTCTGACATTTCATCAACTTCACTTTCCATGGGTTCTGTTATTATAGTGTCCTTGTTTGTTTGGGGCACTTTCCTCCATTAGTTTTTCAAGTTGTGTTTGTGTCTTCCTTTATTGCAGTGTGGATATGAGATATTACATTTTTACCTATATTCTTGTTGTACCTGTGCAGATTATCTGTACCTTGACTCGATGTTGGGCTTTCAGACTCTACTGGTATCCCTCAATGAATGCTTCTGCATACTGAATCTGGGTCCTGCATAAGTTGGCATGGGTAAATGTGGGCAGCCAGTCTGAATGTTTCACATTCTCCTCCCTGGAGCAGAGAGGCTCTCACCATCACTACATTATGAAGTGACCTGGACATTGCCCCAGTCCTGGAGGTTAAGGATGCATCTTCAGAAGTAGGCATGTCACCCCATAGATTGAGCTATGCTCACTTGTTCTTTTGTGATATTACCCCTTAGCTCAGTTTGGGATAGAATGTTCCATGGAAATGCCTTTGTGTGTCCATTTCTCTTGCTCTGGTTTTGGGTGTGGCCTTCTTATATGTTAGCCAACCTACTGACAGCAGGCTTCAGAAAAATAAACTCAATCCCTGAAACCAAATCCCTTGCCTCATTTGAATGGCTTCTCCTCAACAAAAAGGTTCAGTATGCACGTACTCTTTCTCTCTGAAGACAATTAAGGTCAGAGGAGGCATCACAGGACCCCCCCCCAAAAAAAAGGTGTTTCTGTCTCTTGTGTGGTTATTTCATGCAGCCCAGTTGACCTGGAGTTACCCTTGGTGTTTTTATCATGAGAAACATGACAGGTGAATCTGGGCCACTGGGCTTGACCTCTCTTGGCAGTCAGGTGACGGTGGTAGTCTGGGCTGAAATTTGGCTCCCACAGTACTCTGCTGGTCAGAAGGGGTTGTCCTGCACCTGAGGCTAGGCTCTGGTGGGTGTCTGCCCCACCAGGGTAGGGTGGAATGGGATTGCTGTGAGCCTGGGACCACCAGGCCAGTGTTGATTTGTTCTTCTTCAAGTTTATTTTGTTTCAGGAGAACCAAGATGGCAGCATGTAATTTTTCATTGATTTTTTTTAATCTCAAAAACAGTGCTTACTTGTTTTATTATGTTGTTTTGAGCAAAAAGTAAATAAAACAATCATGCGCCAAACTTAACTCAAAATTGAACAAGGACCCAGGAATTAAACCAGAGACTCTGTGTCTAATAAGAGAAAAAGTAGGTTCTGATCTTCTTCATGTGGGATTAGGACACAACTTTCTTATAGCTCAAGAAGTTAAACCAAGAATCAATAAATGAGATGGAATCAAACTAAAAACTTTCTTCTCAGCAAAAGAAATAATCTGTGAAGTGAACAGAAAGCCTACACCTTTTTACTCCTCACACATCAGATAGAGCACTAATCTCTTGGGCATATAAAGAAATCAAAATGCTAAGCACCAAAAAAAAATAATAATAACCCAATCAACACATGGACTAAAAACTGGAACAGGTACATATAAGAAGAGGATACACAATCAATCAACAAATATATAAAAAAAAATGCTCATCATCTCTAGCAATTTGAGCAATGCAAATCAAATCTACTCTAAGATATTATCTCACGTTAGTCAGATGGCAAGTATTATGAAGACAAACAACAATAAGTGTTGAAGAGGATGTGGGAGGGGAAGGTACTCATCCTTTCCTGGTAGGACTACAAATTGTTGCAGCCCATATGGCAAATAGTATGGAGATTTCTTGAGAAGTTGGGAATGAAACCACCATGTAATCCACCTCTCCCTATCCTTGGTCTATACCCAAAGGACTCAAAAAGAGCATACTTCAGGGACACAGCTACATCGATGTTTATAGCAGCACAATTCACAATAGCTAAAGTGTGGAGCCAAGATGCCCTTCAGTGGATGAATGGATAAAAAAAATGGCATATATACACAATGGAATTTTACTTAGCAATAAAAGTCAATAAAATCATGGCATTGGCAGGTATATGGATGGCATTGGAGAAGATAATGCTAAGTGAAGTTAGCCAATCCCCCATAAAACCAAATGGTTAATGTTTTCTCTGATATAAGGAGACCGACTCATAATGGGATAGGGAGGGGGTGCATGGAAGGAACAAATGAATTCTAAATATGACAGAGGGGTGGGAGGGAAGGGGAGGAGACAGGGAATTAGCAAGGATGATGGAATGTGATAGACATCATTATCCAAAATACATGTATGGAGACACAAATTGGTTTTCATCATACTTTATATAAGAACAGAGATATGAAAAATTGTGGTATATATGTGTAATAAAATTTTTATGCATTCTGCTGTCATCTTTTATTTTAAATCAATTTAAACAAACAAACAAAACAACAAGTCTGTGTACTATTGATGATTAAAGTAGTTAAAGAATAAATTAAGAATATAGAAGGCTGGGAGACATTTTGATGTGAACTTATCTCATCTGTTCAGATTGTTTGACCAACACTTTGACATCACCACAGGTTTTTGGATATTGTGGTTTATTGTCATTGATGATGCTTTCTCATCTTGAGAGTCAGTTTCTGCATCTGGGGAATCAGACATCAAGTGTTGCACAAGTCTTGCTGGGATCCATATTGGTCTAGATATTCTGGAAAAAAAAAAAGCAAAAGCTTTCACTAGGGTTAATAAAGAAGCTCGTGGTTGCCATTGTTGTTTTTGAGGATATTTCCAGACCACTTATGGTAACTTGAGGGACTTGTTAATGGCTCCTAGTATTTCTGTATTGGGTTATGGTTAACATCATCAAATTTCAAAAAACATAAGGTAAATAAAGCCATATTGGTTAACATATGAGGAATTGCATCAGTTAGCAAGAGATTCTAGCTCTAATTTTTGTGTTTTGAGCCATAAAATTTTGATGGGCTGTCTCAAAAATGGCTTGTGATTGGGGGGTTAAAAGGAATTCTTGGAAAATATTTAATGTTCTATTTTGCACAGAATACAGCAAACATTTTGAAAGTATAATCTGAACCATTGTGTGCTGTTACATTATGTGGAAAACATTTTGTCACAATGCATTTGAGCATATGTTGAATGAGATGATTAGTTTTTTCCCCAACCATAGGAGTAGCTGTAAGTAGTCCAGAAGATGTGTCAATTGTGACATATATTTTAATTTACCAAGCAAGGGTATGTGTATGACAACAATCTTCCATAAAGACAATGCCTTTAAACCCCATGAAATGACTCCTTGAGGTTATAAGACACCCCACCCCCCAAAAAAAGAAGCATAACTTTTACAAGTTTTCACTATCTGTTTAGTTTGTAGGATACTGAGTGTAGAAAAAAAACTGTTTAAGGGAGTGGAATGAATGATGGAATTAAGCTTGTAACTTTTGCAGATTCCCAATCAGTGCCATATTCACTTCACATGGCTTGATCTGTTAAATTATTAAACTTTGAGATAAATCCAGGTAAAACAGTATGTGATGAATCCAGCCTAATTCCATCTTAAGACTGGGAGCCATCTGTCACAAGGTCATGAAAAGTTCATTTCTGTTTTAATGTAAAATACTAATATTTCTATTTGGCCTGATCACACTTTGGTGTTTTAAACTTGCTTGGAACTCCTGCCCAAGCTTTGAAATTACTTATACCTGGCTCTCCCTCACCAGATAACAATGCTTCCTAAAAATCTCAGCTGCTCCTCATTAATTCTGATGGTGGAATCTGAGTTTACTCCCTACCTTGAGATGTTAAGATATGTGGATTATTAACCTGCTATCTGCCTTTGCAATATGCTTCCCAGGATCCTGTCAGCTGTAAGCTGCCTAGACATCTATCTTTGTAACTTTTTATGTTATAAAAAACTTCCCCGCTCTTAGACCAGGCATTGTCCTCTGGCCCTACTCTTGGGTGAGGCAATTCACTGATCAGCTCTCTTGTGAACTCAATATAAGCTTGTTTTAATTTGGTTTAGAATTAGCATCAGTGGGCTTTGCTTTGTGTTATGGGTTCAACATAAGAGCTCTGATATGAGTGATGAACAGTGAGTTAGTATATTTTTGGAGCACTCTTTGAGAAGAAAGAAGGAGTATATCCAAAGCTGATTTTGCTTTCCCTTTAATAAAGAAACAGGGAAACCTGGCTATAAGTTAGGCACAATAAACACTATCAGTGACTTAGCTTCAAAGACCCAAGTGGTTGCCTGTAACTCTAATAATTGGGGTGAGGCAGGTAGCTCCTTGTAAGTTCAGGTTTTGTATTCATCCCTGGTAAGATTATAAATAAGAATTAATAGGCCACCAGAATAACTGGCATCAGTACTGATAAGGTCAGCTCCAGGAATTTGTTTATCACAAATTATCTTTAAAACATAAACTGTTTTATCAAATAAATCTTGGATAGGTTTGCAACAAGTAAATGATTAACCAATGAAAAAGTCATAATTGAATGTTGAAACAGGATATTATTTTTCAAGTGGAGGTTTACTTCCTGTTTAATTAATGGCAAGACAAATTTATCAGGTTTTAGACCAAATAATTGAAGAATCCTAGTGTGTAGTTGTAATACCATTAGACAAAACATACTAATTTGGGGGTAATTTTGAAAGAAAAAGCAGCAGAAAGATGCACTGATTCTAAATGGCTACTTTATTCCTGGAAAAGAAGACCAGTGGGAATAGGTGAGGTGTATAAACTATAGTAATAGTGTCCTTGTCAGGATCCCATTGGCTAAGATGCAAATCAGCAAGCTGATTATTAACCTCTTATAAGGCTTTGTAAGCTTCAGGAGTTAATCTTCTTAAAGACAAAGAAGATAGGTCATTCTCCAAACATTGGAACAGAGGAGGTAGAGCCCTTCAAAGAACCTGTTGAAATGTAAGCCAATTTCTGTTTCCTAAAATCTTTTGTAAATCATTTAATGTAATGAGAGATTTTATGTAAATGTTGAGAGCCTGTACTAAGATCTCTGCAAGAGTTAATAAATGATTCACAAAAAGTGAAAATGGGCTAATTTTTGAACATTTCCTGGAGCTCTATTTAATTCAATTTCTTTAAGTGTTAATTGGACTTGTTGGAAGATGGAGTCTAGGTCTTGTGCAGACGGGTGGGCTAAAATAATGTCATCCATATAATGTATAATCATGAGGTCTGGTACCTTGAAGAAAGGCACCAAGGCCTGGAATATATAATATTGACAAATAATAGAACTGGTTTTCATGCCTTATGTTAAGCCTAACATCGCCATCTCTGACATGGTACAGCTTGATTTAATATATGCAGAAAGAGTCAACTCCTCTATATGGCACTGTTGCAACATCTGTGAAAAAGAAAAACATAAGAGCTTATAGCCAAAGAGGAGACTCCTTGCTCTTTCTACATTCTTTCTCTTGTTCTTTCTCCATTTCTACTTAAATCTCAACATCTCATATCAGATACCCCTTTTCTTCTACATCTGTGTTACCCTCCTCTTGCTTACTATCTTTTGTTCTTGTTAGCTTTCCCCATTTTCCTTCTAATCTTCTCTTGCGATAGCTGTCTCTCCCAAACAACAGTGGGCCACTGCTGCAATCTCTTCTCCACCCAGAGTGAGCCACTAATAGCTAGCAAGATAACATAAAAGAAGTTTGAGGCTTGTTTATGTGTTTGCTACTCCTGCTGAGGAGCATTTTTCAGAGCCAGTTGGTCGCCAGACGTCGGTATTGAATATTCCTTCCAAAGGAAACCATGGATTTGTAGCTAAAAATTTTTGCCAAAAAGTTTCTAATTCCTCATAGTTTACTTTTATACCCTGGGCATTTAAAAGCTGTTGTGTAATTAGCAGATGAGCATGTTTATGTTAACCAGGTAAATTACCCAATGCCCTGACCGCTTATGTTTTGAGCTTTGCGTTTCCTTATGGCCAGGGATCCCTCAGGCAAAATCACCTGATTATACAATGTTTGAGCATCAGAATGCTGAAGGGCCTACCCTTCCAACATCTACTGTGGGAGCTTGAGGGCATGGAGAAACCCCTCCAGAGATTGTTTCATAGAACAACATATGCTTTATTTCACAGCAAAAATAGCTTTAAGAGTGAGTATTTGCCAATTTACATATAATAGTCATGATATGCCAGAGGTGATTCACAACAGACCATCTTATGGATGTCCAGACATCAAGAGTCTAGAAACTGACATGTAGGCTGACCTTTCACCAACAGGGCAATAACTCCTTGTCAAAGGAACAAGGAAGTTGCACTTGACAGTGTTCTGACAGAAATTTGTCCCCAAACATAATATTCTATGTTAGAATTTCCTTGCTGAACAATGAGCAAGATAAGCATTCCTCCGTGTAGTTCCAAGGTCAGGTCCTGCAACAAAAACTGAAACTAAAAATCTATAAAGTCTTACTTAGAATTAAGGCCTGTTTATCTAAACCTTTATGCTAGTGTCTCTTGAGTACCTGGAATCGTTTCTTGTAACAAAATCAGTAATTCATGTATATTGGTCATGGCACACACTACCTTCAAATAGTTAAAAAGAAAATATGATTTGTAAAGGGTGAAAAGTACACTAGTGAATGAGAAAAACTATACTAACCTCCTATCTTGAACATCACTATACACATATTTGCATAATTTCAGTGCAAAGTCCTTTACTATATGCTGGAATACTTGTTCTTGACCTCTCTTGGCCTTCTACCCCTCTGTAATGACTTTTAAATGAGTGCCCTACCGCTATGTTCTGTCTAGTAAAACCTTATGCATCCCTTCCAGACCTGGAGTAGATTTTCAGACTTAACCCATTAAATTTCCAGAAACTCAATTCTATGACTATTTCAATGAAATTGATACAGGTGCATTAAAATAGGTTTGAACTTATCATTGAGAGCTTATATATTATCATGTTGCTGCTAATCAACATTATATTTATTTTAATGTACTTATAGTCTTATAACCATTACATATCACATAATTATATGTCATATACTGTATTTAGGTTTTCATACGTGTTCCACATCTGGGACGATGGGACACAGTTTCTCTTCCCATGGCTGCATCTCACACAAAGAAAAAGGGCTAACATCAGCCATTTGAGTACATATGCATAAGACACCTCTTGGGACGCAAATAACATTCAGAAGTAGGTTCTGCACAGATCCACCTTGGCCAGAATAAAGGCATGGAATATGAGATCTCAGAGATGGCAATAGCCAGAGGTTCTGGAACATTGTGCTGAGTGAGAGGAAATGTCTGCTCAGTATCAGTGGCATCAGGAACTTCCCTAAGCAATATGCAGTATAACTTCATGGTTTCTCCCAATCGTATAGTTTCCAACCCAGATTCTCAGACCCCTTTAGAAAATCTGTAAGCTACCTAATGCCCTTTAATAAATGTTTAAGTCCTGCAACTAAGTATTTCTGGCAGATACATAAAGTTCAAAATTGGCATCTTATTCCAAGATATTTTAAGACCATTAGTGGATCATGCATAACTTGGTTCTTTTAGAATACACAGGGACTTACACATTATAGTGATAGTTTAAGACATCAAAATGTAATGAAGAGTGGAGTCACAGGGCTTTTTGATGTTTTAACAACTTTAGGCAGAGTGAGCAGTCTGTTTGACCACTTCTTACCTGCCCACTAAGAATTAGGTAGTGTGTTTTCTGTATTGAATATGGGCAGGACCATGACCAATTGCATCAGTGTTAAAGAAGCTTTGTGACTTCCAAGAATAAATCAAATGACACAATAGACAAGCCTCTGCCTTATATCCTGAGATACCCCAAGCCATCATAAAAAAGTCTGGCTACCCAAATACCACATGCTGAAGGTAGCTGAGACCATATTGATGAGCCATATTAGGTGATCTCACTGACAGACCCAGCTGAGGAATCAGTTGTGAGACACAGTCTGATGGTTTTTTTTTTGTTGTTGTTGTTGTTTTTAACTGATACTTCTATTGTCTGGTCTTCCCTTGACTTTCTTGCCAAGATTTGATTATTGGAGAAAAACTAACTCTTGCCTGGTCTTGCTTTATCTGGCCTTGCCTTGCCTCTTCGTGGCATGGCTGCTGAGAAGACTTACTTGGCCTTGCCTAGCATGACCTTGACTTGTCCTTCCAGCTTTGTCATGGCTTGTGCATCAGGAGAAGCCAAAGCTTGCCCTAACTTGAATTTGAATTGGTGGCTCTCTTCATTGGCCGACCATGGTTTAGCTATGAAGGGGAAAACCAGTCTTGCCTTGCATTATTATTTCTTTTTTCTTTGATATACCTTGCTGTGATTGAGCTATCTAAGAAAAGCCAAATCTTCCCTGGTCTGGCCCAAACTTTCATGGCTTGGTCATGAGGAAAGCCAGGCTTTGCCTGGCCTGACCTTGCCTTCTGTATCAGGAAAGCCAACCCTTGTTTGCTTTTCTTCCTCACCTTACCTTTCTTCTCTTGTATTGCTATGGCTTGGCTACTGAGGGGAAAACAAGCCTGGCCTTTCTGCATTTTTCCATGCATTGTCTTGAGATGGCTGTCATTGGGAAGCTAAATTTGTCTCATTGTTCCTGTCCTTGCCCTTAGCTTTGCTATGAAGAGGAAGCCAAGCCTTTACTTTCCTTGCTGTTTTGTCTTTTAAAGACTTGACTGTAGAGGGGAAGCTGAGCTCCCCTTGCCCCATGCTGCTTTGCTTTCACTTCACTGGGCTGTCAGAAGAAAGCCTCACCTTGCCTTCTTTTCCTTTCCAGGTCTAAGAAACCTCTGTATTGTCAGATATTAGTATGAAGGTTCTTATTTCAGCTGCCAAGAAGGGTAATAACATGGATGGTGGAAGGAGACAGACATCATTATACAAAATACATGTATGAAGATGTGAATTTGGTGTCAACATATCTTATATATAAACAGAGATATGACAATTTGTGTTATAAAGATGTATTAAAAATTGTAATGCAAAAAAAGAGAGCTCATGTATAATGGCATAATTTGGCATGAACATGATTTATATACAGAATTATGAAAAATTGTTCTGTGAATGGATAAATATGAATGTCATGAATTCCACTATTGTCATGTATGTAAGAAATAAATAAGTAGATAAATATATAAATAAAATAATACCATGTCACATTCATTCTTTTATGTTTTAATACTCAGGAAATACTCAGAAATATTCATTTGTGTTTTTTTTCTTTTATTGAGTGATTTCCTGCTTGCTTAAGACACCCCTATATTAACTAGCTCATAAAATATACATTATTTTAGAATCCATTAAAGATAATGTACCCATTTTTATAGTCTCTTCAGCATTGTTTTGGCCATACTTACCTCTACATTATTTGCAATGAATAATATATATATATATATATATATATATATATATATATATAATATATTTAGCATTAAAAACATATATATATATATATATACACTATGGCTCATCAATATTTTATATATATATAATTTATATATGAAATATTTAAAATACTTTATATATAAATTATATATATATATAAAATACTGATGAGTCATATTATATTTGTTTATAACAGGATGATAGTGTAGTGTATATATAGCATTTCTTTTCTGGGTGCTACTAGGGACTGAACCCAAGATTGCATTACTTCTGAGCTGTACCCTGCAGCCTATTTATTTATTCTTATTTTGAAACAGGGTCTAAGTTTCTGATGTTCTTATCTTCATGAGTTGCTGAGGCTGGCTTTGATTTTGTAATCCTCCTGATTTATTTTCCTATTACTAGGATTTCAGGCCTGCACCATTATAGCCAGTCACTATTTTTTTTTAAACATTATATGCATGTGGCCCAGAAACCACATTAGACCAAGATAGTTAGTAATAAATTGAAAAAGATATAAAAGACCCCTTGAATATTTTTTTAAAGAGAGAGTGAGAGAGAGAGAGATGGAGAGAGAGAGAGAATTTTAATATTTATTTTTTAATTTTCGGCGGACACAATATCTTTATTTGTATGTGGTGCTGAGGATCGAACCCGGGCCGCAGGCTACTGCTTGAGCCACATCCCCAGCCCTTGAATATTTCTTAGTAATATATTATAAAAGCTAACTTTAAAATTTTGTTCATATGTGCACATAAAAGCTCCATGAAGAATAAATATTTCAAAGACAATATTTCTTTGTAAACACAAATTAGCTTATTCCAGGATATTCAAATATACAAACTGGTCATATGGATTAATTGAATTCAAAAACAGAAATAAAGTGGAGAAAATTTTTAAGTAATGTCATTTAGAAATCTGAATTTTTGAAAATTTTACATAGTCACTTGAAAAATATTGTGTAAGCATATTGAGATATGCTTACAAAGGAGCAAGAGAGGTACATAAAGTACCTTTAAAGTGATTTGCTACATTAGCAGAAAATTGGATATTGCATGAAGACCATCAAATTAATGCCTGTAGACCAATCCACAGCATGTTCATATGTGTAAATAAAGGCACCTTTTTGACTCTTTTGTTTTATTTTATAGCTGCTAGGCATCAACCTCAGGAACTTTCATGCACACTCATAGTAGGCAATCACCCTGCCACTATTCTAGTAATAAACAGATTTGGAATGAGTCCACTCCCATTCATTTATTGTCTATTACAGATTTCAGACAATAGCAACAGAAATTTATTGAGTCCCAATTCCTAACATAAATAAAATTATTATTTTCCAAATTTATCTCTTATTCATATCTCATTGTGATTTTAAGATATTGAGGATTTTTTTACAATATATCAGGTTTTCTAAGTGAAAAATTATAAGATTAATAATAAAGAACTTTTAATCTTTCTTGTGTATATGTCATTTATCTCCTTTCTTTGCTTAAATGTTTCTATTTTCTATTTAAGTATATAAACAGCATTAGCTGGCATGCCTCAGGTTCAAGATTTTAATTGAAAAAATTAAGTGTTTTGCCATCTAAAAATGGCACTATCTCCTGATTTGCAAAATCACTTTCAGTGCTGTTTTAATTAGAAGTACTCACCAAGATGCATCTTTATCTGTACTCCTCAAAGTGTTGATCAGACATGAGAATAATCTCTTTAACTTATGGATTACTATATCTAGAATGTATTTTTCTTGTTTTATAGATTCTCTTTACAGATGTTCTAATTAGATTTTTCCACTTCCATTCATTTGTAGAACTTTTATGCCATTGAGTTTATATTCATGTTTTTTGATATTAATAAAACACCAAGATTTCCATGATAAAATTCTGCAGTCCAGAACATATTGAAGCACCTTAGAATCTAATGATCTGATCCTTAAATTTACCTAGAACTCAGTTATTAACCTATACTGTCTGCATGCCCACCTAATGGTAGCTTATAGTCCGCTTTCTGATATAACTTATCCATTCATATTTGTTACTTACTGAGTTATTTTTATTTGTTTGAAATTTATTTTAAAAATAATCCTCCTTCTTGATTCTCAAGTGAATTGCTATTAATTACCTGACATATTCTTTTGTGATTTTGATTAATTTATTCATTGGTATAGGAGATTGAACTCAGTGGTAGTCTTTCACCAAGCTCCATTCCAAACTTTTTCATATACTAATCTGACAGAGTCTCATTGTTGCTTAGGGCCTTGCTAAATTGTTGCAACTGGCCCTGAATTTGTGCTCTGATTTAGCCTCCCAAGTAAAATCATTTGGAAAAATGTACACTTCGATCTCCTGAACTTTTTGTTTGTTAAATTCTCTTTACTGGACTGTGGTTATTATTCTTTTTCAATACTAGTATTAAAGTTTCGCTTGCCTTATTTTTTCCCTTTATTTAAGGTTGAGAAGCTTGGTACAGTGCCTCATGCCCTTAATCCCAGCATGGTAGAGGTGGAAGGAAGCAGAGCATCCTAAATTGGAAGCCAGCCTGGGCACTTAGTGTCTCAAAATTAAAAGTGGTCATTTAAAAAGGATGGTGTGTACAGCTCAGTGGTGGAGTACCCCTGGGTTCCATCCCCAGTGCTGGGGGTCAGGGAGATTGAGAACCACAAATTTAATGATCATTTGTATTTTCAATTATATATTTGATAGATTTTTTCCTAATATTTAATTTATTGTCATTTATTTTTTATTTTTTAGTATTTCTTAATACTTTTAAAACTGTAGTTTTTGACATTCTTGTTTCTTAACAGAAACACTAAGAAACTTAATTTTCTAGGCCCCATAGATTTTACAGGATAGCATGGCTCTGTGTTATGGCTTTTCTTGATGTGCTCCTTGAACTAGTTTGCCTTTGGTTGAGAATTTTAGTTTCAAACTTCTCTCTCCTGGTGGCTGCACACAGGGGAAGATCTTCACCAGCAAGCCCAGTTAAGTATTTCAGGGCTTTGTCACCCTTGCTGTGGATACACTCTCTCCAAACACTTAGCTTTCTAGGAAGAAAGCTGTGGAATTCTATCAAAAGTACATAAACTTTTTTTCCACCTGGTTTCTGCACTGTAGGTTCTTTGATGTTCAACGGTGTTTCCTTTCTCAATGTGACTAATTATCAAAATATGCCACCAGATCTGTGTCACAGTAGACAGAAAACAGTTCCCTAAAAATCCAGAATATTGGAGCTATGTTCTCCTTTCTCTGACACCAAAAGGGGAAAACTGAGAATTGGGCAGTTTCTCCTGATCATACTGGTGTGTCAACTTGGGGGAAAAGCTGATCTGTGAGAAAGGCAAAAGTTTTCCTTTACCATTTAGTGAGGCTATTCTTGGTTTTGCCCTCTATCTCCAGTTCTTATTAGTTTTACTACAACTATTTGGCTGGGTATTGAGGCTGTTTATATACATTTATGTGTGGTTGTGGGAAAGAGAAATCATTTGTATAGTTGTTTTGGTGGAGTCTAAACTCCCTTCATCCACTTGGGAGTTCTTGTTATTAGAAGTGGAAATGTTCCATTGATGAATGAGTAATTGTAAAATTAAGTGCATGAAATTAAGTGTAGATGTGTTAAAAGTTAAATTCAATGGTAACTTTGGAAAAAGTAATTCTTGGAGTTATGCAGGAAGAGAAAAACACAAGAGCGAGATTCACAAATGAATGGAAGACTTGGGATATGGCTTAGGGTAGAGCATATTCTGGATTAGATTGGAATATCATCAATCAATCAATCAATCAATAAAATAAAAAAAAACGGATTTTAATTTAGTGTTTGCAGACCCTCCTTTTGAAAGACATTGTATCTAAGTGGAATAATGGAGAATAATCTTTGTTCTTCTTTAACTGTATTTTTCAATCTTTACATAATGATCATATGTAAAACTTTGAACATTTTAAAAATTACATATGTAACACCAAAAATGCTAAAAAATAAATTCATAAAAATTTAATCTACAGTCACCATGAAAATTTCTTCCTGATTTATTAAATAAACTGAGTATTAATTTTCTCATTCTTAATGATAACACAGGGCTGGGGTTGTTTTTCAGTGTAAGAGAATTTTTCTAGCATGGATGAGGCATTGTTTTTGATACTCAGCACTACATATAAATAAATAAATAAAATAAAGGTCTATCAACAATTAATACTTTTAAAAGATAAGTTTCAAGGGCAGATATGCAAAGTGCTTATTAATATTGAAATGGTGAAATCAATAACAAAACCTGAGGGCAAATTCAGAAAATATTCTTATTTCATAAACTGAATTGTACAGGAAATCTGTAGAAGAATGATTATTATATTTGCAGATTTTAGGCTGTGACCACAGAGAACTTCTGGTCCACAAAGCCTAAAGTCTTCATGATGTGCTCCTCTAAAGAAATATTTGCAAATTCCATTGGTATTAATTTTAATATCACCAAATATATTGACATATTGATAGAACAGGGATCCCTATGTGCAATCTACCAGCAGCATTCAGGTTAACTTGAGAGTCAAATATTTGAGCATTTATCCACTGGTTATGAAAATTAAAATCTAATTATAAACTGAAGAAAAATCTATAGAACTACTACTGAAATACATCATTCAAAAATCAAAATCAAAGATATCATGAATAGCCCAGAAATGCTAAAGGAACCATCCCAGATTAAAAAAAAAAAAAAAAAAAAAAACCAGAAGAAACAAGACCACTGGACACAGTGAATAATTGATATTAAAATTTCCCCAAATTGGATTTATTTTGGTTCAAAGACAATTGTTAAAATAATTGTCAAATTTTGAATAAGATTTGTAGAGTAGATATTCACAATATAGTTTACTTATTTTGATCATTGCACCATAGTTACAGAGATAATTTCTCATTTTTAGATAATGTGAGTTTTTTTATTTACAAATAAAAAGACATTGTGTGCATCTTGCAAATGTTTCAGAGATAAAAACTGTTATGTACGTAGACTTATCTAGAAATAAAGAATAACATTTAGGGAATGTTTCTTATGAATTCCTTTCACTGCTGTCTTAAATCTTCTATAAATCTGAGATTATCAAAATAGAACATTTCTGAAAGAAAAATAAATTTTTAAAATATTAACAAGTAACAGCAAACACAATAAAATAAACCATGAATCTGTATAGATATAATAAATGAACAAATTTAGTGGTGAATGATACACATTTATATTTATATTAATATGTATAGTCTCAAACTATCTTCACACAAATAATAATTACAAAGTAAAATCCTGCAAATACCACATTAATGACCAATATTAACATCAGCAGTAATGAGGATATTATAGGTCACAAGATGTGATTCAAAGTGAAAAATCATAGAATTGATTTCTGTGGTACTCTTGCCAAAAATATGTAATCTAGCTCCAATCGATTTTAAGCACATTCTACAAGCTTTCCCTCTGAAAAATTTAAGGTCATGAAGGTTAAGAAAAGACTAAGGAATATTTAATTCAGAAGGCATCTATAAAATAAAACAATTAAGTTCATTTCATGTCTCTGAAGGAAATATTTTTTTATAAAGAACAATATTAGGCTACTAGAAAAACATGAAAATAATCTGAGGATTAAGTGGTCCAAGGCATTATGATAGAATGTATAAGTGTTGATTTGAGAAACAGCATTTGCTTAATGTGTGGTGTTTTTTTTTTTTTTTGCTTTTTTTCTTTATACAATCTTGGAAAATATTAGTGAAGTTGCAGGTTCTAATGCAAAGTACTTTTTCCCACTGAAGCATTTTAAAATGAATTGTTAACTATGCCATCTTTCATGATAGGTTTAGTATTTCCTACAAGTCAGAACATGCTAGATAACAATATAACCTTTATAATGAAACTGATACAATTAACAACTATGCTGTTACCTGTTAATATTTGAAAAATATACTCATAATAAATGAATGTTGAATTGTAGTTATCTAGCATGTTCTGACTTGTACAAAATACTAAAAATATCATAAATGATAGCATTATGTAAGCAATTCAATTTAAAATGCTTCAGCAGACAAAAGTACTTTATATTAGAACCTGTAAATTTACTATTATTTCCCAAGATTGTATAAACAAAGAGAAAAGGAAAAAAAAGAAGATAAAACACTAAGCAAATATTCTTATTAGAAAAATTAATAAGTCAGTGCCTGAAATATAAATTTAAAGATGGCAGTATAATAATTGCAATACATTAATCCATTATGAATATAGTAACCAGCATGTAAAAATAATGTTGCCTAATTCTCTGGACCCATATTCACTGATATAATATAAATAATCCATCATTAATGTGATATTTAGATCTTCCAAATTAGTGTTGACTTGGTTGCTGAATTGAGCTTAAATGTTAACATTTAGATAGTCTGAAAACACATCTAATAAAAACTGGTTTGCACTTGCACTTCACATTTTCTTACAGATATAAACAATTTTCATATTTTGATAATTTCATTATATGTTACACACATCCATTTCAATAAAGTATTTACATCATACATTTCATAAATATGTAAATATTATATTAACAGTCTGAAAAACACAATATTAGCTTTCATATTTTTTTTTCTTAAAATCTCTGTATATCTTTATGATGTTTCCAAAAGTAAATCTTGTCTTATTAGTAATTCTTAAGGCAGAAGCTCCCATGGTCAGGATTCAAATCCTGCAGCAAGAGAAAAAGAATTATATTTTTTCTCAAACATTTTATAAGTATAAGTCAGTGAAGAAGTTTAGAACTTTTCATTGTTTATAAGAAGAAAAAAAGATATGTCCACAATACAAAATCACTATGGAATGCAGTACGCCCATATTTTCATACACAATTGTCATTATGACTGAGTATCAGAGCTTTGGGTTTTCCATCCCTTATGCATAAATTTGACAACCATATGCTAGGGTATTCTGGCAAGAACTGGGATGACAACATGGAGATGATAATGGACACCTCTCAACAGTCATATACAATAGCTTCAAAAGCAGACAATCGGGCAATTTCCATACAGAGTCATTGGCATTAGGACAAGGATAAAACAGGTTACCACTGGAACACTTAGAAGGGACTTCTGTCCCAAATTTGTGTCAGTGTTTGAGGTCCTTCAATGGAAGTGATACATGAGTTAACACCTGAAGTAAAAGGAGAAATTGTGAGAGAAAGGGAAGAGGTGCATGCAGACACTGCAGACACCGAGATGAGAAAGAACACTTGTGGAATCACAGTGGTCCAGTGTCACTAGAATCTAGAGCAAAGTGCCATAAAGCAAGTGAGATGAGATAGCCTGAGTAACCTGACAAAAATCCAGTTGTTTGGATATTTTAATTTTTGGCTAAGAAATTTCATACTTTTATTGAGGCAAATGTAAACTAATGACAGAGTCATGAAAGGGTATTTTAAATGTGTGACTGTTACTTAGTCAGTCTGGGATTTTGGCCATAAACCACAGAAAATGGGTGATGCCATTTTTTCCCACAAAAGAATGTCAGTGTATAGGCTGACAGTTTCATGGTGGGGCAGAAGTGGGAAAAAAGCAGTTTCACACTTAAGGTCTTTAATTTGTTGATATTCAGAATTGGAAAAAATACATAGCTCTTTAATTGTAATTGATTTCAGAAGTTATGACCAGCAGTTTTTAAACATTTGGCTCATTATAGATGTGCACTTGATGAGTTATGTGGTAAATACTTCCAACTCTTATATAAATATCACCATGTAGAGTGTTCTTTGTATAAAACTCTTCTCTTACTAATTCCCCAAATAGGGTCTAAAATATATTATTGAACATAGTAAGTATGTTGTAGTGAAAACAATAAGGTGGTGTCTAATGCCTTTACACATTTGATGTGAAAACAAATGATTTTGACTGACAGAATTCCCATTCCTGTCTTCATGTTCTATTTTTAAAGAAAATTATTTTAAACAAAAATTTTTACTGGTGGATTTGACTATATATAATAGAGGAATTGATTATGACATATTCACAGATGCACATAAAATAATTTGATCACTCTTCCTCTCTAGTAGTTTTTTCCCTCTCCTTCTCCCTTCACCTTTGAAGGCATTCTGCAGTGATTACGGAGACATATCTTTGAAACGTGATGAAAGAGTTTAAAAAACACTCTTCTATTCAGGCTAGCATGATATGGCAAACTAATGTTCCACAAGGAAATGTAGAACTATTACATTAAGTTTTAAATAAACTAGCTTAGGCATAAGTAAAAAAGAAACACCACTTTCTCCCAGAAATACATTGGAAAAAGAGTTGCCTCCCAAATCCCCTTTGCATTGTGTCTACATTCATACACAATTTATCATTGTTTTGTAAATGGTAAATTATCTCATTTTTTTTCTGGTAAGAACTAATAAGAACAACTTATACTTGCATCCTGCATAACAACTAACTTTCATTCTCTTTTTGTAAACAGTCATCCAATTTCATGACTCTGAAGCACTTCAAACCCCATTCTCTCATTTTTTTTCAGAAAGATATTCATGTAAGCTAAGAAACTGAAAAAAATATATCAGCTATTAAATTAAATTGTAATTTATATGTTAAAATTATTTCTTTCTGTCATAACTATTTAACTTCAGCATTGTTTTATAAAGCTTAGATTTGTTCTCCTGTGATTTTTTAGGTCAAAATGCCAAATAAAAGAATAAAGTTGAGGCCACATTTAATATAGATATGCATGGCTTTACTATGTGTTAAGAAGTTCATCAAAACACCATTGAAGCAGGGTGTGATGGCACATGCCTGTAATCACAGTGGCTTAAGAGGATGAGACAGGACAGTCTTGAATTCAAAGCTAGTTTCAGCAACCGTGAGGCCTAAGCAACTCACTGAGACCCTGTCTCTAAATAAAACATGAATAGGTTTGGGGATGTGGCTCAGTGGTCAAGTGTCCCTGAGTACAATCCCTGGTGCAAAGAAACAAACAACCAAAAATAAATAAATAAATAAAACCATGGAAGCTCTAAACCAAGGTGCAATGAAAGCAAGATGGTATCTTTTATTTGTTCATTTTCAAGCAGATATTTCATTATTGTAATAATACCCCTGATAAAAAAAATTGTCAAATATTATAGAAATATCTTCAAATGGGTTCAAAATAGCTCGACATTGTTTTTCTTATTAGCTCTTAAAAATATAGCTCATCATTTTTGGACTAATATTTGACTCGCTCAAATGAAGTCTTAGTATGAAGGAAATCACTGGGTTATACTGAAGGGCTCCTGTTCTACAATGCAACTCTAACCCTAACCTAACCCTAACCCTCACCCAACCCACGCCAGGGAGTTGGGGACAGCACTCAGTGTGGAAAAGTGAAATGAATCTGATCAAATTTTTTTGTGAATCCATATGAAGATATCACAGTGGATTACACCTTCATGTATATTCATAATGCATAATTCAAAAAGAAACTTAAAAACTACAAATAAGTATAAGATCAGTAGAGCAGAAGAAAGAGAACACAGGGAGGAAGAAGGGGAGATAAAGTGGAAGTACTGGTCACTGAATTAGAGCACATTATATTTCATGCTTGTTTAATTATTTCAAAATTAACCTCAATATTATTTATGTCTAAATGCACTTTCAAAATTTTCATCAAATAAAAGAATAATTTAAATTTTCCATAAGAGTAAGTGGAGGGATCCTTGCTCAGTGGTAGAGTAATTGCCTACACATGTGAGGCACTGGGTTCAATCCTCAGCACCACATAAAATAAAGAAAATATATAACTAAAAAAATATTTTAAAAAGAGAGTAGGTAGAAATTCTCCATATGTGGGCACAACACTAAAAGAATCAGAACAGAGACAGTGTATGCAATTATGGGTTTGTAATTTCTCTAAAGAAGTGTACATATTTCTAGGGGGCTTCAAACTTCCAATTAAAGCAATGTTGGTGGAAGAGAGACAGAAATCAGCGATGTATGACTTTGCAGGTAACAATGCTGCCTTCTTGAAAGACTCTCCTTGGAAGATTCTTGAGGATGCCATTAGCAATATGGATATTTTAAAGATAAATATAGCAGATGATGTATACCTTAGTTATTTGACTACCAAAGCCATTTTACTATGTTGAAGTATATTAAATCATCATGGTTTCCTTAAACACATGCAACTGGAAAATTTTAGTAAAGCTAGAAAGATTCATATTTAGTGAACCAGTTCAAGGACTTAAAGAATGTTCCTTGAAGATATTGTCAAGCATTTATTACCATCATATGTATATTCTACCTATTACCTAGATAAATTAAGCATTTGACAATGAGACAATTCAGAGCAACAGCCACTGGTTCAGAACAAGACAGGTGAGTGGGTGATCTAGATAGATTAAAGCTGCTGCCTAGAAAGTTGGCCCATGAATTTGTTACCAGGGCTTCAGGAGACTGCCCATTCATTCTGTCATTCACAGGCCCCAACACTTATCATCAGAATATTTTAACCACTTTGCAGGTTATACTTCCCATCATCACAAGTATGACAATGTAGAGGGGAAAAACTATATAGAACATTTTGTCTCTAGATACCATGTAAGGATAATATTTAAAAATTAAAATAAAAATCAGTTAATCTGTCAGGTGTCAGAATGTGCTCAGAGTGTAGTTATAGCAACACTGGACACTTAAGGTTTCAGTTATAATCTTTCAAAAATTGTGAAACTTGGTTCATGTTTCCATGTAGAAGCAGTTTTGTCACAATATAACTATGTGAATCACAAAACTTCAAAAATACTTAACTAAAAGTCTAATAGACCAGATTACATATAGGAGAACACTAAGGGAAGAAAGCTTAATAGTTTACCTTCAGATGTAAAATGCAAAGGTGAGTGAAAGATAAACTTCCTAGACTAATATTTCAAGAGTACATTCATTTCCTAACATTACTTCCACAAATTATAGGGTCTAGTTTGCTTTTGCATGCTACCGATCTCATCAACCTGTCTCAAAGTTATGCAGTAGACACAAATTAAGGAGACTAAGTTGCTCTCTTTCAATCTAGGTTTTGACATACTTGTGGAATCTGGATTGTTCTATATGGAAGTGCCTATATTCTCTCAGTTGCATTTCTTAGAATTTTCAGTTCAGATTCCAGATGGCTAATTCTGAGTTCCATATGACTTCTTATTGAAGTAAAATTAGTCTTTCTGAACTGCTCTGTAATTTCCGGAGCTGCTTCTTGTGTCTAAAGAACATAAAAAGAATATATTTTAAAAATAATTA
This sequence comes from Ictidomys tridecemlineatus, assembly GCF_052094955.1. Taxonomy (NCBI): domain Eukaryota; kingdom Metazoa; phylum Chordata; class Mammalia; order Rodentia; family Sciuridae; genus Ictidomys; species Ictidomys tridecemlineatus. The sequence continues at coordinate 193,582,747 of NC_135477.1, forward strand.
GAACCCAAATAATTATTATGTAGTTATTTTATTTACTTCTGAGTCAAAAATTCAGACAGCAATTTTAAAAGTGAAGAAAAAAATATTAGACTGTAAACTTCTGTCATCAGTATCAATTACATTAAATCTGAACCAATAATAATTGAGTTCTTCCTCTCCCCCTTTCCCCCCTCATTCCCTGCCCTCCTCCTCCTCTTTTCTACTGCAAATGGAACCCAGGGCATTGCACAGGCTAGGCTATCTACCATTGATCTGTGCTCAAAGTAATGAATCATTCTCACATTAGCACTCAGATCATCCGATAATTTAAAGAATAATAGAATCAATTCAAAATATGAAAGTTGAAAATTTTAACTTAACAATTCAAAAGTATATTTCTGCATCATATTTTTTTCTCCTCATTGTCTTACTTATGCCCACTATTATCAAATATCCAACAGTTATCTGATGAAAATTATTACTCAGATCAAATTAGCTGAAAGGATGATGTAAATTGTGGTATTTGAAGGGGCATCAAATGTCTTTCCTCAAGAGATATAGAATACACCTATGATACGTATATCCAAAATAGTTTACAATGAAATGAATTAAAGCAAACTGCAGATAAGTAAGATAGCCTGTAAAATCAGAAATACTTGTTTTTGCTTCTCCTCTAAATCCCATCTTGCTCGATGTTCAATGTCACATTCCCATCGTACTCCTTGGCCTCGTTCTACTCGAGTGCTCCGTGTGTGCCTTGGAAAGTTTACTACATTTTCTTCCAACTTCTTTTGATTCCTTTCTATTTTTTCAAATGTATCTTGTATACTTTTTATAAAAAACAAGTTCTGCATAAAACATTCATAGTATGTTCTCAAATGTAAGTGCTTTGAAGATGCATTTTTCATCTTTGCAGTGAGATCATCCATCTGCATGAATAAAAGAAGTATGAAAAAACAATATGAAAATAAGATACTGAAAATACTCGACACAAACTCAACAAATTTTACATAAATTCAACTGCAACAAAACATAATCTATACCAGCATTATGAAGAGTAGATTGAGTTTCTATAACAAGGTATATTAGCTTTTCAGTTGGTAAGGATTTCACATCTATAAATCCCAATTCTGGCTACATAATAAATGTTGAGGAAATCTATATAGAAGATGATTTTTCCCATACTGAATTTACTATTGGGTTAAGTGAATTTAATTTTATATTTTGTCACTGAAATATAGTTAGAATAAAATCTTAATAGGCCTATCTACTAACAAAAAATATTGATTGATATCAAATAGTAATTTTGTTAAAACAACTATTAGGCATTAATATTTTCCATTCATTCTAGAATAGGTGTGGATATCAGATATTACTCTCACCTTGGGAGAATTTATATCTCAACAAGATAATCACCATGCAAACACTGTTGGTGACAGAAAAGTCAGAGAAAGTGCATGAAAAATAAAAATTCATTTTATGTGATCTCTGAATAAACATGATCAAGTGAATAAAAACAGACAAGTCAGAAAGTACAGCATGAATAAGACAGAGATATGGTACAATCGGCACAATTCATGAAGACCACAAAGAGGCAGGGTAATAAAAGCATGTCGAAATATTAACTTGTAAATAGATGCCCCTAGTCATGTAGTACTGGAGTTGTCAAGAGGTGGAAGCATTTTATGGTTTAGCAACTGATAACTGGCTAAGTGATATGGTCATAAAACAAAATTCTACTAGACAACAGAAAGAAATAAAATAGTGATGCTTGCTACAACACAGAGGATCCCTGAAAAAAGTATTCTAAGTCAATGAAACTGGTAAAAAACAAAAGACCTACTGTTGTATAAATTCACTTGTATGAAATATCCATTACAGAGTAATTTTAGAGTTAGAACTATAAGCCAACTTCCAAACAAGATTTCCAAAAACCAAAAGTTAATATCAAGAATCAGAAAATGGTGGCTGGTAGTTCAGTGGTAGAGTGCTTGCTTAGCATGTGTGCAGCTATGGTTTGATCCTCAGCACCACACATGAATAAATAAAGATAATGTGTCCATCTACAAATAAAAATGTTTTTTAAAAGCATCAATATGGGGCTGGGGCTGGGGCTGTAGCTCAGTGGTAGAGTGCTTGCCTTCCATGTGTGAGGCATTGTGTTTGATCCTCACCACCACATAAAAATAAAGATATTGTGGTCTATGTACAACTGTTTTAAAAAAAATCAATAAATGGGTTGGTATCAAACTAAAAAACTTTCACAGCAAAGGAAACCATCAAGAATTATGAACAGAGAATCTTCAAAACGTGAAAAAATCTTTGCCATGTGCACCTCCAATAGAACATAAATCACCAGGATGTACAAATAATTCAAATTTTTTAACACCAAAAGAACACCAACCAATAATCCAATCAATAAATGGGCAAAGGAACTGAAAAGGCACTTCCCAGAAGAACATATGCAAATGGTCAGAAAATATATGAAAAAAATTCAATTAGAGAAATGCAAATGCCACACTGCGATTCCATCTCACTCGGGTCAGAATGGCAACTGAAAAGAATAAAATAATGATAGATGTTGGTGGCAGTGTGGGGAAAATGTTCACTTACACATTGCTGATGGGACTGCAAATTGGTGCAATCATTCTGGAAAGCAGTATGGAGAGTCCTCAGAAATCTTGGAATGTAACTGCCATTTGACCCACTTATCCCACTCCTTGATTTACACACAAAATCCTTAAAATCATCATACTACAGTGACACAGCCACAACAATGTCTAAAGTGGCTCAAATCACAATATTCAAGCTATGAAACCTTCAATAGATGAACAGATTTTAAAAATGTCATGTACACAGGATGGAATATTAATAAGCTGTGAGAAAGAATGAAATTATGGCATTTGCCAGTAAATGGATGGAACTGGAGATTATCATCCTAAGTGAAATAAGCCAATTCTCCAAATCCAAAGGCTGGAAGTTCTCTTTCATAAGTGAATGCTAACACAGAGTAAGGAATGTGGGAAAAAAGAATAGAAGTTCACTGAATTAAGACAAAAGGAATGGGAATGACAATGGAAACAGAAAAGACAGTAGAATAAATCTGAAACAACTTTCCTATATTCACATGTGAATACATGACCAGTGTAACTCCACATTATGTACAAATATAAAAATGTGAAGTTATAATCTATGATGTAAATATTCAAATACAGTCTACTATCATATATATCTAAAAAGAACAATAAAGAAACAGTGTACTACAGGGACATAGCCACATTAATGTTTATCGCAGCACAATTCACAATAGCTAGACTGTGGAGCCAACCTAGATGCCCTTCAATGGATGAATGAATAAAAACATGTAGCATATATACTCAGCACTAAAAATAATGAGACCATGGCATTTGCAGGGAAATGAATGGCATTAGAGCAGATTATGCTAAGTGAAGTTAACCAATCCCAAGAAAAACAAATGCCGAGTGTCTTCTCTGATATAAGGGGGGTGACTCAAAATGGGGAAGAGAGGAAGAGCATGGGAAGAAGATTATATCTACACAGGGAAGAGGGGTGGGAGGAAAAAGGAGGGAGAAAGGGAATTTCAAGGATGGTGGAAAGAGACCTTCATTGTCATACAAAATACATGTATGAAGATGTGAGAAAAAAAATAATAGTGTTACCTTAGATTAGGTAGAGAGAAGTGATGGGAAGGGAGGGGGAGGCTGGGGAGATAGGAAGGATAGTAGAATAAAACGAACATTATTATTACCATGTGTATATATGTGAATGCATGACCAATGTGATTCTGCAACCTGTATACTCAGAAAAATGAGATATTTTATCCCATGTGATTCAAATGTATGATATATCAAGGTCATTGTATTGTCATGGGTAACTAATTAAAACAAATTTAAAAATCACATAAAAATAAAATAGAGTCTTGCCTAAAGTTAAAAAATAAATAAGTAAATAAAAAGTACTATGGTTTACATTTGTAAATTACTAAAATAATATATTGGTAGTTTTCTAGGACTTTGGATGTGTAGGGATTAGAAAACTGACAGCTAAGAGGTTCCAGGTTTCTTTTCAAGAACATGAAAATGTTCTAAAATTGACTATGTAAATGGTTACATAACTCTGTTAATGTACTAAGAGACACTGTATTTTACATCTTATATGGGTGAATTCGATGTCAGGTGCATTACATATATCATAAAAATGCCTTTTAAGAGAGGTACTGAAAAAAAAAACTTAGCTAACATTTTTCATTGTCTAGTTTGGATAACAGTCCAGACATAATACAAATATTTATATGCTTCATAATATATCTAAATAAATGAAAAAATAAAGAAATAGCCTATGTTTTTCAATAATTAAACTAAAACCTAAACATATCTGTATTTTGAGAAAAGCATAAAAAAATTTGTACACATTTTTAAAGTCAATTTAGTAATTACTTTCAGATTTTGAATCGATGCACAAAAATGAAGTAAAAATAAAAAAATTTTCCTGAAACATTCTATTAAATAGTACCTCTATTTAGTTTTCCTTGTTGTAGAGACAGCATGAAAAGCTGCTGGGTTATAGAAAAAAGTCTCAGCTTTTCTCAGACTAGATATTTTAATGAAAGATGCTGATTTTGTAAGAGAAAAATTCTAAAAGAAAATTTTAAGTGTAAGAAATAAGTGCAGTATAAAGATGCCCAAATATAATAAAATCAATTATAATGAAAATATAAAGAAAGCTGTTCATTGAAATTAGTATCCCAGAATAACTTTTATTACTTAAGCAGGTGTTGATTTACAGACGACATGTTCAATTTTCTACATACTTGACTTGTCATTTGTCTTAGTTTCTTCATTAAATCCTGTCTTTATATTTTAAATTTATGTGAAAATGTGCTAAATCTTCTAGAGAAGCCTCTGATACACATTGTAGTTTCAGGGTACCAGCTGGCTGTTTTTCAAGACATCTTGCAACTACCTGATATTTCTGTTAATGATTTTGTTACTCAGCTCACTTTAAAATTTTATTATTATTATTGTTATTATTATTATTATTACTATTGTTATTACTATTATTATTATATAATGATGTTTACTCTGAAAAAATATCACTACATACAACAGTAAGCTGCTGTTTATTTCTGAATTCCCTTAAGAAAATAGAAGATTGTGTACTCCTGCTTAGTCACTATCACATTCCTTACACAAAAGGGTGAGCCCTGTATCTCTACATACTGCCCTTGATAAAGTTGCAATGTTTAACAAACTACTGAAATCTCAATCAAAAATGGTTACACAGGTCTCATTGGTAGTGGTGAATTCTATAGAGGTTATTATCCTTCTCTTATTAGAGACTCAAGTTAATACTCCACATCCTCACATCTTTAAAGCTTTGCTAAAATAATTCCAATATACTTTCACAAAGAATAAAGGAGATGCTAAGTAACCTGGTCTCCACCTCACTGCCTGTCCACATCTCTTAGATTTCTCACTGGTCTTCACACCACTCCTGCTTTACATAAACCCTGCCACCCTCATTAGTCTGGACATGGGGGTTCAGTGCCAAATTAATGGCTACAATTATCTTTGTCACTATATAATAGGAATTAGGCCATGAAATGAAGAAAACTATTAGCAAGTTATCATGAATATATGCATCAAATTACAGATGAAATCAACTGTGGTTTTGCTGCAATTCATCACATTAGTCCCAATTTATGATAATGACAAATAGATGCTTTTAAAGAGGTGGACAAGACATGAATGAAAACAAAAAAAATATATCAGGACAGTTATTTTCAGATTTATGATAAACTTAAATGACTAAAAATAAATTTACCAACTAGAAATATACAAAAATATACTGAAGAAAGTCTATTACAAAATACACCATCTACATTTCAGTTCAACTGTAAAATCTGGAATAAACTGTAAAAGTAACTAATTTATTTGAAACTAGGTATGAGCATTTCCATTATGTGTTTCATTGTGATCTTCAAGTATAGCAACAAGAAGACATTAAAATTGTTATTCAGTAATGGGATGTAGCTCATTGGTAGAACATGTGTTTAGCATGTGCAAACTTTGGGTTGAATTAATAGCACCAAAATTAGATATTGTTTCAGCATTATTGAGACCATATTACTAATGTCAGCATATAAACCTACAAAAAAATCTTAACTCAACCTCTTAAATCTTTATAAGAAACAATTTCTTAAATTGAAGGGTCAGGCCCAAGTTTTAAAAATTTCCTCCTTTTTAAATATTAAAATACATTTTAACTAAGTCTTTTGTGTTTAGTTGACACATGAGTATCTATAGTTATTTTAAAATATGTACACAGTGTGTAAGAATCAGAGCAGGGAAATTGGAATACTCAGCACTTCAAACACAGATTGGTTGTGCTGCAAATGAGGTCTAAGTTATTTTGGCTGGACAACAGGTTGTAGTTCTGTGTTGATACAGAAACACATTCATAATATCTACATTTTTATATTCATCAAGATTCAACATTTAGCCATAAGCAGATATCAATTTGAGTATTCCTTTGAAGACTCTTTATAAAGATATCTTGCTTGATACTTACTTCTTCTGCTTTCTCCTTTCCATATTGATCCAGTTGTTCTTTTAAATGATTAGTTTCATTGATTAATTCCAAATATTTGTTTTCCAGCACGAGACGATATCTGTCATTCCGAGCTTGAAGATTTTTTATAACATCATAAAATTGGGTTTGGACATTAATAATTCCATCTATTTTATTTTCACCTTTGTTCTGATACTCATGCAACTGGTCTTCATGCAATGTACTTTCTCTTTGTAGTTTAGATACCTTCTCTTTAGAAGCTTCCTGCTTTCTGAGACGTTCATTCCTTATTCTTTCTTCATTTTGATACCTGTGTTCCATCTCCTTCAGTTGGCACTGTCTTTGCGTTAGGTGTCTGTTTACTTGATCTGTAGCCAAAGTCATTACTCTTGTCTGATGCAGCTCGTTTTCTAGGTCACTAGTTTTTACTTCAGACTTTGCAATCTGTTGGGAAGGAATCTCACTACTACCGTTTAGGTTAGATACATCAATATTCTTTTTTTCCTGTAAACTATCTGTTTCTGGTCTTTCTGTGCTTTGTTTTTCACTCTCAGGTGTGAAATTTTCCAATGTATTCTCAACTTTACAAATATCCAACTGTTCATTGTCCTGAAATATTTCCATAAGTGTTTCCTCATTCAATTTTTGTGTCCATGGAAGGCTGGTATTCTTTTCTCTTAAAATTTCAGTATTCTCAAAGCACTTCTTTTCCTGGTTCTGATATTTTACTGTGTCCATTCCCAATCTCTTCATAGAGACCTCATCCTTCTTCTTGTGATATTTATGCAATAGCTTTTTCTCTGTCCCATCACTAGGAGAAACCTAAATAAAACCAAGGATACATTTAGCTAGCACTCAATAAAATGATGTTTCATAATTTTCACTGAAATTAAAGAAAAACCTGTTTATTTATATGGTGAAAGGGTTTCAATAAATAGATAACCACAGAAGAAAAATTAGATGCAAACTTCTGAGATTATAAAAATATGAATTCCCAAGAGTTCAAAAGTTAACTCAAGAAGATGGATCTATGAGAGTAAAAGAAAATTATAACTTAAAGAATGTAAGAACTGCCAGGTTCAGGGGCTCATGCTTGTAATACCAGTGTCTCAGGATACTGAGGCAGGAGGATCACAGGTTCAAAGCCAGTCTTCAGCAATTCAGTGAGACCCTGACTCATTCATAAATAAATAAATAAATAAATGGCTGGGATGCATCTCAGTGGTTGAGCACCCTGGTTCAATTCCTGGTTATATAAAAAAGAAAAAAAATAAAGATTGAAAAAATCTGCATTATACCAGAATGAAAGAACAGATTAAGTGATTAGTTAGTTTGCCAATGTAAAAAGAAAAAAAAACTTTGCAGAAGAGAAGCAACAGAGAAAACCTCACACATGTAGTTATCTAATACTAGACAAACACACTATAAAACATGCATTGGGGAAAGGATAGGTTCCTCAACCAATTGTGCTGGGAAAACTGAAAACCCATATGTCGTAGGAGAAATTTAACCCCTATTTCTCAAAAACAAAGTGGATCAAGAACCTACACAATAGATAAAAGACCCTAGACCTATTACAAGATTATACAGGCCCAGCACTCCATCTTGTCAGTGTAGGAACTGAATTCCTCAAAAAGTCACTTAAAGCACAAGAAGTAAAATAAAGAATCAATAAATGGGGTGGTATCTTTACAGCAAAGGAAACCATCAAGAATGTGAGTAGACAGCATATAGAATTGGAGAAAATCTTTGTCACTGACATGTCAGATAGAGCATTAATCTCCAGAATATATAAACAACTCGAAAAATAACTCACAAACAAAAAATAACCCAATCAATAAATGAACAAAAAACTGAGCAAGCACTTCAAAAAAAAATATGTACAAACAGTTAACAAGTATATGAAAAAAAATGTTCAACATCTTTAGCGATTAGAAAAATGAAAATTAAAACTACACTGAGATATAAAGAATGCAAGTAACAATAAATGTTGGTGAGAATGTGGGGAAAAGACTGACTCATACATTGCACCAAGCAATTTTTCAGGAAAGCAGTATATAGATTTCTCACAAAACCTGGAATGGAACGACCATTTGACCCAGTTATTCTGCTCCTCAGTGTATACTCCAATGATACTATAGTGACACAGCCACATAAATATTTATAGCAGCTCTTCACAAAAGTTAAGCTGTGGAACCAACCTAGGTGCCTTTCAACACATGGAAGGATAAAGACAATGTGTTATATATACACAATGGATTCAGCCATGAAGAATGAAATTATGGCATTTGCTGGCAAATGAATGGAACTGGACACTGTCATGCCAAGTGAAATAATCCAGTCCTCCAAATCCAAAGTCTGAATATTCTCCTTAACATGTAGTTGGTAACACACATAAGGGTGGAGGATAAAAGAACAGAAGTTTGTTGGTTAGACAAAAGTGAATAAAGGGCTGAGAGGGGAGGGGATATAGTAGAATGAATCTGACATTACATTCCTATGTTCACATATGAATTCATGACCAGAAAAACTCTACATAGAAGAAGTTATATGCTATGTATGTGTAACACACCAAAAGAACTCTATTGTAATGTATACCTAAAAACAATAAATAAAAATTAGAATTCACTACTTCTTTGTTGATCCACTTTTAGGATCATATGATCTATCCTTTAAACAGTTAAAAATTCCAAATATTTTATTATGTACCTATCTGTTGGGATGGCTTCAGTGGCAAATAAAAGGACACTTAACTTTAAGAAGAATAAGTTTGCAATCTGACACCTCATGTATTCAACCAGTCCATAGTAAGAGCCTTAGCTCTACATCTACTGAGACATAACAAAAGTTCTCCAAGGTCTTTTCCTAAAAATATTCCTAGCATATTCTGTTTTCTAACATTTTGTAGCTGTGAATGAGAATTGCATCTATTGATAAATTATAAATGTAGGAACAGCATTAAACACATGATCTATATCAATGAACAATGTATCACAATTCTGAAAAGGAGCACAAGGCTAAAAACATAGGCAAATTGCATGATTTTTCTCCAAGTCTTTTGTCTCTGCTTCTAGTGCTCATCCACAAAGCCAGTTACTTCTGTCCTATGAATGGATAAACACCAAAGAAGGCCTGTGTTTCAAAATACAAATGACAAATAAGGCAAAATGTGTAAGGCTCTACTCAGAAAATCCTGAGATTTATACTCAGTAGCATTTGTTTCATCTCAGTGAACATTGAAACATGAGTCAATATAAAATAAAGGAAATAAACAGATCTTATGTATTAGGAACAAATACTTACCAGTAATTTATTTCTAAGAACATATTATGGTATGCCATTTTTTCCAAAGGTGTTTTGTACTGAAGTAGGAGATTACTTGAAGCAAAGTGTTTGTTTCTCTTCTTAAAAGTGAGAAAATGATTTACAAAACCAGAGTATTTGCTGGCCCCACTTTTCCTCCTTACTTAACAGTGGAAGTAGTAATGCACATTAATACAACAAGATAGCAAAGTCACTTCCCCAAACTAGAAGATCTACTATTAGAAGCAAGGGTTTTGAGATCATAGAAAAATCAACTATTCCTCTGGAAAATATTAAAAGTCTTTTCTCTTTATAAGGCTACTCTGAAAGTCATCATGGAACTGCTGCGGAGAAATATAGTTGAATTAAGAACATTACTTAATTCAATGGGACAAAAATTGCACCCCTCACCTCCAAAATATGTACATTATGGTTATAAATATATGGATTTAAAACCCTCTATACTTTCCCATAATTAATAGATTTACTGTTTAACTATATTACACACACACTCTCTCTCAATCATTTGAAAACAGAAGAAAATAATTCAGGAAACATTTCCTTTTTGTTTGCAAAAAAATGTGTTACTGAAATTTCATATTGTAAATTCTGGCATTATGGTCTCATGGAAATTGTAGGTTTCATTTTGTTCTGCTAAAATCTACAAATTTATTTCAGCAAGGTTTTGGCTGTATATCAGCAGGTGACAGAAGTCTAAAAGATTAATTTAAGAGTGGGACCTTCAAGATTAAAAAATAATTCCAAAAGATAGATTTATTCTTTATGAGTAAATGTCTTACATTTCACTTGCACAAATGACAGATAAATTTGGGTGAGTGAAAACATTTCTTGGGGTGGGGATGTGGCTCAAGTGGTAGCGTGCTCGCCTGGCATGCGTGCAGCCCAGGTTCAATCCTCAGCACCACATACAAACAAAGATGTTGCGTCCGCCGAAAACTAAAAAATAAATATTAAAATTCTCTCTATCTATCTTTAAAAAAATTTAAAAATTAAAAAAAACCATTTCTTAAATGCAGACAGAAATGTAATTGTCAAACATTTTTTTTAAAAAATGATTTAAATAGGTGCATAGATATTTAGTTTGTATTTTAACATAAAACACCTAAATTTATATTTATGTCAGTGATTAAACTAAACTTCTTCATTCAGAAAACAAATGCTGAACAACTACCAGATGCAAAGTTTTGCTGTAACTAGTTTTGTCATAAATATCATCATTTAATTTAAGAGTCAGATAACATTGTGGTATTTTTTTCTGGTTTGTTAGATCTTTTTTTAATTTTTTTTATTGCCAAATAATGAACATTGTGTTTTAAATCAAAATAGTAGTTCACACCCCACATACCCATGCTTTGGGAAACAGCAGACTGCATATAAATGGAGGTCCTATAAATCTGTGTTTCCTGACATTGTGGGAGATGTCTGAAGTGTGTAAAAGTACACACACATGATGACTGCATGTTGGTGAAATTGCCAAACAGCACATTCCTCAGACCACATTGCCATCATTAAGTGAAACATGGCCACATAAATAAGTTAAAGGGATTTTATAAATAATTCAAATGAAATACAGTAAAAATTTGAAACTTTACTGAACGTTCATTTACCTGATTAAAATGATTTCTTGCAGTCTCCAATTCTGTATCTATTGTACAAACAGAGATTTCAGCTTGCTTTCTCACTTGATCCTCTTTGTTAAATTCTGTTTCTTTTTCTTTTAGTGGGTTCTTATTTTTTTCATGTAACATATCATCATTTTTTCTCTTCACCTCATCTTCTTTTAAGGTATATCTGAAGGTAATATGGATGCCTTTTAATTGATTTTTGCCAAAAACCAAAAATGTCTTTTTATGTTCTGGCTCTTTGTATGCTGATTTAGTATCTTAATAAAAATTTTATGTTCTCTGAAGCTTTTCTAGTTTAACATTTTAAATTTCTCCTTTAATATTGTGTAAAACATACATAATTGAAAGTCAATAATAAAAGATTGTTTTGTTATTTGATAAGTTTCTGTTACTAGCAAATCTTTTAGATACCACGGAAAAGTAAATTAGAAATGATTTGGTAAATTGACAAGTTTAAGGTAATTTTTTTTTGCACAATCATAGGTCCTCCCCAGTTAAAAAGATAATTTCATGTCAAATAAGTTTTAAAGTCATTGTTTATATACAAACTTATGAATTCAGTAGTAATATCATTTATCTTCATAAAATATGTCAGACATACCTATAATTGGCTTACAATGTAACAGCATATTCAGACATTCTTTTTTCAATATGTGTCTTTTGGGGCTGGGGCTGTAGCACAGTGGTAGAGTGTTTGCCTAGCATGAGTAAGGTGCTGGGTTTGATCCTTAGCACCATATATAAATAAAATAAAGATATAAAAAATATGTATCTTTTGTATTACTATAACTCCGAACTGGAATAAATAATCTAATACCTGTTATTATGCTTTTTATGTTTCTTTTATGGTAACACTCTCAACTTACCTTTTTGATCATTATGTATTTTACAAAAAACTCAAAATCCATTTTTGAACAAGATGGGACCTAATATTTAAGACAATAATGAAGAGTAATGTTCTTCAACAGATGAAGGGATAAAAAAAATATGTGTGTGTGCACACACACAATGGAATATAAGACATAACAAAAATAAATTTATGTCAACATATAGTCTACTGTCATGTATACCTAAAAAACATAAAAAGTATATGTCCTTTCAATACAGAAATATGAACAAATTTATGAATGAGAATGAATTTGAATAAAAAAATAATCTGTTTTCATTTCATTTATTAATGAATGTTAATGTTAGAAGTGTAGCCTAGTATCTAGCTCAGCACTAGCACATCACACTAGTAACACAAAACCCTGAGTTTGATCCCCAAAATCAACCTAAAAACTATAAATGTATAACATGTTTCAGGGCAGTGAAAAATGCCTCGCTGGTGGAATACAAACTTTCTTGAGAGAAATTTAAAAATCCTGTCATCTTTTTAAAGTTTCCCAACTTTAACCAAATAACTCTATATTGAAATTTTTTTCAAAAGTAAACAGAAATATAGAAAGTTATTTTTTTTTCTTTTCTTCTCATCCCCAAATTTGGTACCAGAGATTGAACCCCCAGAAGCTAAATCCCTTAGATACATCCCAAGGTCTTTTTCATTACTTTTTGTTGTTGTTGTTGTTGTTGTTGGAGACAGGGTCTCATTAATTTGCTTAGGACATTGCTGCCCATGTTAATGAGAAATATTTCGAACTTTTGATCCTCCTATCTTTGTCTCCCAAGCTGCTGGAATTATAGGCACATGCTATGGTATCTGAGTAGGAAATGATTTTTTTATAAATGATATTTTTTGAAATATTAACTGTAATAAAAAGTTAAAAATATAAACAAATAACAATCCCAAATTATGCTTGTTAAATAAATAGATTACTAGCAGATGGGGTTCCATAGAGACATTAAAATTGTGATGGGGAAAAATATGAACTTAGTTTTTAGAAGTAATCATATTTAATAATATGCTATCATATTTGTAAGAATTTTATAATTTATTCACGTTTTCTCCTTTGCAAAGTGCTAACAGATGAGGCAGTAGTTAAAAAAAAATTTTGTCCTTTTTTATTTTACTGAATTAAAGGAAAAGATTCCACTCCTTCTTTCAACCTAGGAAATAATACCTCAAATTGTGGAGTTGTTGTTTCAATTCTATATTTTCTTGCTTAAACTCTGATACACTCTTTTTTAGCTCATGAATCTCATTTTCCAGTTGTGCATTTTTTTCAAAATGTAGTGAACACTGTGTGCAGTGACTTTTTTTGCTTTTTATTATTCTTTGAAGTAATAAAACTGCTTTCTGGATTTTCGAAAGGCTAACAGAATCTGTTAGAAAAAAGAAGATAGAAATAAAATATGTGACTAATTTAAATATATGAATGCTGTATATTTCACATGCATTATTTATATACTAAAACAATGAGTGCATAAAACACGTGACACAATATGCTGAACTCTGAAGATTATAGCAGATGAGATTAGACCCCTATTGTTCTTTAGCTTAAAATCTAATGGAGAAGACAGACACAAAAAAGATCATTATAATTTTAGACAGATATTAGAAAGAAGGTTTGTGATCTAATACATAAATCTGATCTTTAGAAAAGATTCCCTGAAGAAAATAAAAATACACTGAGAAATGAACAGAAATCAGGTAGAATGTGAAGATCATTATTCTTTCAAACATAAAAATTCAAGTTTTCCAACTCCCCTGTGGTCTATACTTGTCTTGTACAGAAACTAAGAGGGACACTCCCACTGTAACCTGCTGCTGGACTTTGGTCTTGAGAGAGACAACTCTTTATCTTTCTTGCTTTTTCTTTATTCCCTGTTTACTAGGTTCATTTCTCCAAGTATTAGAATATATCAGCACTCATGTTATAAATAAATATTCTATCCAAAAGAACTGTGTAGAATATGTTGTTCTTACCATGGACATGTCCATCTTCTTTCTCTTTTGCTTTATGATGTTTCTCTCCAGATGAGTGAGAAACACACATCTGTGGAGAATCCTCAGAAAATACCTGCAAAATAAAGGACCCCAATGAGCTGCATGACGACTTCACCATCACTCTTTTAGACATCACCCAAATTTTGGTCTTGAAAGCAGCTAACTAACATGTAGATAACTGCAGACTGAGCAGTCATACTTTCCATAGCGTGTCTTAGCATTGTGCTCCAGATGAAGCTGAACACTTATCTTCCAATGGCTCCTGATTTGGTAAAAGCAGGGAGGATGTCATAGAAAAGACATTCCTTGACAACATGCTAACAAAGGTGTATACACCCCAAAGGACGGGAGGAATGATATTCATTGTAACTCATCCGACTTTGCATTCACCATCAAATGTGAGAAGGCTTTCAAGTCTTATTTTAAAGAATTTTGAGGAGTATGTTTCATATTAAATAGGATTACACTTTTTAAACAATGAACTAACAAAGTTTTTGTTTGAAAATATGAGACTTAGGTGTTCAGTTGGGGATTTGACACTGAGATATGGCTCCTGCCCAGGATACACCCCAAAGGGAAAGCTGTAAACCCAAGGACCTACATATGCCAGCCAAATAAAATAAATCTAGATGTGTGCTAAATCTCACACCAGGAATGTTGGCAATGTGAGAAAAAAGATGAGATAGCATCTCTAAATTCCATCATCCCCCCATTAATGCACACAAATACATTTCTTTAATATACTAAGACATTTTGATAAAATTATTCAACATATTGACTGAATTTTCTGCAAGGATGAGAAACAAAATGAAAAGGTCACCACAGAAAAATTGTTTAATACATGTAAGAAGACAGAAATTGCGTCAACATACTTTATACACAAACAGAGATATAAAAAATGTGCTATATATGTGTAATAAGAATTATAATGCAGGGCTGGGGATGTGGCTCAAGCGGTAGCGTGCTCGCCTGGCATGCGTGCGGCCCGGGTTCGATCCTCAGCACCACATACCAACAAAGATGTTGTGTCCGCTGAGAACTAAAACATAAATATTAAAAATTCTCTCTCTCTCTCTCTCTCTCTCTCTCTCTCTCTCTCTCTCTCTCTCCTCTCTCACTCTCTTTTTTTTAAAAAAAGAATTATAATGCATTCTGCTGTCATTTATTTTTTAAAAAATCAATAAAAAATAAACAAAAAATAACAAATAAACATTAACCAGGATTTAAAGTTTATAAATATATATATATTTCAACTTGTAGCAAATAACTACTGATTTTCACTAGAATTTTGAGCCTTTGACAACATCACCCTTTCACATGAATGCAGTCAGTGACCATTATTACCATTCATAACCCAGGTGGTTATTCGTCAGTCTCAAATTTAATCTCAACTTTTTATTTTTCAAAATGTTTATGCAAGTGGAAGCACAAGCAACATTTAGAATTTTTTTGCCTCCATTACATAGTAAATTTAGCTATAAGTTGACAGGACTACTAATGCTATTTTCAGATTCTAACCAGTTCAGAGTGGTTTTAGATGTAATTAGTAATATATAATGCCTGGATTCCAAAAGACTATTTAAAAGGTATTTTCATTTGGCCTCCTTTACTTTCCTCAAGAAAGAAAAACAAGAAGGAACAGGAAGAAATGCTTT
The DNA here is from genome assembly GCF_052094955.1 of Ictidomys tridecemlineatus. Lineage (NCBI taxonomy): Eukaryota > Metazoa > Chordata > Mammalia > Rodentia > Sciuridae > Ictidomys > Ictidomys tridecemlineatus. The sequence continues at coordinate 193,598,808 of NC_135477.1, forward strand.
ATATGTTGACAAACCTGAGACTGGGTGCATTGAGCGTCATCAGAACTTTTGTGCTCTTCTTCTGAAGTCATGTCAAAATGGGTCTCTGCTGATAAATGAATACATTTACTCACATTCCTTAGAACTGCATTAGAAAGCGTGAACATCAATCCAAATAGAAAAGGATGATTGTAACACCAAAACAACTTAATATTCCCAAATGTGATTTCCAATTAAGTTTAATGTTTGGTAAATAATTACTGGTTTCAACTTTCCACAGTTTTTCTTTTTTCTTTTTCTTTCTTTGTGTATACACCTTGGGAGTGGACCCACAAACTTATGCATTCTTGTCAAATACTCTAACATTTAGTTCTATCCCATGGACACTTTAATTGGCAACTGGAGTCCTCTGAGTGGACTGAATACAGCCATCCTTCAAGGCTTCGACTTCCAAGTAGTTGTGAATAAAGATGTACCCATTTGCACCCAACAAACATTGAGTTCTCAGGGAGTATTTTTTCTTGATCCAAATCCTCAACACACATCTTATAGAGACATACAGGATACAAGGTTCAGTGCAAACCATATTGCCAAGATTTGTCTACTCAAGATCAATGAAATTTGCTCAGAAACAAGCTTGAAAATACACATGGAAAGAAGGGCTGATTCTGGGAAAATGTTAGTATAGAGTAAGCTGCATTCTAAGCTGCACTATTGCATGGAGACCAAAGAGTTGGTGAAGAGCTTCTCAGCAAAGTGAGTGAAAGAGGGATTTAGTCCTGAGATTCAGTAAAATGTGTACCATAAACAAAAAAAGCCTACAACCTGCATGCAGATCTGCCTCAGACAAAGGGGGAGAGAGAAGAGGAAGTTGCATTCTAAGTTGTACCATGATGTGCCCTGCTAAGGAGAAACCTGAGATCAAAAATATTGCCTTAACTGATCTGACCAAAAGGTGCACTATGCACTGGTGCTTAAAAAGCATGCTCTTCTCTCAATGAGTGATGGGAGTGCTGAAGCCATAGCCATCCTCGGAAAGAGTGCAACAGTAATTTCTTTGATTCAGTTCCTCTAAACAACACACACACACACACACACACACACACACACACACACACACATGCACACGCACATGAGGATCCTGGAAGTGCCTATCAAGGGACCTAGGTTGTGCCTCATGGAAGGTAGAAAAAACTGGTGCAGGCTAGACTATATCCATGTGACTCCAGTGAGAAGGGCAAAGGGGAACCTATGTGTCTGGAAGCTAATGTGACCAGCTGAAGTGTCAGAGAAAATGACCTAAGAAGGAAGAGAAAATGTGCCCCCAGGGATGGTGTTTTTTCTGGCTACTCACCCCTCAAAAAGACAGGTGAGAGGTGAGTAGCCAGAGAGCAGGAGATGGCGAGAGCATGAAATTCTGTAGGCCCACACAGAGAAAAGTATGAAATAGGTCAGGATTTGTCTCAGAATAAAGGGATAGGTGAGGCCTAATGCCAGAGGACAGTTGAGGCAGAAGAAAGGTATAAAGATACAGAATGAGGCTTGGCTTATGTCAGGAAATATTTCTAAGAAATTTCAGAAGGTTGACCTTTCACATTCTAAAGAGATGCTTATGGTGACATTTGCATGGTAGCTAGTTCACTCCAAAGGCTGGAAATAGGGAGAATGTAATAGTATGATATGTAGGGGAAACAACTCAGAATTGAGGGGATATTCCCAGAAACAGAGGAGAGATCATTTTCTATGACTACTGATGACATTGTGAGGAAAATCCTCCCACCTCTTTGGGAAAACCACCTTACATGTGAGAACACTGGTAGCATTTCAAGTGTTTTAACATTGTGTTCCCTGGAGTGTTGTAATGTAAAACTTACCCAATTCGACTGTCTTTTCTTTCACCTTGCCTAATCCTTTCCCTGGAAGCGCCTTTTTTATTGTGATGGGATCGGTGCGCTTAGAAAGAAGATAGTACATAAAGAGTGTATTTTTCATTGACTACAAAGTTAATAATTTAGAATAAATATAGAAATTTCATTACCTTTCTGAAATCAGATGAATCCCTAGAGGCTGAAAAACAAAAGGGGTATATAATCAAGCAAAGTTGAAGAGGACAAAACAACTCATACATTACAGATGCCTCCACATACATCTGAGGTCCATGGTTCAGCTGTGCTGAAAATTATGCTATCTCCTGGGTTTCTGTGCTGGCTGGTTTGTCTGACAACAATCATGTGACTAAAGGAATTTTGTGAATAGGTTTTGTGAAACATGCTGTTCATTTCACAAACCTGAGATTATTTGTCCAAGGACCATAAATAAAACAGACAAGGAAACATATACCAATGCAGAGATACAGATTGATGGAGAATCCAACAATCCTCTAGTGGAGAAGCAAAGAAGGTCCCTAAGAGCATCAATGGCAAAGGTGAAGTCAAAACAAAAACAAGCCATAGAACCTATCTTACTGAAATACTATTGAAAAGATTTAATCTTTATAATTTTAAGTATGTATATTTTTACTGCCTTTGTCCTTTCATTTTTGCTTAGTAAGGCCAAAGCTGTGTTCAGATCCCAGGGAAATGTTAGGTTCATTTCTCAACAAAGATATCTGAAGGAGTCAGTTGATATACATATTTTGACACTGAAAGCTATGACATCTATTATTTGTTTCTTATATTCAGGTGGGATGCTGGTTCCTCTTGTGCATCCTCTATTCCTGTATTCTCTGGTTTAAACAGATTAGATTTTCATGATCCCCTTGTGTGAGAACAGATAGTTTCTACATCTAAGAAATAAGGGTTAATTGGTTTAAACTTTTGAGACATAAAAATTTAAAGGGAAAGTTGAAATGGAAGAGCACAGCTTTATCTGATAACAATAATATATTATTACACACACAAACACACTCATATATGACAAAGATTTTGGGTATTCAAAGAGGAAACTGTATAAAGAGTTCTGTTTGCAAATGAATTTGGTTTGGTGTGACTTGCCAGTGTTTTAAGTGTATTCACAAAAAGCCAGGCCTATATAATATATAATTATATATATATAATTATAATTAGCTTTTGAAGGATGAGGATGTAGCTCAGTAATGAAGTGAATTTCTAGAATGCCCATGATCAAAATTTTATTTTCAGGCAAATAGGAAAGAAATACAGAAAGTAATTATGTAAGGAAAAAAGAGAGGGAGGTAAGGGAGAAGGAAGGAAGGAAGGAAGGAAGGAAGGAAGGAAGGAAGGAGAGAGGGAGGGAGGGAAGGAAGGAAAGAAGGAAGGAAGGAAAAAAGGAAGGAAGGAAGGAAGGAAGGAAGAGAGAAAAGAAGAGAAAGAGTAGAGCTGTCATTAAAAATCACTAATGATTCTGAAATGTAATTTTGCTCCTCAGAATGACTCAATTTAAACCACAGCAAGCAGTATGTCTGAGAGGTATGGAGAAAAGATGGTCATGGCTGGAATCTTTCCCCAACTTACAAGCCCCTCATGATTCAAATGATGGACAAGTTACAGTCTCTCACATATTGTGAAAGATAGATATACTGATAGCCCCTGAATTGCAAGCTCTCAGTTTCCCCTTCATTCCCTCCAAGATTACCCAGCTAACTTATTTTGTTTCTTCCACATTTCTCCTTCCCAGGCACTTTTCAAATGCAACATCTTGATCTCTGGTCTTGATTCTTTATATTTTCCATTTTGTCAATGAATTATCCCCACTCTTTCTTTTTCTTTACTTTTTTTTTTTTAGTTGAGGATGGACACAATGTCTTCATTTTATTTATCTATCTATCTATCTATCTATCTATCTATCTATCTATCTATCTATCTATTTATTTATTTATTTATTTATATGTGTTGCTGAGGATAAACCCAGTGCCTCAGGCATGCAAGGCAAGCACTCTACCACTGAACTACAACCCAAGTCCACCACTCTTTCTTAATTCCCAATTTAAGGATTAGACCTAAGAAATATAAATTCTATACTTTGAGTTCTTATCACTTGCCAAGAGACAAGATCAGAATAAAAACTAGATGTATGCAATAACTTTATTATATTTGATGTTCCAGTGGCTCTGCATTTAGTTTTGCTAAAAGGAAATCCTCTCCTGGCCTCTTTACATGGTGGCCAGCAGATAGTGATCATTGGAATCACCTTACATGAAAGAAAACATAGATGTGCAGGCCAGGTAAGTCAGAGTATACATTTTGAATAGGGATCACCACAGATGATCTATTAGAGTCTGAGAGTCTGGGTCTGCACTTAGTCTGCTTCTCATTTCCCTGCCTTCAAATGCCTTACAGTAATACAGCCAGTTTTCCACCCAATGATGTTCCCAAACCTGAACGATGAGAAGAAGTCCTTTCTCCTTCATTTACTCACTGTATTCTCTCTGCTTTTCTCAGTGTCTATTCTCCCTTCTCCTTTCCAAATTGTCCAAAGAATATTTTAAAAACCTATGAATTTAGGTGTCAGTCCATAACAATTTGCACATTTTTCCACTTCCCATACTTCTGTGTCTGCCATCTGTGCTTCATCCCAGGTAGTGGCAAGAATGTCTATGATACAGGTATTTTTATTTTTTATTTGTTTTAATTACAATATTGTTTTACATAAATTTATGACCAGACACATGGATTTATGAACATTTCACTTAAACAGAAAAAAACCTTCCTTTCTTCATGATCAGTTCTTCACATGTCAATTGCTTTCTAATGACAACTCAGAAATGAGTGGTGAGAAAAAATATTCTCACCTTGAGTCATTTGCACAACTGGAAACTCTCACTTTCCTTCCACATTTTGAACAGGTGGTCTTTTTATTCTGGTACATGACTGAAATTTAGCAGCCTTCATGGCTTCTTTTTCCTTCATTTACTCACTGCACTCACTCTCTCTGCCTTTCTCAATGTGTATTCACCCTTATCCTCTCTACTTCACAATTGCCAACTCCCCTATGATCTATGCCTGTCTTGTATAGAAACTAAGAGGGACACTCCCACTATAACCTGCTGCTGGACTTTGGTCTTAAGAGAGACAACTCATTATCTTTCTTACTTTTTCATTATTACCTGTTTACTAGGTTCATTTTTCCAAGTATTAGAATAAATTAGCACTCATGTTAGAAATCAATATTCTGTCCAACGAACTGTGTAGAGTATGTAGTTCTTACCATGGACATGTCCATCTGCTTTCTCTTTTGCTATATAATGTTTCTCTCCAGATGAGTGAGAAATGCACATGTGTGGACCACCCTCAGAAAATACCTGCAAAATAAAGGACCCCAATGAGCTACATGAAAACTTCACTATCACTCTTTTAGACATCACCCAAATTTTGGTCTTGAAAGCAGCTAACTAAAATGTAGATAAGTACAGTCATATTTTCCACAGGGAAACCTAGAATTTGTACTTCAGATGAAGCTGAACTCGTGTCTTCCAATGGCTCCTGATTTGGTAAAGCAGGATGGATATCATAGAAAAGGTATTCCCTGAAAATTTAATAACATAAATGCATGTATTCTAAGAGTTTAAACAACCATGTATCACAACCACACAAGATGAGAATGCACTAAATACTTAATTAAACATTATTGAGAATATAATTAATATTATGTTGCATTACATGTTTTAAATAACAGACTTATGAGACTCAGTGTGATAAAGAGATTTGGAATTATGTGATGTTGAGCAGGAATAAGACTTTATTGGACTTGCCTCATTTTGGTCATCAGAGTCTCACAGGATCTAAAGAGCTTATAGTAAGTGTTTCACTGAGAGAAAATTCAGTTTAATAAAATAATAAAGTAGGGTGAAGAAATGTTTCTATGGTACTGTTAGAAAGCAACACACAGGATCTGGGTAGATTAAACAACATGTTCCTCTGAGAGAGAACTAAAAAGTACACCAATGAAGAAAAATGGCAGCACAAAAATGTACAGCACTTCCTGACTATTTTTCAGAGCTTGAGTCATATTGGCTCCTGTATGCATTCTGGATAAAAAAAAAAAGAGCAGCTATGGAAAAAAGAAAACCTGGAGAGGCACTGTAGAGAGCCTCAGACCAAATGAAACCCAGAATTTTGGCTTTTAGAATAGTAAATGAATTCAAGGATTTCACCAGCCATCCATGGGCTGGGTGTGTGAGCTATGCACATTTGAGTGTATGAGAAAAACTGGTCTGAAATTACTGTCTGATTAGGATCTGCATGGATGTGTGTCTTTTCACTCACTCTGCCTGTGATACCCACAGAGCACCTGAGATGGGTGTGATTTTCCATGTTTATATGTAACAAACTGAGCCACTGGGAAGGACCATCTTTTACCATAAATGTACTCAATGACCATCACCACTATATATGTTCATTAATTAAAATGGTTATTAGCAAAACCACTAATTTTAACTTCTTCATCATTTTCAGGGGTTAAAAATACAGAAACCCAAATAATATTCAGAAAAAAAATCTGCCCGAATCACAAGGATAATATTTATCTATATGTTATCCTGAATTTTAATGCTATTTTCAGATTCATAACCAGTTAAATTCTATTAGGTTTCAATATTAAATTATCATCTTTAGATTTCAAACCACTGTTATGAAAGGTAATCAAATTTGTCCATATTGACTTTCTTAAAACAAGGAATACAGTAAGAAATCAGAAGTTTTAAAAAATATATCTGAGTGAACACACCTGTGGCTGCTTATTTTTGGTGTCATCAAGACCTTCCTCCTCTTCTTCAGATGATGAGAACCAAAGTGGTTCAGCTGAAAAATGTATGTAGATTTACGTAAACAACTTAGAACATTTAGAGAGAATGATAGTCTGCCAAAAATAAAAAGTAATAATAAGCTTGAATTTTAGGTGCTATTACCTCTTTAACTGTTTATTGGTGGGGTATACTTCTGTGTACTCAGTGATTTAAAACTAGAACATTGCAACATTGGCAAGAGCTCTGCCAGAGTTGTATATTTGTTTATTTTTGGAAACTGGGTCTCTCTAAAGTGTTTGTTTTGGCCTGAGACTGCCATTCTCTTGTCTCAGTCTCCCAATAGCTGTGTTTAGAGGTGATCCACTGTACCCAGCAGAGAATTTTTTTCAGGGAATGTTTTTAGTGGTATAAAACTTCAATAGTCTACCTGAGGAGACACTATGTATCACCAGGTTTAAGAAACCAGAATATCTCAAAGGTATATTCACTCAAGATGAATGAAAATTTGCCAGAATTAAATTTTAAGAACACTAAAGAAATGTGGGGATACACACAATTTGGTATTCTCTTCCCCATAACAGTAACTTTTAAAAACAACTATTCATCAATAGTCATTTCCACAGTGACTTAGACTCTACTGTTATCAATGAACATCTTGCATATGAAATATTTTTCTACATTACTCTAAACAAATGTGTTCTTCTGTAAGATTTAGTCTGTTCAGTCCTGCATGATTATCAATCTCCTTGTCATAAACTGCTTTTTACCCCCTTGAGGTGTCTCAGCATTTCAGCCACTGTTCAACTGGATAGCTACCAGTTAACTTGTAAATTACTCCTTCCCCTGTCTAGCCCTTTGGCTCCTGAACTTGAGAAGACCTCTTTTATATCACCTTAGCATCAACAGTTTATTTGAACCGAGAATTATTATGTTCCCTATGAGAATAGAGTAAAAAGGTGCCAGGAATAATGGCTTTCCTAGAGCTAGGATTCAGCAGAGACTAAAGGAATGAGGTTACCAGTAAGAGGCAGAAAATGGGGAAAGCTTAAAAGGCTGTAGCTAGATACAGAGTGAAGCATTAAATGGGTCAGTATTTGTCTGAAAATATAGGGATTGGTGAGGAGCCATCAAGATGACAGTAAAATTAAGGGAAAGGATAAAGTGTTAGGCTGAACGCATGAAAGATTTCTGGGTAATTTTAAAATCTGGCCTTTTATCTTCTAGAGAGGTTCATAGTCACATTTGCGTTGTAGCTAGATGGCTCCAAATGCTGACAATAGGATGAGTGTGGAGAGCATATGCATGAGCAGAAATGAATAAGAAGGTGGCAGGAATGCCAAATAGAGGGAAGTAGGCCAGAATGGAAAAAAATGTTCCATGAAAAATAGAGGATATATCATTTTCTGGGACCAGTGTAGAATGAAGTTCCATTAAGTAATAAAGGACAAAGCTGGGTCTCTGGAATAAGAGGCTCTGTACTGTTACACAAGGTTTCAAATGGCATGTAGAATAAAACACACCAACTGTTTAAGTTCTTCGGGTTTAGCATGTAATATTTGAATTTCTCATTTTTGTATGTTAAGGGACTCATTTTAGTGCTTGGGGGTCAGTTTCCTGAATCTTGGATTTACCCAGCCTTCCAATGAATAAGAGAAAAAGCTTTGTGGCAGAGCCACTGCTTAGCATGCCAAAGTATCTGTGTTCAGTCCCCACCATTGAAAAGTAAACTAAAACAAAAGCAAACAAAAAAAGAAAGAAAAGCATGAAGAGGGAATATATAAAGTGGTTTGTGTAAGTAGTTTTGAATTTACAACTCTGGGTCAATAAAAATCATAAAAGAGTAATTTCCTAAAAATACTCTATTAGTTTTACAGAAAATGAATAATATAAAGAATACACAATAATACGTATGGTTTAATACAGAGATAATCACAACTGATGAAGGACATAGAATCCACAGCTGCATAAAGTACAATGTAATTGTTCAATAAAGTGGGTATTATATTAGAATTGAAATTAAATTTTGATTGGGTCTTGTTTCACACACTATACTTAATCTCTGGGTTCAGACACATATTTTTATGTTCATCTCCCAAGATTTGGAAATTATTGGCAGCTATGCAATAAGTTTTTATAAAATTTTGGAGGAAAATAGAGCCTCATAATTCACCTAACAGGTATAAGAATTCCGGGAAATTTAATTTTAAAAATGTCTGAGATAAAGATTTTTTTAGAAATCATTTTGTTGTGACTTTAAATATACAATTTTAAACTTGTATGCCAATATAGACACTGGAATGTGTATGTATGTGTGTATGTATGTATATGTATATATATTTTTTACCTGATTTGCATATCCTTTCTTCTGTTGTCCCCACTGTATTCTTTTGAAGAAAATACCTCCTGTCTAAGATAGGCTGTATGGGTTTGGAAAGTAGATATTAAATATGTGTTGTACATTTTATACTATACACGGTTAATAATTCAAGACCAACATAGAAGTTTATAATTACCTGCACAACAGGATGTGTGAAATTCTGGAATACTGAAAAGCAAAGGGGATACACAATTCACAAAACATGAATATGACAAAATCACCCACACCTTCCTGCTGAATTGACATGGAGTCAAGTTCCAAGGGTTAGCTTTGATAAATAATATTTTAACATTTGGACTTCTGTGTTTGCTGGTTTTTGTTGAGTACAGCAGCATGATTCAAATATATTGAAGAGAAACATCCAATATTAGTTTAATTAAGCATAGAGTTAAGTTTTCAAAAGTGAGATTACATTTCCGATTACCACAAATATAATAGGGAATGCACACATGCCAAGTAAAGGTGCGGATTGATTGAGGGAATGAGGATATCTAATCAGAGGAGCAAAGGAGAAACTTTGGGGCATAAATATATAAAATAAAGAAAATAATTTAACAGCAGGTATGTTTAATGTAGCCTATCACAATCATTTCGTTAACTTTATTACAGGTATGTATCCTGTTCCTCCATTTGTCCTACAATATAGTAAGTCCAAAGTTGTGATAACCATCAAGTGGAAAGTATAATTCATTTGCATTGAGGAAAGTTCTGAGAAATGATCAGCTTTGGTATACACTTATTAAAATAATCATTTTTCCATACCCATGGAGGACAGTGGTGTATCTTCTTTTAATATATCCTCTGGTCTGACCCACTGAAAGTTTCTTGATTCATTCATTTGAGAAGACATAGGAACTGTATCTAATAAATAATTTTAATAATCATAAAATATTAATATATGGTAATCCAAAGGGGAAAAGTGAACTGAAATGCAGAAGAATTATCAGACATGAAAAACCTTTTATATTTCAAATTCATTAGCATATATACAAAAAATAACAGCTTTGGTATTCAACAAATTAACCTAAAGAGTCTGCTGTTTACAAAATGAGCCTTGTTTGATATAACTTCTTAGACTTTCAAAGATTTTCATAAAATATCTGTCATATCAGAATACTAGCTATTTAGAGAAAAGGACTTGGCAGAGTAATTGAGTGCATTCCTAGCATGCCTAAAGCCATGGTTTCATTAAAGAAAAAAACTGTCTTTTTAAATGCCCCATATTTCTTAAATGCTATGTTTCTGATCTCAAATACTGATATCAATACATCCCTATACTTGGTGGTTATGCAGCAAAGGAATTAAAGTGTCTGGTTGCCCCAATTCTAACAGTTTCCCCTGCTTAAAACCATCTCTGGACTAGTAATTCTCACTTTTGTTTGAAGGCAAATATAGTGAAACCAGCTGAAATGCATTACCTCAGTCTCTTTATTATTACCTTCAAAATTACCTACCTAATTTTATTCCCTCCTCACTACCCCCTCCCTTTGATTTTCAAAAGCTATCTCTAGACCTCTAGTCTTGATTCTTTTTTGGTTGTTGTTGTTTAGATTATTCCCACTACTTTTTCTTCCCAATGCAGTAACTGTATCTTAAAAATACAATTTCTAGGAGCTGGGTTTTGGCTCAGTCTTAGGGCGCTTGTCTAACACATGTGAAGTACTGGGTTGAATCCTCAGCACTATATAAAATAAATAATATAAAGGTATTGTGTCAATTTACAACTCAAAAAATCTTTAAAAAAATACAATTTGGGGGCTTGGGTTATGGCTCAGCGGTAGAGTGTTTGCCTTGCATGTGCAAGGCTCTGGGTTCGATCCTCAGCACCACATAAAAATAAATAAATAAATAAATAAATAAATAAATAAATAAATAAATAAATAAATAAATAAATAAATAAATAAATAGAGTTATTGTGTACAACTACAAAAAATATTTTAAAAAATACAATTTCTATGTTTCATCCATTTGTTCTTCCCCTTTGCCAACAGACATAATCAAAAACAAAGCAAGATTTATTCTCTAATTTAATATAGTTATGCCATGAACTAAGACACAATGGCTCTTAATTTAGATTTTCTAAAGGGCAATTCATTCAACTGCTCTTGCAAATCAGAATGTAGTCTGAGAATCAAGGAGCATTGGAAGCATCTTTGAATGTATTCAGGAGGTAGAACCAAAGACCTGCTGAGTCAGAACATACATTTTGTACATGGTCCCCAACATATGATTCAATAAAATTTGAGAGCTCTTAGGCATGCTTAATCTTCTACCAATTCCTCTAAATTAACATGCCTATTTGATGTTTCTTTTTGCTTTGTTATTTTGTTATTGGTACTGGGGATTGAACCCATGGGTGTCTAACTACTGAGCAACATCCATATCCCTTTTTATATTTTATTTAGAGAAAAGGTTTTGCTGAATATCTGAGGGCCTCATTCAGTTACTGAGCTGGCTTTAAAATAAAAATTATTTCTCCGTCTTCAGCCTCCAGAGCCACTGGGAATAGAGGCATGCACCATGTGCCTGGCCATTTATTTCACCTATTTAAAATTCTCCCTATTTTGTACTCTAATTTATAGATGTATTAGAAGTCATAATCTTTCCAAGGAATGTTTCATCAGGCCATCATCAATGTGCATCTGCTTATTTTTTCTTTTTCTTTCTTTCTTTTTTCTTTTGGTTGTTGTTGTCTATAGTCTTTTCTCATTCTTCATTTCCGAATTCTTCTCTCCCCTTTCTTATGTCCCAACTTTTCTCTAATTTCAGCAGGTCTGGACTTAATAACTCAGCTCCTCTAGGACCACTCCAACTTACCCTGTGGTTGCAACTTGATAAGATACACTATTTCAACTCCCATACTATTTATTATTTTCATTTCTTCCACTATTAAATCATACTAGTGCTCATGTTTTAAACATGCATTATATCCAATGATTTTATAATGAGTGGTTCTTACCTTCTGTATGTCCATTTATACCATCTTTTTCTCTTTGATGTGCATCACCAAATGAATGACCAACATTATTCTGAGGAAGAATCTGAGAGAGAGTCGTCTGGTAAAATTAAACAACTAATGAATTATATGAAGATTGCCTAATCAGTATTCTAAGGAGACACCTAATTTTCCAGATTTGAAATAAATTAGATGAAAAACTAGAGAAGTACACATTAAAAATTGGAATATTTTATATCACAGTGTTATATATACTCTGCAAATCAGCCAAATATTATATTCATTTGTCTACTAACTCTATAAAACCAGGATAGAAGGACAATAGAGAACTATCAACACGAGGGCTAGGGTTGTGGAATATATATATATATATATATATATATATATATATAATAATGGGGTTCATTATAACTTATACAGAAATGCATATAACATATTTAGACAAATCTTACTGCCCAGTACATTTTCTAACCCTTCAGATATCTCTCCACTAATCCACCAAAAGCAGTTGTACGAGGACAGTTTATACTAAGGGCTACCTCCATTTGAAAATCTAAGATATTTCAATTTAAAAACCTCATAATGCATCCCAAGGTCTAAGAAAAACCTCAGTAAATGAATTCTAAAACCAATACAAGAAAAGAATTCATTAAAGTCAGAGCCAAAATTATAAAAGATAATTTTTTTAAAAAAAACATAGTAATAATGGAACAAATAGTTTGTTTTTAAAATGGTAAATAAACTTGATAAACCCTTGGCCAAGAGAACTAAAAGAAAAAAGGAGATACAGATGAATAAAGCTAGAAACAAAAAGTGAAATATTAAAACAGATACCACTGAAATCCAGAAGATCTCTAGAGACTACTAGAGAACTTATTCAATGAATGGGAAAAAATTTAGACTATTTTAAAGAATAAAATCGAAAGATAAATAAATCTAAGTGATATTAATGAAATATGTCATAAAATGTTGAATCAAATAGATAGAGAATACCGTAGCTCAATAACAAGCAATTAGGTTGAAGCAATAATAAAAAGCCTTATGGATCAGAGGTTCAGAGGTGAATACATGGCTAAATTTTATCAGATATTTAAAGAAGAACTGATATTAATCCCCCATTACATTTAAGAGCAAAGGAAAGATGCTTCCAAAGCAATTTCCTGAGTGGAAAAGTGAAGATTGGACAGAACAAGAAAAAACTAGATATCAATATCCTTGAGGAACATAGTATAAAAATTCTCATAAAATCTTTGCAAACCACATTCAACAACACATTACAAAATAACATACATATCAGGCATAGTGCTGTAGGTCTATACTCTCAGAAAAGCATCAGGTTGTTTGAGGAACACGGTAATTTCAAAGCCAGCCTGGGAAATTTAGTGAGACCTGTTATCAAAGTGAACAATAAAAGGTGCTGGGGATGTGGTTCCTTCGTACCATGCTCCTGGTATGAGACTCTAGTCACATACAAAAAAAAATCCATAAAAGCTGATTTTGATCCAGGATGATTCAATACATGCAAATCAATAAAACTAATACATCACATATAGAATCAAGACAAAATTACATGATCTTTTAAGAAGCAGCAGGAAAAGCCTTTGACAAATTCAATGGCCCTCATGACAAAGCCCTGAGAGATTAGAAATAGGAGAATTTTATTAAAATAAAGACCAAGTATACCAAATCCAAAGCCAATAGTAAAATGAAGAAGAATATTTTCTCTAAAATCAGGAAATACACAAGGATGTTCATTGCTGCCAATCTCACTAATCACAGTACTTAAAATTTTAGAAAAAGTGGGGCTGGGGATGTGGCTCAAGCGGTAGCGCGCTCGTCGGGCGTGCGTGCGGCCCGGGTTCGATCCTCAGCACCACATACCAACAACGATGTTGTGTCCGCCAATAACTAAAAAATAAATATTAAAAAATTCTCTCTCTCTCTCCCTCTATCACTCTCTCTTTAAAAAAAAATTTAGAAAAAGAAAAAGAAATAAAAGGGATTCAAATAGGAAAGTTAAAATGTTAAATTATTTCTATATGCAGATGATTTAGTCCTATTCTTAGAAGAACATAAATAATATATTATGAAAATTCTACTTTGATGAATGAATTCATCAGAGTAACAGGATACAAAATAAACATATAAAAATAAACTGTTTGTCTATATACCATAGCAAACCTAGAGAGAATAAAGCAAGAGTAATAGCTCATTCAAATAACTTTAAAAATAGCTAGGAATAACCCTAAACAAGAAAGTGAATGACCTCTTCAAGAAAAATTACACATTGAAGAAAAAAATAAGAAAACAATAGGAAGTAAAAAGATCTGCTATGTTCATAGAGAAGCAGAATTAATATTGTGAAAATGGGCATAGTACCATAAATGAATTATAGATTCCATGTATTCCCATTCAAATTCAAATGATACTGTTTGCAGAAATGGGGGGAAAATAACTACTTCTAAATTTGTATGGAGGAAAAACAAACAAAAAAATACTTAGACAAAGTGATATTGATCATAAGAGAAACAATGGATAAACCACAATGCTCAATTTCAAAATATAAAACAGAGCCATAGTAATAAAAAACATGGTCCTGGTGTAAAGAAAGACCCATAGACCAATGGATAGAAAAGAAGTCAGAGAGCAAACCCAGGGGTACAGTCATGTGATACTAGGCAAAGACACCAAAAACATATTTTGGAGAAAAGACAAACAACATTTTAGAAATAGTGTTGGAAAAATTAGATATCTATATGTAAAAGAAGAAACCTAGATGCCTATTTTCTAACACTGTACAAGAGTTTATTCAGAAAGGACTAAAGACATATGTACCAGACTAGAAGGTTTACAAATACTAAAAGAAAATATATGGAAAACACTTCAGTATGTAGGCAATAACTTCCTGAATAGAGCCCCCTACAGCTCAGAAAATAAGAGCAACAATGGATAAGAGAGGGTGCATCAGAGATCCTCATTGTTATACAAAATTACATACAAGAGGTTGTGAGGGGAATGGGATAATAAACAAGGAGGGAAATGAATTACAGTGGATGGGGTAGAGAGAGAAGATGGGAGGGGAAGGGAGGGGGGATAGTAGAGGATAGGAAAGGTAGCAGAATACAACAGTCACTAATATGGCAGTATGTAACAATGTGAATGTGTAACCGATGTGATTCTGCAATCTGTATTTGGGGTAAAAATGGGAGTTCATAACCCACTTGATTCTAATGTATGAAATATGTCAAGAGCTTTGTAATGTTGTGAACAACCAATAAAAAAAAGAGAGGGTGCATCAAACTGAAAAATTCCTGCATAGTAAGTGAAACACAAAACAGTAAGAAATGGGAGCCTCCAGAAATGGAGAAAAGCTTTGCCAGCTATTCTTCTGACAGAGGATTAATATCCTAAAAATATTAATGCAAATATCTTCCTACCAGAAAAACAAAAACCTTTTCAATAAATGAGCAAATGCACAGCTAGTTCTCAAAATAAGAGATACAATGGCCAACACTTCAGGGGAAAAAATAAAAACCATAACATCTTTATCAATTGGGAATATGCAAATCAGAACAACATCAAGCTCCCATTTTCCACCATTCAAAAAAGCAATCATTAAGAAGGCAAATAATACTGGGAAGATGAGGAGAAAAATCTCTTACATGTGAATGGCAGGAACATAAATTACTATATCACTATGGAAATTCATATGAAGGCTACTCAAAAACTGAACATAGAACTACTTTATTATTCAAATATACTACTCAGTACTTACCAGAAAATATTAAAGTCAGCTTATTTTAGAAATATACATATGCCCATCTTGCCATGACACTATTAATTAATAGGCAAGTTATAGAATCAGGCTAGATGCTAGTTAATAAAAGAATGGATAAAGAAAATGTGGTATATATAAACAAGGAAGATTTCTATGCATAGAGAACAACAAAACTAAGTTAATTTTAGGAAAATGAATAAAACAGGGAAGCATAATGTTAAATAATATAAGCCAGACTCAGGAAACAAATATCATATATTTCTCTCACATGGAAAACTAGAGGTGGAAATGTTCAACATAAAAATAGATGAATAATAAATTTTATCCATTAGCTCTTCATAACTGAAATAAAATTAAAGTAATTTCAAAAACAAAAGATATCGTTTACATTTAACCTTATTTTAGCTTCTTCAGGATATTTGCAAATATATTTCCTAACCTGGAATAGATCATAAAAATAGTAGTGTTTTACAATAAACATTAAAGTAAGTAAATACAGAAACATCTAAAATTTGAAATTTCAAAATTTGACATAGAATCTATATATTTTAAGAAACTATAATGGAAAAACAACAATTCTGAAAATAAAGTATTACCATACAATTATTGAGTGTTTCTGCTTCTAGAACTGGTTATTACTTTGCACACACCATTTATTCTTTGATTAGATGAAGAGTAAATTTTTAGAAAATTTCATTACCTCAAATTTCTTTAGAATTTTTATTGGTTCTTTTCAGTTATACGTCAAAATAGAAGTTATATACTAGAATATAATTATAAAAGCATAGAATATAATTTGTTCTAATTCAGGACCTAGTACTTCCTTCTGTTCTTCTAATCTTTCTGCTATTTACTTAGAGTTTTTTTTTTAATTACTGTCACTTTTAGTGGAAAGACTCAAAGTATGGATATGCAAGCCATTTTAATACAAGTATTAAGATACAGATTCTAGATTTCTAGGTTGCCATAATTCCCAATATTACTTTAGTATAAATATGAAGCCACGGAAAGAAATAGAGAATATAGGTCTCCTCAAATGCTATGATACCAAAATATCAAGGGTCCAAGTAAAAAAAGAAGTTATGTGCAATGTATATTATATATTCCAAACTAAAGGCACCAGGGAAATTCCACAATTTTGTAAAAATTAATTTAGGCATGAGTATTGTAAGTCATGTAAGAATGATTTAAAAACCACAGTAATGAAAACTGATACAAAAAATCCTTGAATAAATATTATGTTTCCTCTACAGTTAGAAAGCTGTTTCTAATGCAATTTTTCTTTCACTATGCATTTCACAGCCCATTGTTACTTCCAGCCCCCACGATCCCCAAGTACTTGAGAGAACAGTGATACAAAAAGCATTTTTTAAAAAAATCAACATAATTCTTTAAAATGGATTCTTAGCAAATATTCATATAAAATATAAGAAAAAATATAGCTAAATTTTCAGCATTAACATCTTAAAACACAAAATTCAGAGCAAGAACATGAGATTTTTTACAAAAAATCACTTTACCTTAATAGGAGCTTCATAGCTGTCCTGAACCATTGCAAACAAGGAATCATCTGAGTGTGATTTTTTGATAGATCTTTAAAGCAAAAATGTATAACAAAAATGGTGAATAGTTTTATTTTTAAAATAAACTCTGTTTAATTTAAGGTATAACTTATTAAATGGTGTTTCTTGATTGATTACTTAAAATATGACCTCCAATCAATAAAATAGCTTGTGTTCACCTCTTTCTGACTCTACTGCTGTGAATCTATAAAATATTCAATATAGATATTAAGGCACTCTTAGTTCCAATTCAGAGCAATATCCAGTACATGAGCAGAAACAGATAATAATTTGTTCTTGCAAATTGCCTGTCTTGAAGGCTGAATTTAAAAACCCAATTAATGGCTGACTTTTTTTTTCCACTTGAACTGAAACAAACCTCTGGAAACACAAGACAAGATAACAAGAGGCACAGTTCTCTCTCGTGAATATCCGGGAGTCAAATACTAAGCAATATTGTTCTTCAGCATAGAAATCACCAATAATAATACACTATTTATTCCCTCTACCCATAAATAATGCACAGAGTTCTCTGGAACTTTAAAAATTATTGAAAGTTAAAAAGTGAATATATGTTATTTAGAATACCTTTGTCAGAAACATTGAAATAAATTATAAAATTGATTTTTCCTGTACAGGTCTCACTTTATTCAGGTCCTCATAAACTAGCAAGCCCTTTAAAACCTTTACAAGCACTCAGACACCCAGGGGAAAAGACTGCCAGAAAAGCAGAGTCTTGGTATTTGTACCTCTGTTTCCCTAGCAATTATGTAAATACCCTCCTTCCTCTGGGAATCCATTTCCCAGTCACTCATCTGTAAAACTCAGTGGCAGTCTCTAAACTTGAAATCTACATCCCTTGAATATTCAGATTTCTGACACAAGGTTAAACTAAATGGAGTCTCAATCATTGGCCTGTCTGAATACCTTTCCAACTACTCAACTGAAGCTTTATAATAACTTTCCCTGCCAATCACTCCTTTGCCCAGCACTACATGTACATTTTAAGGACATCAGCAATTTGGAAAGAAAGTGAAGGTGAATGAAAACCTGTTTTGTGCCACAGATTCATGTATTCTAACAATTTCCACAGTCTGTTTCACTAGTCTCTAATCCATTCTTGCATCGCAGAGATGAAAACAGGCAAAATACAAGCTATTAAGACTTCCTCTAAATTTTGTATTAATATGCCTTTATAGAGAGCTTTTAATATTCTGTGTCCTTCATTCCTGTTTTGTGCTCATCAAACTAATCATAAACCCTAAGATTTTGGTCTCTTTTTTAAAATGCTTATTCCTACCCAACACAGTGTTGTTACTCTGGGTGAATACTTTTATAGCCCTTTCCTTCACTAGTTAAATTTTGATCCTCTACCACTGTGTTCACTTAAAAATTCTAGTCTTGTCCTCTTTAGTTGGGTTCCTATAGTCAATCTTCAATCTATTATTTAAAAAAAATCACCTTAAAAATGATAACCAGAAAATGTACTGAGCTCAGAATTAAGAAACTGGAGTTTAAATCTCATTGTTGTCATTGTTTGTACCCAGAAAACTCCCTTTAATATATTTAAGTTCCAGGTACATCCTCAAAACTATCATTTGGCTGGCATGTAGAACACATGCTGAAAGACTAGAAGGTTTCTAAAATTCCTTAAAATTCTGAAATTTCTAAACTTTTGATCTGTCAAAAGAAAAAAAAATATTCAATTGACAAAATAAAGCAGAAACTCAAAAGAGAACAAAACAGAAAATACAAATAGAAATTAAATAAAAGGTTATAGTCATAAAAAAGGAAAAAAACATAAAAGTAAAAGTCTTCATAAAATTGTTATGGGTAGTAATTGAAGAGAAACTAACTGGAAAATCAGGAAGTAGAGAAATTAGAATGTCCTCTAAGGATTAATATAAGTAATACAACATTGTCTAAATAATGTTATTCATAACTTTCAGTAAAATAATTTCTCTACAACACTTGCCTGATATTCTTGTTTATTAGAAACCATGAGGCCATAGCTCTGTGAGATTTTCCATAAACGCTTTTGATACATTAAGAAAAAATCCTGATTACTAGTGGAACTGTCAATATCAGGACAAAATCTTGAACTACAACCTGGCTTATCAGGTAAAATATAAATCAGAATTAACACACAACTGCCTTTGACTTTCTAAATTGATGATACACAATATGAAAGTTAAAATGTGAATATATATGTTATTTAGAATACATTTGTCAGACACATTGAAATAAATTATAAAATTGATTTTTTCCTGTATAGGTCCCACTTGGTATCAACCTGTACAGTGGAACAACACAATGGAGTAGTCAGCCAGGTAAGACTACAGTCTAAACACAGGCCTGAAACTTATTAATTATACAAATATGGGACAAAGAGTCAACCTCTATGAATAACAGCTCTTATTCATAATTAACAGATTATAATAGCACAGATACTTTCAAAGTGCTTATAAGATACCTTTAGGAAACAAGTGTTAACTGAATGTGGTGTCTATCCCACACTAGAATACTCAACAAATCCTTCTACCTTAACTCTCCACTTAGTTAATAGACATTTTTTATTTAAAATCTATAAATTCATACCTTCTTAATGAGTCATCTTTAGGACTTTCTTTCACTATTAAATAAAACAGTAAAATATATAATTAATCAAAACAGAAATATAAAATTTTATGACTCTGATGTTTTGTTATAAAATGTTCCTCCAAACCCATACTCGGAGACATTTTTAGAATTCATATTAATTGTATTTATGACAGGTAAGTAATGAATGCATTAACAACTCCTATGTTTCCCACTTTGTACTTATCAAATGCAAGGAAGAAACAACAGGAATTATAAAAGTTTGATACTTAAAAGTAAATCATTGGTCCCATAATCAAAATCCTTATTAAAAGTTGTAAAAATGAAAGAAAACCTTATCATTGTCAAATAAAGTAGCATAAATATATAAGTGTCAAACAAGGGGAGACATGATGGTGAATTAGCAGGAAGTGGATTTTCTCACAGCTCCACCATATGGGACTCAGAGAGTGAGAAAACTGCTTCTCTGTGAGGCGGGAGATAAAAGCATGCCACTGATTCTCAATATTGGACAGAGACCTTGAAAACTGGGGAATTTGGGGTATATCAGACAAAGATGAGAAACAGAGCTGGAGCTTAGGATCTGATGTGATTGGGGGAAATCAGTGCATTAGGACAAAAAAAAAGACTGAAAAGTGATGCAGACAAGGGGCTAGGGTTGTGGCTCAGTGGTAGAGTGTTTGCCTAGCATGCATGAGGCATTGGTTTCAATCCATGTAAAATAAAATAAAGATACTGTGTCTACCTATATATGAAAAGTGCAGCAGACAGTCTTGAAATGCAGAATGTGGGACCACAGGGTCAAGCTATTCTACTCATTAAACTGTGGCAGGAAAGTCACCACCAGTCTGCCTGGAATGTACACAGAGTTGAAGCTGGAGACATATTTAAACATGTGCACTGCAATAGCACCAACTCAGACTGGGAATTTATATCCATGTGTTGGGGCTCAGTCCGATATATAAATCTGGCAGACACCATCCACAAGACATAAACTGAGCCTAGCAAATCAGGAGAATTTCTGGCATGGACAGTATTTCTCCTGGGGGTAACACTAGTCAGAGAGGCCAAAGAGAGCCTGTCCTCCTCTCCTCCCTTGACACAGCTGTGCCCAAGACCAGTGGCAGTTACTTCAAAATCTCAATGAGCAGGAGTGATGAACCTTGGTGCTTGAGGGCAGACCTAAGGAGGTAAGAAAGAACAGTACCCTGAAAAAACAGAACTGGTAAAGGACTGGCATCCCTGTCCCATGAATGTAGCCCTGAGGAGAAGAGTAAAGTAGAGTCCTAGGTGTGCACTGATTTATTTATGCCCAGTAACTCCCCATGAAGTGAAACATCTGGGGCAAAGACAGGACCTCACTGCCTCCCCTGAGAACATATTGTACAACCTAGCATGACCTATTCCCTGGGGGTGGAGCTGACAGCACCTTTCACAGCTCCCCATACCATCCCATGGAGAATGGAAACTGAGAGATGGAAAGACACTTTGGAAGAGACAGAAAGCACATACTCTCAGTAACAATCCTTTTTGTTTTTCTTTTTAGTTTTTGTATGTGTAGTGATAGATACATGAAGGACATTCATACACCTGTACATACTTGTTTATGCTTTCTCATTTGTACTATTCTAAAACATAGTTATTTTTCCTTACTCTGTTGTTAAGGGTTAAAGTTTTCAATTAGCCTATTTTGGATTGCATTTGTGTTCTGTTTCAAACCTTTTATTTCTTTTGTTTCTATTTCTTTTCTCTTACAAACAGTCAAATTCCATTATTCTCACTTTACTCTTTATTTCTTTTACTTGTTTTTCCTTCTTCCTCATAAACAATACATCGTATATCACTTTGCTTCTGCCCTACTCATATCTTGAAACTGCTAATCCTTTTCTATCACCATTGCTTTTTTCTTCATAGTGAACTCTATTTTTAATTTCTCCCAGAACTCTTGGTTTATAAAACTCCACACACCACCACTAATGCTAAAGCAACAATTAATACAATTGAAGCTATAGAAAACACCTATTCTTTTATTTTATGAAAGATATAACTCATGATTACTTACTGTCGTTACTGATATAAGTTGATACATTTCTGTTTATTGTGCCAACTAACTTTGTGTGAAAATAAAAATTAAGTATGCAATTTAGTTCTATGTTTTTATACACATTTGGGTTGCAATTACTTGGCTCCCCGCCTCCCGCAATCTGTGAGCCACAATTTATCTACAGGATCACTAGAAATGCACAGAATAGAAGTTCTGTTGTTAGAGATCCATTTTGACACATGAATAGACACACAAACAATATGAACAAGCAAGGGAACAAAGCATGCCAAACAAACCAGAATGACTCAAAAGCAGATTCCACAAAAACCACAGTGAAGAAAATATCAGAGAAGGAATTTTGAAAGTTTATATTTCAACTGATCTATGAGATAAAAGATAATGTAAAAAGTAAAATCACAGAGAAGACACAAGGAGTAAAAAATCAATAAGGAAATAGAAGTTCTAAAGAAAAATCAATCAGGAATTTTCAAAATTCAGAAATCAATAAACCAAATTAAAAATGCAATGCAAAGCATCACCAATACACTAGATGACTTAAAGAACAAATATTCAGGTAATAAAGAAGTAGTGCATAATCTTGAAAATAAAGTTCATCATGGAGAAAAGATGTTACCAGACCATGAACAGAATTGAAAAAAATATATATATGGGATAATAAGAAAAGGCCAAATTTAAGATACACTGTGATAGATGAAGGTATTGAATTTCAAAACAAAAAATGAACAATCTTTTCAATGAAATAACTGAAAATTTCCAAAATCTTAAGGATGAAATGAAAAATTAAACACAGGAGGTATATACAACTCCAAATATATAGAATTACAACACTCCTAGCCACAATAGTATGAAAATGCCTAACATACAGAATAAGTATAGAATTTTACTTATAATAGAATTTTAAAACCTGATAGTGAAAAATGATTAGTCATTTTCAGAGACAAACCGATCCAGATCTCAGCTGATTTTTCAAAGACCCTAAAAGCTAGGAGGTCTTGAAATAATATATACTAAGCTCTGAAAGAAAACGGATTCTGCATAGAATACTAAATTATATCAGATTTTAATATGAGATAATAACATCCATAATAAACAAAAGTTAAAAAAATCACAACTAGAAAGCTGTCATTATAAAACACACTCAATAAATATTTTATTAAGAAAAAATAGGCAGGCGCGGCAGCCCAGCCGGAGTGCGGAGGGGGCTCGGAGAGGAGCTGATGCCGCTGGCCAGGATGGTACTTGAGAGCGTGGCCCCCATTGTGAAGGTGCAGCTCCCGGCTTATCTTAAGCGGCTCCCAGTCCCAGAGAGCATTACCGGTTTCGCCCGGCTCACAGTTTCAGAATGGCTTCGGTTATTGCCTTTCCTTGGTGTACTTGCACTACTTGGCTACCTTGCAGTCCGTCCATTCTTCCCGAAGAAAAAACAACAGAAGGATAGCTTGATAAATCTTAAAATACAAAAGGAAAACCCTAAAGTGGTGAATGAAATAAACATTGAAGATTTGTGTCTTACTAAAGCAGCTTATTGTAGGTGTTGGCGTTCAAAGACGTTTCCTGCCTGTGATGGTTCCCACAATAAACATAATGAATTGACAGGAGATAATGTGGGTCCACTCATACTGAAGAAGAAAGAAGTGTAATAGTAATGATTTAGGATTGTCAATTGTGTGCTGTAAAATCTTCCAACAACATTTTCTCATTCTTTGTGTATAGAAAATCTTTGAAATGGTGGTTTTAATTATTACCACTGGCTGAATAATTATTTCTGCCAATTTATTTTCTTGCTACACTACTGTTTATATTTGATATTTAGTATATTCAAAGTCATTTATGTAGAAGTTATCTGTCAAGCCTCATTCTGACTTCAAGGAATTAATGTATATTTCGGCAATAAAATCCATACTTCTGGTTTTAATTAATTTAGAAATTAAAATTTTGGCAATGTGTCCAAACTGTTTCTTTTGATGATTAATAATTCAACAGAATCTGTACTTTAAAATTTCACTACACTGTTAAATATTTTTTATATTGCTTTGTTTTGATCCTTTGAAATGATTTTATCTTCCTTTGGCCTTCACACTCTGATTTTTTAGGTGAATTAAGAAAAATATTACCATCAAGAATTACTTAAGGTTACAGAGATAAGCTTTTTTGCTTTATAGAAATTGTTGTTTCATTAATACCCCAATTTCAAAAAAGAAGTAAACTGGATATAAAAAGTTCCAATGAGGAATAGTTATTTACATTATAAAAGATTTGTTTACAAAAGGCACGTTGTGTGTGTATGTATTGTGTGTCTGAGCTAGTGACAGCTGGGGGTAGGGTGGCAAGAACATTTAATATCTAAATGTACCTGCTGCTGCAATTTGAGGTCAGTTAGAAATAAAAGCATATCTGAATTCAGATTAAAATGTTAAGTAGTTCAAACATTTTTCTCTTAATAGTATAAATCATTAAAACAAAACATTAAAATATTTTCAAAATAAATTTAATGAACAATCTTCAAAATATTTACAAATATTTTCTTTTTAACATACACTGAGCCATATTCCCAGCCCTTTTTTGTATTTTATTTAGAGACAGGGTCTCACTAAATTGCCGAGGCTGGCTTTCAACTAGCGATCCTCTCGCCTTAGCTTCCCAATCTGCCAGGATTACAGGCAGTACCAGCATGTACAGTACAGTTCTTATAATAATAGCTGCTTAAGTTAGGCTTTTTCTTTTCTTTTTGGTATTGGGAATTGAACTTAGGGGTGCTTTACCGTTGAGCTACATCCCCAGCCCTTTTCATTTTTATTTTGAGAAAGGTTTCACTAAGTTGCTTACTACCTTGTTGTGTTATTGAGGCTGGCTTCAGACTTGTGATCCTTCTGCCTCAGCCTCCCAAGTAGTTAGGATTATAGGCGTGTGTCTGTTTATTAAAGGTACAATCCATTCAGTTCACTGTTTTCTTTTTTATATGTAGAGGTGCCAGGAGTCAGGCATTTAATTCTTCCAGTAATAAATCTAATAATTATTGAGCATTTATATGTATCTGACACTTCACTAACATGGTACTTGGATTTTGAATTACATGTAATGTCAAAAGGCTGTACTGCCTGATCTTAACTTTCTTGTGATTAATAGCAAAAATTTTAGTTAGAAATCTAGTCTGTAGTTTCTAAGAAGTCCAAAATTATTGTTCTTTCCTCTTCCTATTTATCAGTGAAGGAAAAATACAACATTGCTCTTTTTTTTTTCCCTGTGACTTTTATTCAATACCCTTAAGGGCTTCACTGTCAAGACTAATCAATTATTTTTTCTAAGGTTGGTCCCAAGACTTGGAGAAAGTCCTCCTTACCAAAAGTTTATATATTCTTGTCTGTGTTTGTGGTCATGAAATGTTGGGTTTTTTTTATTTTTTTTTGGTAAACCCATTCACTGTAACTCAGCAACATGTCTCTAAACATGTTCTAGTGTTTTCCATACTTAGATTTCACAGAAGATAAATTTTCTGAGAATATGTAGTCTAAAATGAAATTGTCAACTTTTAATTTTGTCAAATAAATAAGAGCACTTAAAATATTTGAAAGTGAATTCTGTCATAGAAAGGTAATTCTAATGCACAAAAAGTAAAATGGTTAAACTCTCACAATAAAGGGTTTCTCCCCCTCCACATTTTCCATTTTAAAAATATGTTTAAAGAGCTATGCCAAATATTTTCCTGCCTGTGAAAATTTTTCAGAAGCCTGAACTGGTAGCAAGCTGTTATTTTCATAATTCTTTTACATAAGTAGTATTGTCAGTTGCCACCACTTCCCAGAATACTGCTATGTGAATCTTAAGAAACAGACATTAAATGCCTCTGAGTTGATACAATAAAAGTAACTTAGCTCTTGAAAAAAAAAATAAAAAATAAAATATGCAAATAAAAACATACAGAAACTAAAACTAAAAGAGTAGTTAATCAAAGTAGAATCTATTTCAACTTGATAACTAGAAATGAACCAAAATAACAGGAAGCATAAATCATCTCTCAATAATAACACTGAATGTTAATGGACTCAAGTCATCAACACAAATACACTGGCAGATTGATTTGGGAAAAAAAGAACCCAACAATAGCCTGTCTCCAAAAGACTCACCTCTTAGACAAATATATACACAGACTAACTGTGAAAGGATGAGAAAAACATATCATTCGCATGGATCTTATAAACAAGGTTATCAATTTTAATATCTGATATAATGGACTTTGAGCAAAAGTTCATCAGAACAGATAAAAAATTCCATTTTCATACTGCTTAGTAGAGTAATACAACAGAAAGAAATAATAGTGGTAAATATATATGCTCCAAACTATGAAGCATCTAAGTAATCAAAGAGCTCCTTCTCAATATAGAGAATCAAACAGATCACAACACAATAATATTGGGAACTTTAAGATGTGTCTCTCATCACTAGAAAGATCATACCAACAAGAGTTAAATATAAAATTAAAATTACAATAAATAATTTAGACTTAACAGAAATGCATAGAATATATTACTCGTCAATGACTGAATACATCTTCTTCTTAGCTGCACAGGGAACATTTTCCAAAATAGACCATATTTTAGTACATAAAGCAACATTTCACAAATACCAAAAATAGAGCTAATACCTTAAACTCTGTCAGACCATAATGGAATAAAACTAGAAATCAACAAGATGAAAATTAAAAAAAAAAAAAACTAACACTAGGAGACTAAATTCACTATTGAATAATGAACAGATAGATGAACAAATCAGAGTTTAAATAAAAAATTAAATGTAAATGAGAAGAGTGATACAATATATAAAAACCTTTGGGACACTATGAAGGTAGTTCTAAGAGAAATGTTTATAGCATTGAGCCCATACATTAAAAGAATAGAAAGTTACTGAGTAAAATAATCTAACATTATATCTTAAAGACCTAGAGAAAAACACTAAAATAAGCAAAATAAAGGAAAAAATAAAAATCAAAGATGAAATTGATAAAATCAAGATGTAAAAACTGAAAAAGAAATGAATCCAAAATTTTTTAAATGAACAAAATATATAAAAATTAACCAAGCTATCAGAGAAAAATGAAAAGTACCAAAACCTATGGTGAAAATGGAAATATCAGCACAGAGCATAAATTGAAGCTATTTTTTCAAAATCTATACTCCAATAAGGTAGAAAATCTAAAAGACATCAATAAATTCCAGGAGACATGAGCTACCCAAATTTAACCAGAAGTATATAGAAAATTTAAAGAGATTAATTTCAAATAATGAGAATAAAAAAGTCATCAAGACTCTACCAACAAAAAAAAGCCTAGGGTCAGATGGATGCTCAGCCAATTTCTACCAAACCTTTAAATTCTTTCATGAAATTGAAAAAGAGGGAATTCTTCAAATTCATTAAATGAAGCCTATCTCACACTGATACTAAGTCCAGACAAAGATACATCAAGAAAGGAAAAATTCAGACTAATATCCTTGATGAACATAGATGCAAAAATCCTCAATAAAATACTGCTAAATCTCATACAAAAATAGATTTTAAAAAATAGTGCACATGACCAAGTGGTTTCATCCCAGGAATGCAACACTGATTCAACAAATGGAAATCAATAAATGTAATTCATCACACAAATAGATACAGAGATGAGAACACTTGATTATCAAAATAGATGCAGCATCTATTTTTTGCATAAAACCCCATCTTTTCATGCTTTAAACACTAGAAAAAATAGGAATGAAGGAATCATACCTCAACATTGTAAAAGCTATACATGACACACCCAAGGACAACATAATTATGAAGGGAGAACAACTACAGAATTTCTTCTAAAAATTGTAATGAGACAGGGATACCCACTTTCATGACTTCTATTAGTACACAATGCAACTCTTAGCAAATACAAAATGTAGAGATAATACTCTGCAATTTATCAGATCATAAGTGAATAAAACACCAGAAGACCAAATTCACAACTGAATGATAGAGAGCTGAACAAATCAGGTCCTTTTATCTCTTGCCAGAGCAATTTGGCAAAGGAATGTAATTAAAGGGATATGAATAGGAAAGGAAGGGCTAAAACGAGCACTGTTTGAAGAAAACGTGATTCTATATTAAGAAGATCCCCTCAAAAAAAATACTCACTAGAAAGCTTCTAGAACACAAATGAATTCATCAAATTTCAGGATACAAAAGTAACATTCATAAATCAACTTTGTTTCTAAACTCCACTAAAAGATGAGGTAAACGAGAAATTAGGAAAATTATCCTATACAAAACAGCATAAAAAAACACTTGGGAAACAATCTAACAAAAAAGGTAATAGATCTCTACAATGAAAATTACAGAACACTCAAGAAATAAATTGAGGAAGGTTCTAGGAATGGAAAGACTTCCCATGTTCTTGGATAGGCAGAATTAATATCATCAAAATTACCCTACTACCAAAAGTGCTATAAAATTTCAATGCAACTCCCTTCCAGAGCCCACAGAAAGAGATAAACAAGAGACTCAGAATACCCAAAACAATACCTAGCAAGAAAAATGAAGCAGGAGGTATCACAATATCAGACTTCAAATTACACTACAGAGCTATAAAGACAAAACCAGTATGGTATTGGCAACAAAACAGGTAAGACCACCAATGAAACAGAAGACAGAGACAAACCCACATAAATACAATTACCTCATTCTAGACAAAGGCACAAATATCATATACTGGTGCAAAGATAGCCTCTTCTACAAATGGTGCTGAGAAAATTTGAAATCAATATGTAGTAGAATTAAACTGAACCCTAATCCTCCCACCATGCACAAAAACTCAACTCAAAGTGGATCAATTACTTAGGTATTAGACCAGAATCCCTGCACTGGATAGAAGAATACTTAGGCCCAAAACTCCAACATATCAGCTCAGGAACTGACTTATTAATAAAATCTCTAAAGCAAAAGAAGTTGTTGGTTGGCCTGACCTTGGATCTACATGGAGGAATGCTCATCTTTCTCATTGTGCAGCAGGGATGTCCTAACATACAACACTATGTTTTGGCATAAAGTGTTGTCAGAACACTGGCAAGTACCATTTACCTGCTCCTTTGACAAGAAATTACTCCCCAGTTGGTACAAGGCAGTTGCTAGACTCTTGGTGGCAGGACTCCCATAATATTATATGTTGTGTATCCCCTCTGGCCTCTCATGACTGCTATATGTAAATTGGAACATAGCCACTATGAAAGCTAGTTTTGCTGCATAATATAGCAAAAGCAATTATCTGAATCTGTTTTTGGAGGGGTTTCTGTATGCCCTCAAGCTCCCAAGAGTAGATGCTGAAAGGGCAGGCCCCTCAACACAAAGTGAAATCAATTTTAAATAAATGGTGCTCCATCAAATTAAGAAGCTTCTTCACAGCAAAGACAAAAAACCAGAACATGAAAAGTGAGCCAACACAATAGGAAAAAATACCTTTGCCACCTGCACCTCAGAAAATGCATTAACTTCCAGGATAAATAATAATAATAATAATAATAATAATAATAATAATAATAATAATAATAAGCTTAAAACTAATAATAACACCATCACCCATCTCTACCCATTTAATAAATGAGCAAAGAAATTCAACAGGCACTTCACAGAAGAAATACAGATGGTCAACAAATGTATGGAAAAAAACATCTACAGAAATTAGAGAAAAGCAGTAAACAGATCAGGAACAGAAAGCTTACGAAGACATTCCAGTGTAGGAGACAGCAAATATGCTCATCTCTTACTTCCAGCTACTTTTTCTATCTTATGTGTGGTACAAACAAAACTTTACTTCCCCTAGGGACAAAAGTGTTGAAAGATAACAACCTTCAGAGTTTATACACTCTTATCTATCCATACCACATGGTCATAGGGAAATACAGAAAGAAGCACTACAGAGGTAGCAGCAAGTTGTTATGTAGTAATAGTTGATATTTAAATAGGCTATGAACTCACTCATCTTTCAGAATGAGCCAAACACTGTTTCTCCATATAGAACAAATTCTTTCCCACTTCATTAAAACTATAAAACAAAACAACAACAACAAACGAATAAGACATTTACTCTGTGAGAATCTACTGGTAGGGCAGAGGAAAGAGCTAAGTGGTAATGTATTGCATAGAATGAAGGAGCTCTGGCTTCAATCTCAACAGTGAAATAAATAATGATGATGATGCTGACAATGATGGTGATGATGTGAAGGAGGAGGAGTAAAAAAGACTTGTACTATTAAAACTATATAAACTGAGTTTATATTCACCACTCAAAAGGAGTATTTCATTTCATGCATGCTATTCACATTCTAGTCTTATTTCACATGGCAAGGTAGATGTAAAAGACCATTTGATGACAATTTTATAAACTATAACTTTTTTAAAAAATATTTTTTAGTTGTAGTTGGACACAATTTCTTTATTTTATTTATTTTTATGTGGTGCTGAGGATCGAATCCAGTGTTTATCATGTGCTAAGTGAGCATTATACTACTGAGTCACAACCCCAGCCCAAACTATGATTTTTTGAGACTTTTAAATTCCATAACGAAGAGTTTATCTGGTCCCAGGGGAGCGGGATGGTCCATTTAGTACTGTGTTATACAATATGATGTCAATTTTCTCAATCCTCCTCATAAGTGGAAGATGTTTATAGACTTCACACTTCTTCAGCATGCAATCTATATGTCCTCATGTCCTATACTGATGTAAAAAAGTACTGAAAGTGGAAGACAACAGCTTTAAATGTAGCCCACTCACAGAGAATGTGCCTCAATTTCATGATGTTATGGGTTCAATCACTGGCACCACAAAAGCACTGAGATCTATTTTTTTTTTGAAATATATTTTTCCCTTTCCTGTTTAATTGTTACCTGAATGATTCATGGACATTTATACATATTCATAATTCTTTTTCTCATTTGTAGTTTTTTTTTTTTGGTACTGGGGATTGAACTTGGGGATATTCAACAACTGAGCCACATCCCATCCCTGCTTTGTATTTTATTAAGAGAAAGGGTCTCACTGTGTTGATTAGCACCTAGCCATTGCTGAGGCTGGCTTTGAACTCACAATTCTCCTGTCTCAGCCACCCAAGCTGCTGGAATTATAGGTTTGTACCACTGAACCCAGAGATTTCTAGCATTATTGAAGCAACTTATTTTTAATAGATCGATATTTTGACCTACCAATAAAGAAAAGTCCACAACTAGATAAATTCTCTGGCAATTCCTACGAAACCCTTAAAGAAGAACTAACACCAATACTCCTAAAATTATTCCATGAAATAGAAAACGAAATAGAAAAGGATGAAACCAAGGAAGAAAAGGAGTACAAACAATGCGGGACAGCCTAAATATTCAGGAGGACCTAGAGGCATCAGAAAAATGGTCAAATAAAGAACTCAAAAAATACCTTAGACAGATGGAATAGAACCTTAAAGAGGATATGAGACAGCAAATGCAAACAGTAAAAGAACACATTGAAAATGAATTACATAAAGAGATAAAAGAAGAAATTAAGCATCTTTATCAGGAGATAGAGATTATAAAGAAAATCAAACAATAATTCTAGAAGTGAAGGAAACTATAAACCAAATTAAAAACTGAAATGAGAGTATCACTAACAGAGTGGAGCAAGTAGAAGCCAGAACATCAGATAATGAAGACAAAATATATCGTCTTGAAAAGAGTCTAGCCAACTCAGAAAGGCTGGTAAAAAAATCACGAGAAAAACATCCAAGTGATATGGGATAACATAAAAAAACCAAACTTAAGAGTCATCAGAATAGAGGAAGGTATAGAGGTTCAAACCAAGGGAATGAGCAATCTGCTGGAGGAAATAATTATAGAAAACTTTCCAGAAATAAAAAAGGAAATGGATATACAAATTGTAGATGCATACAGGACACCGAGCATACAAAATCACAGTACACCAATGCCAAGACACATTGTTATGAAGATATCCAATATACAGAACAAAGAGAAAATATTAAAAGCTAGAAGAGAATGGAGGCAGATTAAATTCAGGGGTAAAGCAATAAGGTTAACAATAGATTTGTTCATAACAGATGCTGAAAGCGAGAAGATCCTGGAACAACATATTTCAAACGCTGAAAGACAATGGATGACAACCAAGAATTTTGTATCCAGCAAAATTAAGCTTCAGGTATGACAACGAAATAAAAATCTTTCATGATAAACAAAAGTTAAAAGAATTTGCAGCCAGAAAACCAGCATTGCAAAGCATCTTGAGCAAAACACTACACAAGGAAGAAATGAAAAACAATAACCAAAACCAACAGTGGGAAGTGCCTCAGTAAAGACAGAGGGCAGGGGAAAGCTTATCATGGAGAAACAAACTAAATTTTTAAAAAAAGACAAATAATCAAACATGGCTAGAAGTACAAACCATATATCACTAGTAACTCTAAACGTTAATGGCTTAAACTCTCCAATAAAGCGACATAGGCTGGTAACATGGATTTAAAAAAACAAATCCAACAATATGCTGCCTCCAGGAAACACAGCTTATTGGAAAAGACACACACAGGCTGAAGGTGAAAGGTTGGGAAAAAATATATAACGCACACGGTCCTTATAAGCAAGCAGGGGTGGCCATCCTCATATCGAATAAAATTGACTTCAAGATTAAGTTAATCAAAAGGGATAAGGAAGGACATTACATACTGTTAAAAGGAACCATTCGCCACAAGATATAACAATTATCAATATTTATGCACCAAATAATGGTGCTGCGACGTTCATAAAACAAATTCTCCTCAAGTTCAAGAATCAAATAGACCACAAAACAAAAATTATGGGTGACTTCAACACACCTCTCTCACCATTGGACAGATCCTTGGGAATCAACCTAACAAAAGAGGTGAAAATACTTGGGAATCAACCTAACAAAAGAGGTGAAAGATTTATACAATGAAAACTACAGAACTCTAAAGAGAGAAATAAAAGAAGATCTTAGAAGATGTAAAAATATACCCTGTTCATGGATAGGCAGAACTAACATCATCAAAATGGTGATATTACCCAATGTTCTCTATAGGTTTAATGCAATGCCAATCAAAATCCCAATGGCATTTCTTGTACAAATAGATAAAGCAATCATGAAATTCATATGGAAAAATAAAAGACCTAGAATAGCAAAAGCAACTCTAAGCAGGAAGTGTGAATCAGGTGGTATAGCGATACCAGATTTCAAACTATATTACAGAGCAATAGTAACAAAAACAGCATGGTACTGGTACCAAAACAGGCCGGTGACCAATGGTACAGAATAGAGGACCCAGAGACTAATCCATAAAGTTATAACTATCTTATATTTGATAAAGGGGATAAAAGCATGCAATGGGGGAAGGATAGCATCTTCAACAAATGGTGCTGGGAAAACTGGAAATCCATATGCAACAAAATGAAACTGAATCCCCTCCTCTCGCCATGCACAAAAGTTAACTCAAAATGGATCAAGAAGCTTGATATCAAATCAGAGACTCTACGTCTGATAGAAGAAAAAGTTGGCTCTGATCTACATATTGTGGGGTCCGGCTCCAAATTCCTTAATAGGACACCCATAGCACAAGAGTTAATAACAAGAATCAACAAATGGGACTTACTTAAACTAAAAAGTTTTTTTCTCATCAAGAGAAACAATAACAGAGGTAAATAGGGAGCCTACATCCTGGGAACAAATTTTTACTCCTCACACTTCAGATAGAGCCCTAATATCCAGAATGTACAAAGAACTCAAAAAATTAAACAATAAGATAATAACCCAATCAACAAATGGGCCAAGGACCTGAACAGACACTTCTCAGAGGAGGACATATAATCAATCAACAAGTACATGAAAAAATGCTCACCATCTCTAGCAGTCAGAGAAATGCAAATCAAAACCACCCTAAGATACCATCTCACTCCAGTAAGATTGGCAGCCATTATGAAGTCAAACAACAACAAGTGCTGGTGAGGATGTGGGGAAAAGGGTACTCTTGTACATTGCTGGTGGGACTGCAATTTGGTGCGGCCAATTTGGAAAGCCGTATGGAGATTCCTGGGAAAGCTGGGAATGGAACTACCATTTGACCCAGCTATTGCCCTTCTCGGACTATTCACTGAAGACCTTAAAAGAGCATACTACAGGGATACTGCCACATCAATGTTCATAGCAGCACAATTCACAATAGCTAGACTGTGGAACCAACCCAGATGCCCTTCAATAGATGAATGGATAAAAAAAATGAGGCATTTATACACAATGGAGTATTATGCAGCACAAAAATTACAAAATCATGGAATGTGCAGGGAAATGGATGGCACTAGAGAAGATTATGCTATGGGAAGCTAGCCAATCCCTAAGAAACAAATGCCAAATGTCTTCTTTGATATAATGAGAGCAACTAAGAACACAGCAGGGAGGAAGAGCAGGAGGAAAAGATTAACATTTAACAGAGACATGAGGTGGGAAGGAAAGGGAGAGAAAAGGGAAATTGCATGGAAATGGAAGAAGACCCTCATTGTTATAGAAAATTACATATAAGAGGTTGTGAGGGGAATGGGAAAAAAAACAAGGAGAGAAATGAATTACAGTAGATGGGGTAGAGAGAGAAGATGGGAGGGGAGGGGAGAAGGGAGAGTAGAGGATAGGAAAGGTAGCAGAATACAACAATTACTAATATGGCATTATGTAAAAATGTGGATGGTTAAACCTATGGAAATCAACACAGGATTCATTAATAGACTTAAAAACATGACATAATTATCTCAATAGTTGAAGAAAGAGAATTTGACAGAATACAGCATCCATTCATGTTCAAAATGGTAGAAAATATAGGGATAATATGAATGTAACTGAACATTTTAAAAGCTCTATACCAAAAACCCCAAGACTAACATGATTCCAAATGGAAAAAAATGAAACATTCTTTCTAAAAACTAGAAAAAGACAAGGGTGCCCTCTTTCACCACTTCTATTCAACATATGAACTTTGAAATTCTAATCAGAACAGTTTGAAAAGAGAGATTAAAGGGATATGAATATGAAAAGAAGAGCTCAAAATATCCCTATTTGCTGACAACAATATTTTATACGTAGAAGACACAAAACTACACCACAAAATTTTTAAAACTCATAACCACACTCAGCATAGTAGCAGGATATAGAATTAACACTCATAAATCAATTATGATCCTGTACACAAATTGTGCATCAGCTGATGAATCACAATGGATTCAAAACAATTTAAAAAATAAAATAATCAGGAAACAATCTAAGAAGTGAAAGACCTCTATTATGAAAATTACCAAACACTAGAGAAAGAAATTGAAGAAGACTGTAGAAGATGAAATATTTCAAATGTTCATGGATTGGCAGAATTAATGTTACCAAAATTGACATACTACCAAAATGCTATAGTTTTAATGCAACTCCTATTAAAATGTCAATGATATTTCACAAAGAAATAGAAAAAGCAATCATAAAATTCACTTGGAAAAACAAAAAGCCCAGAATATTCAAAACAATCCTTAGTGAAAAAAAGTGAAGGAGACAGCAGACATCACAAGATCTGCTCTCAAATTATACTATAGTGCTACAAAAATGGCATGGGATTGGCACCAAAACAGGCAAAATGTCCAATGGAACAGAAAAGACATCACAAAGACAAAAATCACATACATTCTGTCTTGTTAATCTAGACAAAGGCACCAACAACATACATTAAAAGAAAAGACAGCCTCTTAAACAAATGGTACTGAGAAAACTGGAAATATGCATGTGGCAGAATCAAATTGAACCCCTACCCCTATCCCTGCACAAAACTCAACTCAAAGTACATCAAGGAACTAGGCATTAAACCAGACATCCTGTACCCACTAGAAGAAAACATAGGCCCAACTTTCCATCATCTTGGCTTAGGAACTGACTTCCTCAACAAGACTTCTAAATTGCATCAAATAAAATCAAGAATCGATAAATGGGAAGGAAACAAAGTAAAAAGCTTTCTCACAGGAAAGAAAATTATCAAGAACATGAACAGAGAACCTACAAACTGGGAGAAAATCTTTACCACCTGCACCTCAGAACATTAGTCTTCTGGATATATAAAGAATTCAAAACAAACCAGCACAGGAGGCTGAAAGAGGAGGATCAAGAGTTCAGATCCATCCAGCTTCAGCAATGGTGAGGCACTGAGCAACTCTATGTCTAAATAAAATGCAAAACAGAGCTGGGTATGGGGCTCAGTGTTATAGAACTAGCCTTGCAGGTGTAAGACCCTGTGTTTGATCTTCAGCATTACATAAAAATAAATAAATAAATAATAAACAAGTAAATAAGTAAATTGTGTCCATCTACAACAAAAATAATAAAAATAAAATAAAACACAGGGCTGGGGATGTGGCTCAGTGGTTGAGTGCCCCTGAGTTGAATCCCCACTACTTGCCCCCATGAAAAAAAAATAAAAAAACTTAACACACACACACACAACCCAATATAGTTAATATTCTCTTCTAGTGGTCATAGGATGTCAATAAATGTGCAAAGGATCCGAAACTGGTTGTTCACAGAACAAGAAATACAATTGGTGAGCAAATATATTTTTTAAATGCTCAATACCCAACCAGCAGTGTATGAGGATACCCTTTTCCTGCATACTCACCAGCATTTGTTGTTGTTTGTCTTCATCATGGCTGCCATTCTTACTGAAGTGAGATAGTATCGTAGGGTAGTTTTAATTTCCCTTTCTATGATTGCTAGAGATGGTGAGCATTTTTTCATATATTTATTGATTGATTGTATATCCTCTTCTGCGAAGTGTCTGTTCCGGTCCTTGGCCCATTTGTTGATTGGATTATTTTTGTGTGTGTGTGTGTGTGTGTGTGTGTGTGTGTGTGTGTGTGTGTGTGTTTAGCGTTTTGAGTTCTTTGCATACCCTAGAGATTAGAGCTCTATCTGATGTGTGAGGGGTAAAAATTTGTTCCCAGGATGTAGGCTCCCTATTCACCTCACACATTATTTCTCTTGCTGAGAAAAAACTTTTTAGTTTGAATTCATCCCATTTGTTAATTCTTGGTTTTAACTCTTGTGCTACAGGCATCTTATTAAGGAAGTTGGGGCCTAGCTCCACATGAGGAAGATTAGGGCCTACTTTTTCTTCCATTAGATGCAGAGTCTCTTGTTTAATTCCTAGACCCTTGATCCATTTTGAGTTAACTTTTGTGCATGGTGAGAGAGAGGGATTCAATTTCATTTTGTTGCATATGGATTTCCAGTTTTCCCAACACCATTTGTTGAGGATGCTATATTTTCTCCAGTGCATACTTTTAGTACCTTTGTCTAATATAAGGTAGTTGTACTTTTGTGGGTTAATCTCTGTGTCCTCTATCCTATACCATTGGTCCACCAGCCTGTTTTGGTGCCAGTACCATGCTGTTTTTGTTACTATTGCTCTGTAGTATAGTTTAAGATCTGGTATAGTGACACCATCTGTTTCACTCTTCCTGCTTAGAATTTCTTTTGCTATTCTGGGTCTCTTATATTTCCAGATGAAATTCATAATTGCTTTTTCTATTTATGTGAGGAATGTCATTGGGATTTTGATCAGAATTGCACTGCTGGTGAGATTGTAAATTGGTGCAGCCAATTTGGAAAGCAGTATGGAAATTCCTTGGAAAACTGGGCATGTAACCACCATTTGACCCAGCTATTCCTCTTCTAGAACTATACCCAAAAGACCTAAAAGGAGCATACTACAGGTACTCAGCCACATCAATGATTATATTAGCACAATTCACAATAACTAGACTGTAGAGCAAACCTAGATGCCCTTCAATAGATGAATGGATAAAATTATGTGGCATATATACACAATGGAATATTACTCAGCACTAAAAAATAATAAGATCATGGCATTTGCAGGGAAAAGGATGGCATTAGAGCAGATTATGCTAAGTGAATTTAGCCAGTCCCCAAAAAACAAATGCCAAATGTCTTCTCTGATATAAGGGGGTAACTCAAAATGGGGAAGAGAGAAAAAAGCATGGGAAGAAGATTACCTATACACAGGAAAGAGGGGTGGGAGGAAAGGAAGGAAGAAAGGGAATTGCACGGATGGTGGAAGGAGAGCCTCACTGTTATACAAACCACATGTATGAAGATGTGAGAAAAAAAAGGAATAGTGCTACCTTAGATTAAGAAGAGAGAAGTGATGGGAGGGGAGAGGAATGGTTGGAAAGATTGTAAGGATAGTAGAATGGAATAGACATTATTATTATTGGTGTATATATGTGAATGCATGATCAATGTGAATCTACAACCTGTATACTCAAAAAAATGAGATATTGTATCTCATGTGGTTCAAATGTATGATATGTCAAGGTCATTGTACTGTCATGTGTAACTAACTGAAACAAATAAAAATAAAAAACGAATTGTAGTGCAAAAAAGTACATGTAAAATGGCATAAATTGACATAAACATACTTTATATTCAGAGGTAAAATTGTGCTTTATATGTGTAATAAAGATTGTAGTGCATTCCACTGTTATCGTGCACTTAAAAAATTATAAAATCAATAAAAAGTAGAAAAAATGCTAAATTTCTCTAGAAATTAGAAAATGCAAATCAACACTACATTGATATTCCATTCTTGGTCCAGTCAAAATAGGAATTATCAAGAATACAAGGAACAATAAATGCTGGAGAGAATGTGAGAAAAAAGTTACACTCATACTTTGCTAGTGAAACTGCAAATTGGTGCAAGTACTCTGGAAAACAGTATGGAGATTCCTCTAAGAATTTGGAATGGAAACACCATTCAACGCGTTATCACCCCAGTTGAATCTTGATTTTATTTGTTGCAATTTAGAAGTCTTGTTGAGGAAATCAGTTCCTAAGTTGACATGATGGAGAGTTGGGCATGTATGTATATTATACACACACACACACACACACACACACACACACATATATACACACACATACACACACATATACACACACACACACACATATATATATATCCAAAGGACTTTAAATCAATATACTACAGTGACACAGCCACATCAATGTCTACTGCAGCCCAATTCACAATAGTTAAGCTAAGAAAACAACCTAGGTGAGCTTCAACAGATGAAAGGTTAGAGAAAATGGGGTACATATACACAATGGAGTATTTCTTATCCATAAAGAAGAATGAAATTTATGGCACTTGCTGGTAAATGGATGGAACTTGAGACTATTATACTTAGTGAAATAAGCCAATACCAAAAAAACCAAAGGCCAAAAGTTCTCTCTGATCCTAAATAGAATCAGATGTAGCCCATGTATGTAAAAAATACACTCTACTGTCATATCTAAAAAAATAAAATAAAACCTGGTGCTGAAAAAAATTAAAAATAAGAACAGTGATAAAAAGCTTTAACCTAACACACACATTTAGTAATGGAAAGAGATGACTAAAATTCAGTGGTCTGGACACACTAAAGGAAAACTAGAAATAAATGAAGAAACTCTTACAGAATTTTGCAAGTTTGAGATCTTCATTTATGCAGGTTCTCAGCCTAGGTATCTCCCATATATTTGCAGACACCATATTATTGACAAGTATGGAGGAACCACCACAGAAAATGCATTTCAGATACTCTACTGCCTATATCACTATTTCACTAACATGACTCCACTCTCACAACACTGACAAAGAAAGTTGTTACTTAACAGTGCAAGCTATCACCATTCAGGAGTCACAGATTGGACATAGGAAATTACAACAGAGACACCATTTGGAAAATAATTCAACATCACACATTTAATCAATAGCATAAGACACATCATCCAGGGAAAACAGTTTCCTAAGCAGACACTCAAATAAATGTGGAAAAGATATATATCCTTGAAGATGTACAAATTTCAATATAGAAAAATAAGAAAGATAAAAAGCAAAGTAGCATGACTGTTTTATAGTTAATTACCCTAGAAACTATTTCTAAAGATAATGCAATATAAAAAATGCCAGAATAAAATTCAAAAAAAATGTTAAAATAGTGAATTATTTCAAAGATGAAGCAAAGAAAAACTGAGTAGATTAAGGAAAACAATGCATGGCATGAGAAAACAATTCAATACAGATTCTGAAAAAGAATCAATTAGAAATCTTGAAAATAAAGAGCTCAATACCTCAAATAAATATATCCAGTTGAAGTTAGACCCATAGACTAGATCAAGTGAAAGAAAAAATATCAGAGCTTGAAGTTGATGATGAAATATCACATTCAGACAATATCAACAACAATCAAAATAATTGTAAACAAATTACAAAACCACTAGATACAATTCATAGACTACTTTTATGAATCACTGGTACACATAATGGAGAAGAGGTACAGGCTACAGGCAATGAAAGCTTTCTCAGTGAATAAAAGAAACTATTTCTTATCTCTTGTGAAAGTTATGGACATCCAGGTATAGGATTTTAGAATACCAAATGGACATGGCCCAAAAAGTATTTCTCCAAATCATAGTCTATAAAATTACCAAAGGTAAACTGAAATCTATAATAAGTGCCAAAGCAATTATAAACAGATCAGAAAAATATTAGACTTCTGAGTAGAAATTTTAAGGCTCAGGAAATGGTATATTTCAAACCCCAAATAAAAATGTTAAAAAAGAAACAAAGACAATAATTGTAAAATGGATGGAAAAGGTGATCATCGTGTTAAGGTGAAAAAATCAGAAACAAAACCCCAATTATCACATTCTCTTCCTAACGTGGAATCTGGGAAAAAAATAAGAATGACTAGAAAATGATGGAGGGAACATTAAGGAAGAGGGAAGGTAACTGGGGATGAAAAAGGGAGTAGAGGGGAAAATGGAAGTAAGGAGAGTGATCAGGATTCAAGTATTGTATATGTGTGTATAGAAATATCACTGTGAAATTCACTAATGTAGGCACTCAATAGGAACTGATATTAACAGTTGACATTATAACAAGTCCAATCTGCTATCATGTGACCATATATGAAACAGAATGTATAATTTAAAAATATTCTTACTTCTGCAAAGACATAAAATTTCAGGGTCAAAATTAATGTAAAATTTCTTCAGACAATATCATTTAGATGATAAATTTCTTATAGTTAATTATTAAGATATCCTGGATTCTATATGAGTAAGAAAGATATAAAAATATGAATGGAATTTGAACATTTATTTTTTTCCACTCTTCTTTTGTGATCAAACATTCTTACTCTTATTTACACAGGGCATGAACACCAAGAGTAACTCATTTTTTTAAGTCTTACCTGGATTGAAATTTACTGATGTTCTAGATTGTTCTTTCATGTATTGAAGAATTAAATCCCTGTTTCTGTATTTGAAAAAAGTAATAAAATTGGTATTTTAACACTCATATGAAAACACTAACCAAATATAATTCAATACTTTATAATGTTTTAGATCTAGTATCAGAACTTTTTCATATGCTCTCCTAATCTGTATGCCCTATAAACATTTTGTTAACTTGAAAATTATTTGTACAATGTTTTTTTCTGTTTTGTGAGATGGTATTTCATGATGATGGTCAGGCTGATCTTAAATACCTGGGCTCAAGCAATTGTCCTGCCTCAGGCTCTTAAGTAGCTGGGGTAAATGTATGTGTCACTGCACACACAGCGTGAAGTTAAAGAAGAAAAAAGATGAAATGATCATTAATTGAGAACAGGACAGGTAAATATATTAACTAGTGTAGCTTGAACTCAGAAAATGCCCTGTCTCTGTAAAAAATAGTTTTTTGTTCTTGCACAACTTCTTTCTCTTAGGCTTAAGGCCTTTTAAAAAATAAGGGTAGTATCACTTTAGTTCACCAGGTTGTTATGGAGATTTACTAAGATAATATTGAAACATGTTAAGCAAAATAGTAAAATAATGGCATACTTAACTACTTACAATCTCAGCTAGAACTAATGTGCATTTTTCATAGGTTCTAATATTCAAAAGTTAAAATTATTTTTAAAAATGCTTGTGTCCTAATTTTCATGATCAATTGGGCTTTTCTTTGTGCTTTGTAACTCAAAGCAAATCAACAATTAATTTATAACTATTTATAAATATCTCCTTAAATTAGAGAATATAATCATCCCCTCTGTGAGACTAATCAATAATAACAAAGGCAAGAAATTAACAAATGCCAAAAACTTGGACTACTACTATTTCTTCTCTACCTAGTTGAACAGAATCAGCAGATAAGCGTAGCTACATTTCCATGTTGATCTCCAACTGACTTGGAACACAAAATTTTCTTTAACACAATGGATACTGAGGAGTCATGATGGGGCTCAGCTCTCTTAGATTCAATGAATCTGCTTCATATATTCCTTTTGAGGCAGACCTTAATAAATGCTGAAAACTTTAGGCAGCAATTCCAACAGCTTGGAAATTTCCATTACTTGGGAAAACTACTAGAAGTGCCAATCTAAATTGGCACTCACCATGGAAAACAGTGATGTGGAACCCGCTGCAGTCAAAGGAAATCTATTTCAAGGGATGGAAGGATTTGGGGCACAGATCTGTTAGCCAGGATGACAGAAAACTCTGATTTCTTCCAGAGATTACTTGAAGCTTTACTTGAAGTTTTCTAATAGATTTGAATGATTTTAATTTTATGACAGAAAAGACAAAGTCCTAAAAGGATAATGCACCAGAAAGGGCAAGGCTAATATGGGGATTCCACATAAGGTTCCTAAAAGGGTGAAAGGGTCAGAGTGCTTAGTATTTGTTGGCCAAAGCTAGAGGCCAAGCTGTCAAAGCAGAGTGCTTCTGCTGGAAACAACTGTTGAATAAAAAAGCGTAAGTGCATGAGAAATAAAAAGAGTGTTGAGTCTAAGTGTGGGTTACCATGAAGACTCAGGGATTGGATCAGTCAGGAGATTTTGAAATAAAAGCTCTTCATTACCAGACTGCAGGGCCAGGTCTGGCAGAAACACCACAGCAACAGAACTGACAAAGGAACAATTTAAAAATCTATTTATTCCCCTCCATCTGACTACAGAATTATCTTCCTTACACTTCAAGGATATCATTAGGTCCCTGATAAATTAAAGGGGGATGGTAGAATAGCTAACTTCAGCTAAACAGGGAATTTCAAGACTCAAATAGCAAATTATAAAATCATAGGTGTGATACTATCTCTCCCTGTGAGGAGGGGTTATGCTTGAAATGAATTGGATAATGCTGGAAACCCTAAGGATAAAGGTTTACAAAGTCCTAAGATATTAGCTAGTGGTATATCTCAGTGGTAGGAAAATTTCCCAGCATGCATGAGAAGAAAAAGAAAGGAGAGGGGAAGATAGAGGAGAGAACAAACCTTGAAGGTGACTCATGCACACATCACTACTTATTTTTTTTTAAATAACTAATCCATTTTAATTATGTATATATGACAGTAGAGTGCAATTTGATTCATTGGACACAACTGCAACAACTTTCATTTCTGATTTCACAGGATGTACCATTGTATCATATATGCAGTCATACCTGTACCAAGGTAATAATGTCTATCTCACTCCACCATCTTTCTTGCCTCCATTACCCCTCCCCATCTTTCTCTTTTCCCAATCAAAGTATCATCACTGCTTCTTGGCTAGACTTTGAAGTGTTTCTGACTAATGAACTGTCCTAACTCACTAAGGTTCCATACATAGTAATGCTATGAAATCTCACCTCATATATAAGATGCAACAGGTGTAACTATTGTGTATGTACATCTAATGTTGATTAGTATTGTAATGTAAATACTTACGCAGTATTTCCACTAGCAATGGCATAAGACAAGGCAATCTCTCCACAATTATCTGAAGCAGACACATTAACACCACATTGAAGCAGCAGCTCAGCTATGTATGTTGATTTATGTTCCACAGCCAACATGAGGGCTGTTCTAAAATAAGAGAGATAACTTCAAATTTAGATATTTTAATAAGTTTATTTAAAAAGCCATTGTAATACATTTTACCAATTTGACATCTAGCTTTACATACACTAACAGACATATACATCTTGGAAGATCAAATCTTTATCTTTCTAAATCATTTGTAAATCTAAAAGGAAAACAAACACATAAAAAAATAAATCACGTGTCCCAAAAGGGGAGGGTTACAAACTTAAAATCCTTCAATGAACATTAATTATGATGAGGTCATTCATCTGGAGTTGGCAAAGATTTCAATGAATAAAGCTCCATTTCTTTCTTAGAGTGATGTAATATATTGTAACTCACAGTCAGCCAAAGGTCAAGGAGTAAAAAAGGTATTTGCAGGTATAACATAATAACAGTAGCACTGGTGATACTAATAATAATTGTTGCTTCAGTCATTCACTCTGAGAAGCATATGCCAGGCATTGAAATCAATGCTACATGTATAATCTTGCAACCAGATTTCAAGCATATGTTACACTCTTTTTCATTATAAATGTTCAAAATTTGTTAAGACTAATTAGACGTCACTTAGGAAAAATCTGAAATCAATATTCTACAAATTAAGTAATTTAAAGCAAATAGTCATATAAAGGAAAAAATAATTCTCAATGTCCATCTGTACTCAACACAGCATTTCCAAAAGAAAACTATACCAGAAGATGAAATATTGCAGAGAATTTAAAAAGTT
The DNA here is from genome assembly GCF_052094955.1 of Ictidomys tridecemlineatus. NCBI lineage: Eukaryota > Metazoa > Chordata > Mammalia > Rodentia > Sciuridae > Ictidomys > Ictidomys tridecemlineatus. The sequence goes on from NC_135477.1 coordinate 193,643,523, forward strand.
CAATACTGAATAAAAGCACAAACTAAAAGTCTATATTTTACAAAACTAACATGAAAACTCTAGCTAACACAAGATTATGTGATCAACAAAATCAAATAGTAATCATCAGCCAATAATTATAAGGGCATGTGAATCATACTACATACTCTTATTTGTGTTGCTCAGTTTGAATAATTGCTTTTCTCCTTAATTTTAGTGTATGTTCATAAATTTCACTCTATTCCAATGATTATGTCATTCCCATTAATTTAATATTTTTAACTTGAGTGATTTTACTACAATATTAACCTTTTTCCAAAAAATATAAAGTACTATACCTTCCCTTATCATCAACTTCATGTATGTTTGCTTTATTCTTAATAAAAAATTCTACCATCATCTTTCTGTTTTTCTTTATGGCGAGTAAAAGTGGTGTTTGGCCACTCTGAAAAACAACAAATATAGTTTATTCACAAAATTACTATTTTTCAACTGAAGTTAACCTTACAAAATACTGTATGAACATCAGCATATAATAATAATGTAAATTAAGAGTAGCCACTCTCTTCTCTTCCCATTCTGCTTCCATACGTGCTGCTCTTTCATTTTGAGATGCCTCTCCTCTGCCTAGAGTGGCCACATGAACTCCAGCATTTCTAAAACTGCTTCATACATTTACTGTTTCCATGGATCTTTGCTGCTGTCAACCATTCATCCTGGCATCTTGGAGTTATGTAACATGAACCCTCCTCAACCAAGAGCATCTTTAGAACATAAACTGTATTTTATACCCCAATAGACCCATTCCCTAATACATATTAGTAAAGGACATAAGTATTATATTTCACTAACAAGCCAAATTCTCAACTCACTAGTAGGGTGTATAAATCATATTCTGAAGAACGTCTACTTTTCCAGTAATACCAAGCCTCATAGAAAAGATTCCTTGTTTTACTGTTTGAGAAAATTTACACAACTGTGCATTGTATGTTCAGTAGTACAGAAATACCTTTTCCATTGCTTAACACCTACTTGACACTGATTTTTTATTGGAGATATTCACGTGTGAACAATTGAAGTTACAGGAATATATTTCTGAGAGCTTTTCCAGCAACATGGAAGTTTTCTCCATGTTATACAAGTCCACTTGATTCTTTTTTATTTATGAAATCAGAATCCCAGATTCCAATGTAAGGAATTTCTGCTTAAAATTGATAGAGTCTGAGTAAACTATGTTGCTTTTTCATAATTGTTCCTGTGTCTTCTCTTATTATAAGTTGAAAGATATTTATCTTACATGTCAGAAAGTTCAATACAAAAACATATTATTTTTATGCAATTGGAGAAAATTTTTCCAACTAATCCACTGAGAGGGGATTAACAAAAAGAAATAACCAACTCAAAAAAAATTAACACAGAGCTGGGATTATGGCTCAGTGGTAGAGCATTCACCTAGCACATGTGAGGCCCTGGGTTTGATCCTCAGCAGCACATAAAATAAATAAAATCAATGTATTGTCTCCAATAAGAATTAAAATATAAATATTTTTTAAAACTCCAAACAAACAAAAAAACCACCCAGTCAATAACTGAGCAAAAGAACTAAACAGAAATTTCTCAAAAGAAACACAAATGTCCCAACTATATATTAAAAAAAGTCTTCTACATCTCTAGCAATTATGTTAATGCAAATAAAATCTACACTAAGACTTTATCTTACTCCAGCCACAATGGTAATTATCAAGAACACAAACAGTAATATATACTGGTAAGAATGTGGGGCTGGGGATGTGGCTCAAGCGGTAGCACGCTTGCCAGGCATGTGTGTGGCCCAGGTTCGATCCTCAGGACCACATACAAAGATGTTGTGTCTGCTGAAAATGAAAAAATTAATAATAATAAATATATTCTCTCTCTCTTTCTCTCTCTCTCTCTCTCTCTCTCTCTCTCTCTCTCCCCCTCCCTCCCTCCCTCCCTCCCTCTGCCTCTCCTTCTCTCTCTCCCTCTCCCTCTCCCTCTCCCTGGTTAAAAAAAAAAGAATGTGGGGGTAAGGCACACGTTTACACTGTTGGTGGGACTACATACTAGTACAACTACCCTGGAAAACAGTTTGGAGATCTCCCAAAATCTAAGAAGGGAACCACAACATGAAACAGCTATCCCATGACTCAGTATTTTCCCAAAATTAGTAAAACAAAATTTTACGTGTAACTGTATATTAATACAGTCACATGTGTGTTTACAGTAGCACAATTCACAACAGGTAAATTATGAAATTAACCCAAGTACCTGTGAATGGATGAAAGGATTAAGAAATTCTGGTGCACATACATACAATGGAGTTATAACTCAGCCATAAAAATACATTATGTCATTTGTTGGTAAATGAGTTGGTATCCAAGAATATCATGCTAAGTGAAATAAGTCAAATAAGAAACTCAAAGGTAAAATGTTTCATATGTGGAAGCTGGAGTTAATTAAAGAAAAAGAAATGAAGAACAGAATATCAAAAGATGTAAAGAAGATCATTAGTGTAGAAAAAGAAGATTGAGAGACACAGAGATAATGAAAAAGGGAAGGCAATGAAGAAGGAAATCTTTAAAATTCATGTTATATGCATATATAAATATGCCACAGGTAATTGCACCCTTATGTATAAGTAAAAAGAATCAACCAAATATAAATAAATAGACAGGTGAAAGGAGGTCCAGGAGAATAGGAGGGGGAGAATGGAGGAGGAGGGGTAGACAGATGGAAAAGAGGGAATCAATGACTCAACTGGAATTCCATGCATGCAAGATTTGGGGGGAATGAATTTAACTACTATGTAAAACTATAAACTCTAATAAAAATAACATTGAAAATGTATTCTCACTTGTAACGACAATCCTGGTAACATAATGCTTGGTTATCTTCCAAAATTCTTTTTATTCTCATCCACTTTAATTGCTACTTAAAGTTACTTATAATTTTAGGAAAAATTTAATTCAGAAATTTTGTGTATCATCAAGATTAATGCTGATCTACACAGATTACTTGTAGCATCATGAAAGGCACTAAACATTTGCATTTTTAAGGAACAAAGCGGAAGACTGATACATAGTACAGCTGGCAAAATCCATGAGTTATCTACTTCTAGTAATAATTTATCCATTCTAGCAATGAGTGACCTAATCAGCCTTTCAAAAATTCCAATGGGAACATGATTTTTATAGTATATATATAGAGAAAACTATTTAACTTCCAAATTCTAAATTCAAACAATTAATCCCATATGAAAGACATTCATAATATATTATGTAGTCCATATTCTTGTATATCAGTAGAAAACACCATGAAATCTTTATCACACTATATTAAAAAAGAGGAGTTGTAACCTCATTTATAGAGGCAAAGTAGGTGATTGGAGTAAGTGCTGCAGTTGCCAGAAGCAAACTGAAGAACATGTGTGCCCAGCATGTGGGAGGCAAACCCTGTACACCACACCACACCACACAGTACTATGGCTCAAAGGGACCGCATCAGATTCCTTCACAGAAGCTTGAAGTTCAGATTTCTGCATGAGTCTCTTGAATTCTAAGTGTGGATTCAACTGATGGAGGCAAACTAAATACACACATGAGCTACAAAAGGAGGAGGAAGAATATGAGGAGAACTTCCAACATTTGCTAGTATTTTAATAAAAAGAAAATTTGCTTATGATCAGTATTTTTTAACATGCATTACTGTTAATTTTAAGAAAAATTTTAAATATTTTGAAAATAACAGTGATTGATGTATATACCGTGTTTTTGGCTTCAATATCTGCGTTGTATGAAAGCAGTTTTGCTGGTATTAATGTGTTCCTATAAAAGATAACATAGTGGAGCGGAGTTTCACCCTTGTTGTTGTGAACATTTGGATTGGCACCATGTTCTAGAAGAATAATTGCACATTCCTCTTCCTCATATTGTAGAGCCTGTTGGTTTTAACCAAGAAATAGATTGTAAATTTTGGAAATCCAAGAAAAATATTTCACGTTTTATTCATTAGTTATAACTAAATGGCATTAACCAATTTTTCTTCTAAGCATTTCATCAAATTCATTTCCTGCAAAACCACTGGTATATCTACCTTCATCAATGGTGTGTTGCCATCACTGTCACACAAATCGACATTACATTTCCTCTTCACTAGAAGAGCCACCACTGCTGGTCTGCCATAGGCACAGGCATAATGTAGAGGGGTTCTGTGCAAGTAAGAAGCTTTATTAGGAATTCATAAGGTACCTTTTGAAATATACAACTATTAATGCAATTATAAACATTAAGTAGCTCATAATTCCTCTATTTTCTTATGAAGAAGGTACAATATTTAGTAGCTGTCATTACTTATTTTATTAATGAATGATCAGCCTAAGGCACTGACATTTTCTTCTTATTTCTTGTTTCTGATACTGCTGAGGATTGTACCCTGGGTTACTCAACTAATGAGTCATATCCTAAGCACATTTTTATTATATCAACAATTTTGATGCAGGGTCTCACGAAATTGCCCACTGTGGTCTTAAACTTCCAATGCTCTTGCCTCAGCATCCTAAGTCACTGGAATCATGGGTATGTGCGACTGTGCCTGGTTCCATTGAATTTACTTATTTTTGTTTGCTTTGTTTTCATATTGCTGGGGATAGAACCCAGGCCTGAAGCATTCTAGGTAAGGAAGGGCTCTACCACAGAACCACATCCCCAGAGCAGAGCAGCCCACTTGCCTAGAAAGAAGATGGACTTGAGATTTAGCTCATCTTCAGTATGAATTCTACTTTAGACTCTGTGATGTACTAGTTATCCCACAGTCTTACTCTCCCTCAATTTCCTAAAAAAGTAAGGATTAAAATGAGTATCTCCCTGGATACTACCAGGATGCTTAATGGAGAATCTCTGTAAAACATCTGAAGGTTTTGTAGCACCAGCAACAGCTCCATAATTGGTAGCTATTGTAATCAATATTATTGCTTTTTATCAACTAAGAGTATTTCAATTAATAATTAGTAGTATTGTAGTGATTTTTTAAAAATATATATTTAAAAATATGTATTTCAATGAGTCTAAGATGATTTTTTTTCTTATCATTTTAACAAGACTGACAATGGAATCCCACTAATAATTCGGGCTGCATTACAACTATAATTGGCAGCATTTAATTTTTTCTTCATAAACAAAATAAAGAACCATCATAATTCATGGTGCCTTACCTTAAGTGAAATGTGAGACAAACAATAGATTTATGGCAGTTCTCATGACATGGATGGCATTTAAATTCAGTTTTAGAAGTATGATAGGTAAAGTAGGCTGAATAATGACCGTAAAAGGCCAAACCGAAAGCAAACTTAATGCCAAAGGAAAAAGAACCCAAATGAATTAGTATGGTTAAATTAATTCAGTATTTATATATATGGGATTTATATATGAATCAGGCATTTTCAATGTTCAGTATTTAATACTGTCTTAATTTTTCACAAGGGACGTTTACAATTTCTTACCTCCATGAATGCATGATTGAAAAGGAGGAAGAACCGTTTCATTTGAAATTGAGTCCTATCACGTCAGTTTTAATTAACTGGTCACACCTAGAAAGTTTTTATGTAAGAGTTCTCTGAGATAGTAGAATATGTCAAATACAAAATAAGTAGCTGTGCAGTTCTTGCACATTAAAAACGTATTCATTTTATGAGTACAAATGAATAGAATTAAAGAATAATTCTTTAATGCTTTACTTTATAAAAGTTTCACTTAAAAATACTAAAGTTGAGAAGTTTAGTATTTTTATGGGAAACTTTTATAAAGTAAAGCAATATTTTTTAGGAGTAATAATCTTTTATACTTGCTCTCTTCTATTCTCACCAAAACAAAATTATTAACCTATAATTGCATATGTAAAATAAAATATACATATATAAGAAATGTATATATAGTAATATCTACAATAGATGAAATGCACTATAGGACATCTATATAGAAATGTACTAGAAGAAAACATAAATGCTTTCTTCATGTTGGCAAAGGCGTTCTAAGAAATAATGAATTTGAAAGAAGACTTCTTTTTTTTCCTACCTCTCTTTTTAAAATTTATTATGTTGATGATGATGACAATGTTGTTGTTGTTGTTTTGCTGGGGATTGCACCCTTACCCTTTGCTTTGACAGGCAAGAAGTGCTCTAACATTGAGCTACATTTCCAACCTTGGAATTCTAATTTAATCAGATAAAATACTCTAATTTTACAGATGCTCAAGTGACAGTGACATATGAACATAGAAAAAATATTTATGTCCTTGGCAATAGAAGGAATTTAAGTCTAACAAATGAAATAAATTTTGCAGCTACAATATTTTGAAGATGAAGAGTAGTGGTATTGGGCTGTTGATTATGGCTTGAGCTGTTTATTGCTCCTCAAATAGATGATTTACTGACAACTGCTGTGCCACATTTAAAACTGTGCATGCCACTACCTACCAATTCCATTTTACTCTCCCTTCCAGATATTTGAGTATTCTTTTTATCCTGTTCCAGTCACTAATCTTTTGGCCATTGGCAAACAAGTAATTTGTGAAAGTTAATAATGTATTTTGATACACAGAATGGCAAGTCTTTGTTCATTGCAAACATTTTCTTAGTGTCATCATGACCCTAAATGACTGCGTGTGGAACTAAAAAATGTACAGATATTTTATTTGTTTTTTGTGAAACTGATAACCACAGAGAGAGCTCACATTTGGGGTCAGTGAGTATTCTAATGCACAAACCACAAGCAGGGCCTACCTTTGATACTCTTAGTCCCTTCAGAACAGAGTAGGGAAAGCTACAGTAGGGCAGCAGCAGGCAGCACTGTACAGACTAGGCACCCTTTGTGTGCTACTCCCTTGGCCCTGGTGACTGAGAGCTTGCACTGCCTGGATGCTCTCAACCAATGCTCTACTCTTCATGCTTGTACAGATACACAGTAATGGATAACTACAGGAAAGGGTACTGGAACAGTGGAATCAGCAATTTTGGAATTTTGTGCGAGAAGCTTTTGGCAGATGTTTTTTTACTTTAAAGTGATAACAAAATTGAAAAAGCATGCTGTGTTTGGTGTTTTGGAAAGTGTAAATGCTGCCAGTGAACTCTAGTGTCCTCTGTGGAAAGGTAGTTAAAGGTAGTTAACTTCACTAACTGAAGTTAATGAATTATTTGCAGAAAATTCAGGGCTTGTCAACACTGTTGTTATGAAAATGGTTGGATGATCAAGATGACACCAAGTTATCCTAAGAATTTCATAAATTAGTGAGTGAAGCATGTGAGAAATTAGTAAAATCTTATTTTTAGAGGTGGAAGACACACCCCTAATACTAGTGTGAAGGAATTTTAAAAATATAAAAAAGAAGAAATAACATGGAGCCATCTTCCCAATTCAGAGTTCTTGTGAGGCTCTTGAGACACAACAGGTAACAGATTACATCTGAAAATTTTTCAATGCTTTTGAAAATGTGTACATTAAAAGCTGTTGTGTGTATTTATTTAAAAAAAAATCAGTGACCTTATAGGGAAATTTTAAGTTTCTGGGAAACCAGTTAAAAATTTGGTTTGTTTAGCTGCCCATTAGAAGTCCTGGGTACTGAACTTCCAAGGTGTGCAGGTCCTGGATATTGAGGACCCCACAGAATATTAAAGTCAAATATTCTGGTGAAAGGAGAACTGGTATCCTTTCTGCTCTGCTCCCATTGACACAGCCTGGATGGTGCAGGCTTCAATTCCATCAGCCCATTGGTCCCTTACCCCTCAGTCCCTGGCCTCCCAGACCCTATTACCTATTTTTACGATCAATGCGGTTAACATTACATCCACGTCCCAGATAACGCTTAATTCTTCCCAGTTCACCATTTTTGGCAGCCTGGTGGAGCTTATCAAGAGGGTTATATCCGAAAAACTTGATTCCCAGGCTTATATAAATAAACTGTCTCCAGGCTCTATCCATCCTGAATACAATTAGGTAACAACCTCTGTCAAGTGTCCTGCTAAAGCAGGTCTGCCGTTGCCTATCTGCCAACCAACTGGCAAAATAGTCGTTGCCAGGTGACACTGATAAACACAAATGCACATTCCACAATCTGCATGGCCCTAGGTGATTGGCTCCTGGAAGGTCCGCCCCCTGTACTGTGATCAGCGCCTGGCTATTCTGTACAGAACCCACCAAGAACCAGGTGGGACTGCTCTGAGACCCCCCCAAGACCCATACAGTGAGTGAGATGCCCCACCAGAATCAGGTGGGCCTCAATGGCAGGCAGGTGAGAACTCCCCACACCCAGACCTGGGAGGGCAGGACTCATCCTCTCTGCCATTGCACAGCTGCCTATGTCCACAGCAGGAAACAAATACTGCACTCTTCCTATTACTTTATTCAGTAAATGGCAGAAAAGGAGATCCCTGACTTAAGATGTCCATTAAAAAAATCTGGAAAAATTCAGGAATGCATTTAATTTAAAGCAACAGATTAGAAGAAAACAATAGAATCACTGCGCCAAAAGCAATTTTAGTGTCACTCTGCTGCATCAACCACTCCCTGACATAGCTCTGCTCAACACAAAGAGGGAGTAAGCAGCCCATCAGTTCCACTCAAAAGCAAAAGGAGAATACTGTAACAACCATCACCCTAGGCTTTCCAGTGTAGTACCAAAATGTCCTGATTCGGTTTCTCCCGACCCAGATTACTGAGCAGAGAAGAAGAGATGAGCTATTTGGAGATGACCTGAAACAAAGAAGTGGTGCAACACATGGATCAACTTGCAGCCGAAGAAATCATGGTCCCTAGTGGCTACTGTGCCCAGAACCCCCACAACCTCTGCACTGTCTCCTGTAAACAACTCTAGCCTTCATTTCTGGCGTTCCCTCAGGGTTTGCCATTACATACTTCAGGTGCTTGCTCCAAACAGACTGCAGCAGTTTTTGCCACTGAGGAAACCAACAGCCACAGAGAAACCCTGCATCTTTCCCTACTACAAAAAGCCTCAAAGGTGTTTGCATTCACAATCTCCAAGCACCTGTACCACTACCTCTAGATTCTGCCTATCCAAGGTAACCTCAGCTAGAGTTACCACAAATCCAGACTCAAGGTCACCAAACAGCCTTTTCCTGTGCAAGAGAACATGAAGACTGCAGCCCATACTGGAGGCACAATCCCATGTGATGGGTGTACACCTGCAGCCATATCCATGCACACTGCCAGATGTTGGACTGGCAGTTGCACATGCACAATACCACTTCCAACACCTGTCATGAGCCACTGCTCACCATATTTAGCAGCCTCTGAAGTTACATACACATGTGTCACCAGCTCTGTTTCATGGTGTTATTAACATATGTAAGCACCCAGAGTCCCATTAACCATCCCCACCACCATGTAGCTTTGCCTGAAGAGAGTTGTTCTGTGCCACTGCACACGTTTCTCCTCAGTTCCACTCACAAAAAAATAGTGCATGTTTACAGCCATCCTCAACACCTCCATGTCCCTGCCACCATACTTCAATTCACAGATGAGGTTTCTAGCTTTATGCATCCATGATTAGGCCCCAGATCTATAGATACACAGCAGCCAGGCAAAGCTCTACTTCTGGTCCTTCCCTGAAGCCCTATGTGTCTACAATCAGATCTGATCTTACAGTCCTGTGCTTTAACAAACTAGGTCCCACCTCGTAGGAACTCTTTGCCAGCCCTGGTTTCTGTCCTTGGTCCTGGCTTTTCCTTACTACTTCTCTGCCCACAGGTAGCCTGTCTACATTGCACATGCCTGCAGCTGACACTGCACCAAAGTGTGCACACTGCCTGGCCCATATGTCTTTCACCTTTTCTAGTCTTCTCTTCATGGATATAGAGGCACTATCTATGACACAGCTAGTCCTCATAGCAACTCTAGATTTCCCATAGCTCTAGCCACCAATGACCATGAAGGTTCTCATGTTACCAACAGTTGTGCCTGCTAAAAGAGAAGCATCGCATCCTTCAACCTCAGATAACAAAGATGTTGCTCCATGCCACTAGACCAGAGCTATACTAGGTCAGCATGTCCTCCCATACTGCTCTGCAGGAAAAAGCTTTCCCATCCTCAAATAAGTCCTTAAGTCTAGAAGAAGTAACGGTTTCTTCAAATGTGCATGCACCTTTTCAAGCTACTAGGGTCAAGAAGAATCAGAGAAACGTGGTAACTCAAGGAACCAAAAATTCTTCATTAAATGAATGGTCCAACAAAATTAGAGACCTTGATATAATGAAAATGGGAGAACAACATAACAGTTGGGCTAAAACAAAATCAGTTCAATGAAGAAAGTTTATACCAGGAGCCAACCCATGACACCCACCCTGATTCAGGCACAGATGACTTCCTATTCCTCTTAGAATAAAGTTCAAAATACTCACCATGGTCCACAGTCCCCATGACCAGGCAATGATCTCCGTAATCCTTTTGTACCCTCCCTTGATCTTGCTCCCTCCCCTCAGGGCCTGTGGCATTATTTCATATCCCTGCACTTAATCCAATGCCTCTGGTAGCACCTTGTCCCACTTTTCCTGCCATCACAGGATAATGAAGCCCTCACTCAGAAGCAATCCAGTCTTGGAACCCTGAACACTGAATGCCTAGTTTGTGTCCTTTACAGAGCCTTCTTTATTGTATTTATTGTACTTAATTTATTTTACCCCTAAATATTAACTGAAATGAAGGAGACCAGATACTATCTTGGACACTGTTCTAACCTACATAACTGACTTGCACTTTATCTTCCAGGACTCAGTCAAATTTGCAAAATGAGTGAATAGATGCATGGAGATACTCATGGTCTCGGCTTCTCTAGGCTTTCAGGTCAGGACCTCCACATATGGCCCACATCAGCCAGTATCCCTCAATCTCCCTTGATAAGCTTTTTCATTGGCAAAAATAATTTTGGCAAGTCATTTTTTTAAAGAGATAAGCACCATACTCAGGTTCTCATACATGCTAAAGCACTCTACCACTAAGCCATATACCCAACACCTGGGTCAATGCTTTTAAACAAAACAAGATTCCTATAAAATGGTCTAGTGTTGGGGGCGTGGTTGAGGTGACAATTGGAGGGAGCCATATATGGAACACAGAGGTTTTGTGGCAGATGAAAGGCCTTGTGAAGACCACACTGCATACTCTTTGCACTGCTGAGGTTTGGGGAAACATTTCTGTACCATGCCCACCCAAAAAGAAAAACTTGCCAGCCTAGATTCTTCAGAACTAAATGGAAAACATTAATCAGATAGACTGAACAGACATCTATGGACTATTTAATCCAGCAACAATAAATTCATTTGCTTCTCCATGAAACAATGACCATTCTTTGAAATAGTTCATATTGTCAGGTGTGGTGGAGCACACCTGTAATCCCAGCAGCTCAGGAATCTAAGACAGAAGGATTGCAAGTTCAAAGCCAGCCTCAGCAAACAAAAGATGCTAAGCAATTCAGTGAGATCCTGTATCTAAATAAGGCTGGGGATGTGGCTCAATTGTCAAGTGCCTCTGAGTTCAATCCCTTGAACCAAAAAACATCATATTTTTGAGTACAAGGTAAATACAAGAAATAGAGGTAACTTCTTGCACCCTATAAGATCATAAATGAAAGAAATAAGAAGTTAATGACAAGAAACAAACCTTTTAATGCCTGGAGGTTAAAATATACAATTCTGGATTAGGATTGGATAACAGATACAATCGGGGATAAAAAATTTCAAAAATAAACGGAAACAGGGATACAATATGTCAAAATTCATTGGGTTATTAACACCCATAAATAATTTATGTACCTACATATCAATGGCAAATGAACTGAAAGAGAAATTAGAAAAATATCCCATTCAAAATAGCCTCAGAAAACAATATAATACTTTGGAATATATTTAAGAAAAGGTATGAAATAGTTCTACAATGAAAACTACAGAATACTAAGGAAAGAAATTAAAGACCTTTGAAGATGGACAGATCTCCCAGGCCCTAATTCTGCCTATCTTAGGCATAATTAATATTGTCAAATTAACCATACTAACCAAAGTGCTTTGCAGATTCAATGCAATTCCTATAAAAATACCAGTTAGTTCCTTTGTAGAAATAGAAATCACCCATAAAACTCATTTGGAAATATTAGAGAATCAGAATAGGCAAAGCAGTCATTAGCAAGAAAAGTGATGCAGGAGGCATTACAATCAGTACCAGAACTATGGTAAAGAAGAGAAGACACAGAGAAAAACCCACATAAGTACAGTTATCTAATATTATAAAACAGCACCAAAAACAAACACTGAAGAAAAGATAGCATTTTCAACAAATGGTGTTGGGAAAACTTGAAATACACATGTAGCAAAATGAAATTAAACCCCTACTTCTCACCCTGCACACAACTCAAAGTGGATCAAGGACTTAGGCATTGGAACATAGAGACCCTGCAACTAACTGAAGAGAAAGTAGAAATGTAAGCTTAGGAACTTACTTTCTTAATAACATCAGTACAGCACAAGAAGTAAAATCAAGAACCAACTTGAATCTAATGTATGAAACATGATATGTCAATAGCTTTGTAATGTTTTGAACAACCAGTAAAAAAAAATCAATAAATGGGATGGAATCAAAGAAGCAGCCTTTAAAATTCTTCTCAGCTCAAGAAACAATAATATGAAGAGAAAGCCTACTGAACAGGAGAAAATCTTTACCACCTGCACCTCAGTTTCAGCATTAATCTCCAGGATATATGAAGAACTCAAAAACTTTATAGTACTCCTAATAATAATATTAATAATAACAACAACAATAACAACCACCCAATCAATAAATGGACTAAGGATCTAAACAGACACTGCACAGCAGAAAAAAATACCATCAACAAATATATGAAAAAATGTTCATCTTTAGTAATTATAAAAATGCAAGTCAAATCTACACTGAGATTTCATCTCACTTCAGTCAGAATGGCAATTATCAGGAATTCAAGCAACAATAAATGTTGGGGGGATGTAGGAAAAAAGGTTCATTCATACCTTGCTGGTGGGAAGGCATATTTTCAATTTATCATTATAGAAAGCAGCATGGAGATTCCTCAGAAAACTTGGAATTGACTCAGTTATCCCACTTCTCAGTTCATACCCAAAGGATTTAAAGTCAGAATACTACAGTGATGCAGCCACATCAATGTTATAGCTAAATTATGAAACCTGTCTAAGTGCCTTTCAACAGATGAATGAACAAAGAAAATGTGGTATACATACACAACCAGATATTACTCAGCCTTAAATAAGAATGAAATTATGGAATTTGGTGATACATGAATAGAGCTGGAGAATATCATGTTTAACAAAATTAACTAATCCCAAAGAACCAAAGGCTGAATGTTTTCACTGAATTTCAGATGCTAATTGACAATAAGGGTTGGGGTTCCTAGGGATGAACAGAGGTACTGTGGATAAGGCAGAGGGGAGTGAAGGAAGGGGGAAAGGAATGGAGGTAGGAAGAATAGCAGAATGGATCTGACATAATTACCCTATGTGCATATATGACTACGAGACCAGTGAGTCTACGTCATGTACAACCTGAAGAATGAGAAGTTATGCTCCATTTATGTATGACGTGTCAAAGAGCATTCCACTGCCATGTACAACTAAATAGAATGAATAAAAAATGTTTTTACGTGCTCAGAAAAAAAGAAACACATATCAAATAACTGTAAAAGATTAAAAGGTGTATCAAAGATGAAATCAGAATTAGAAATCACCTGATCCAATCCACCTATTTCATTAATGAAAATCCTTATTACAATACTAACATATCCCCAACCAGAAAAAAATGAGAAAATCAAATAATTATCAAAATTATACTACATACAGAATTATAGTTCACATGTGAAAAATACTGTGATACATACAAGAAGAATAAAATTTTATAAGATGAAGGCAATCCTCATACTGCAGACATTTTGTAGCTTAAAATTGGCACCCACGCTTCTCAAGGAAAAAAGATAATGGACATAAAGTCAAACTAATGGAGTTCCCTCCACAGCCATCTGTTTCCTTCTCTGGCTTAGTATCCTTCATCCTTACTGCAAGTTATACTATTCCACCACAAGCATGAAAGATCACCCAAAGGATCATGGCAGGCACACATGAGGAACACCAAAATTGGAAGCGAACGAGAAAGGAGGGCTGTGCTATTACTACCATCAATATGATGGACTAACACTAGCTTCCCTGTGTGCCTAATGCTAGGAATTCAAAAAGAAGTGAGATAATATGAAACTTTACTCAGCCATAAAATAAATGAAATTATGTCATCTGCAGGAAAATGGGTGGAGACCATAATATTAAACAAAATAAGTCAAACTTAGAAGATCAAAGATCATATGCATTCTCTCATATGTGAAAGCTAGAATGGAAAAAGAAATAGAAAGGTGTTGAGGATAATCTCAGGAAAATCAAAGGGAGAAAATTAAAGAAAAAGACCAAGGGTTGAGAGGTAGGCAGGGAGGGAAGAAGTGCTGGGAAGCAATATTGGCCAAATTATATTGTTAAATTTTGTGCATGTATAAATATATAACACAAATCCTTGTTATGTACAATTATAATGCACAAATTTTAAAAATGTTGAAAATAAATAATAGCCAGTGTGAGCTGATTGTTTCAACTTAAAAATCTACAAATATCTATAATCATTTGATAATGCAGGGTCTCTTAGAAGATCCAGACACTATTCTAGCTCCTGTGATATCTTGCTTCTCAATTGCTTGGCCTCCCTGATCCAAGCCAACTGCCAGCATTGAGGGTTCCTTCTTCCCTTCAAGCACAAAAATGGAAGAGGCTTTGCTCCTGGAGCTGTAGGTCTCACCAAGATAGGATCCTCCGTCTTGACATGCTGTGGTTGTTGGGGGTTGAGGGTACAAAGTGCAACACACTGGCATTTACACCAGGACACCTGGATATTCAGCTTTTCAGTGGCAAGGTAGTTTTTAAGATGGGTGAGCTTAAAACATTGAATGGGACTGACAGCAAAGTTACTGAGTACTCAGCTTGCACAACTTGATGACAAATGTCAGTGGAAAGACATTGTTTATTGGCAAAGGTAAAATAAAATTCAAAGTACGAGAAGAGATATAAAAAGAGCTTTGGGCAAGGTAAGCTTGTTTTAAATTACAGGAGTCACTGGTATACAAAAAATTCACAAGTTTGCAGGAGACTCCTCATTGAGGAAAAAAATGTGCTAAATGTTTTTCAGAACCTGGATTTCATATTTGCTATTTCAATATGCTTAATAACAAAAGGAAGTTTCTCTCTAACCAATGCCCACAATCAGTCACCATAAAATACTTCCTCCTCCATGTAATAACCCTACCTCACCCCCAGGTACAGGCCCTACATCCTTGAGGACACACATCCTTACTGGTGTGTGTCCCCAGGCTTGGCATTCTCTAACCTCTTCAAAGATCAATCAGCCAATGTCCAGACCCAAACTGCTATTCCTCAGCCAGTTGCCCCTGCACTGCCTCCCACTGCTTCCCCTCCCAGGACTCCCAGCCTAATCCCCACAAGAACCCTGTCCTGACAGGGTCCTGCATTCTATCAATTCCCCTTTCTGGAAGCTCCCACTGCCTCCCACTTTCCTACTGCTCACTAATACCTAGACACACATCCCAGGGCTTCCAGGCATCCAAAGCACTGTGGTACATGTAGAAGGCAGGTGGTCCTCTCAGTAGCAATATTCAGGAGCACACTTCCCCTTCACGTAGGCCACAACTAACCTCCAATTTGCGTCATTCCCCTGGAGTCGAGCAGAATCCAGATCGGGGGGGCTCTCATCCATCCTTAAGCACTGGTGATGGTGTCTGCCAAGTGGATGTTGAACCAGAGCCCACACTGCCTTTCTGCTCAACTGCAAACCAGTGCCTCCTAGCTTGCAGCAGGGTCTCCAAGTGTCTCCAATCCACTGATTCATGGTCAGCCTCAGATTCTCTCTCCAGCACCTGCAAGATCACACTTGGTTTGAGTGTGAGAACTGATGTTTCTAGGAGTCATTCCCTTAGCATTGGAGCACCATTCTTCCCATTATACTTGGTGTCCCATCCCATCAACACAACCTCTCATACACAGAAATGAAATTTAGAGTGCAACCCTATCAGGAAATACTCTTCACAAGAAACCAGTTCACTGACTTGAGGCTCATAAAACTTCTACTCAGCAAGCAAGCCCTAAAAACTACCAGGCCAAGGATCAGAGGCAACAGTGCTGCTATTTCCATACACTTCCAATATCAAACACAGTGTGTTACTAAGCATTCAGACAACAGGGATACATTTATCAAAACTGAGCACAAACAGAATGAGCTAAAATAACCATGTTAATATATTTAACTACCACAAATATGTACAACTCTGGTACATCTAAGTTTCTACTGGTCAAAATATAAACATCATTTACAAAAGAAGGAGAGAGAAAATAAGAACTTCACTCACACTCGACTTTTTTTTTTTTTTTTTTTTTAGGTTTACATACAGAAGGAAACTGGAAGCAAGAAAGATAAGGAAAGGAAAGGCAATGTCCTCATCATTATTACAGTACTAACAGATCAAGGCTAAACTAAAACAATTCTAGATTCTTCTACCTAGAAAAGATACACACAAATCTTAATATATAGCTAATTTTTTTCACAACATATAATGCTTTTCTGTTCAGAGATATCTTGAAGGATCATACTGCAGTATCCTTTTTCTTTCCTACTTGAGAATGCCATGGTCCCCCTCAGGTTCAAAATACTTTTGAGTACTTAATTGCACATGTGTGAATTCTATTTGGACTAAAAGTCATCTCATCACGCACTTCAAAAAAGGATCTACAGTGGTCTAAATGTCTGTATAGACATTGGGGACCATGTTAATAAACAACATTGGACAGCTACTCTGCTTATTGGAAAAGACCAAATAAAAGTCAAGAAAGAAGTACGCAAAATGCTTCTGACAACATTAAGTTGTGCATGGATGTGGAAATCTTTAGCATACAAAAGAGTGAACCGCTGCCATTCAGTTGAACTGGGATGAACGATCAGTGAAGAAGAAGATAACCACTCCTGAGACTAATCAGGTGAAGTATAGACCTGCACTAAAAACCTGCAAGTTCTTTTTCAGAGTAAACACAACTACTGTCAGCTCACGTTCTAAACCTTGACTTCAAATGACACCACTTCAGGACACTTAATTATGTAAGAAATCTCTCCTTTATTCCAGTCCAAGTGTGCTTCCCATACCCTGAAGCCCTTCCAGTTCCCAAGCTTGGCATGCTATCACCTCTGAAAACCTGCTGCCCCCAACAAACACCCAGCCTCCACTTCCTCTGCTCTGCACAGAACCCCTGAACAGGCTTCAATGGTCTCTGCTCCCCCATCTCCTTCTCACCCCAACCTTCCTCAGCAACACTGTGCTGGTCCCCTGGAACTTCTTTTGACAAAGACTGACACACCTCCCACTCCCCCTGGTCACCCTAGAGCCTTCCCTACCTGCTTCTGGATGCCCTTCCAGGATGGGGTTGGGCTGGCAGGTGATGTCATCCAGGATGATACAGAAGACTCCAGCTACCACAGGCCAGCCTCTTGGGAATGTAACCCTGCTTACATGAAGCAGAAAGTTTTTAATTCTTACTGAATTGAGATTAAATGTCATTTGTATTTACCTTGGCTCCCCATCCAGAATCTGCTAAAAGTTTACCTCCTGTTTTTCCATGAGCTCTTCTTGTCATCTACATCGTTCCTCTTCTATCCATAATAAAGTACATATGAAAAAAGGTTCATTTTCAGAAAAATTCAAAAACTTGTACATTTCTTTAAATTAAAAGTTTTTTTAATCTATATTGTATATTTCATCATATGCTGGCCTGGTCAAGAATTATCCTTCCATATTTAGTACTTTAGAGCTAAGTTTTTAAACAGTGTGATAACAGAAAAGGGTGGGACAGTATTCCATGTACTTATATTTTTGTGAGTGTTTAAACATTTTAATAACAATATATTTAAAAATAAAAATAAGGACTGCTTCTGTGTAACAGTCGCCACCCTTATCCAGGTGCACTGGTGTATACTTGTCACCTCATCTATTCAGTAGGCCGAGACAGAATATCTCAACTTTGAGGCAAGATTCAACAACTTAATGAGAGATTAGAACAAAAATGTTATTTAAAATTAAAAATATATAAGTTCAGTTGTTTGTTAAAGTGCCTCTGGATTCATTAAAAAATATCAATGAAAAAGGTGGGGAGGGGCTGGGGATGTGGCTCAAGCAGTAGCGCACTCGCCTGGCATGTGTGCGGCCCGGGTTCGATCCTCAGCACCACATACAAACAAAGATGTTGTGTCCACCGAGAACTAAAAAATAAATATTAAAAATTTCTCTCTCTCTCTCTCTCTCTCTCTCTCTCTCTCTCTCTCTCTCTCTCTCTCTTTCTCTCTCTCTCTTTAAAAAAAAAAAAGAAAAAGGTGGGGAGGACATCACCACTGGGAGCTTTCCTAGGTAGTTACTTCAGCTTTCCTCCTGTGCACCCCACAGAGTTGCACCCTCTCTTCCACACAGGTTTCTAAATATTGGAGAGAAGCTGTGGCTAACTGATTAAGATGTGAACTGCTGTATAATGTTCCTTTAGATTTACAAAACCCAGAATATCTGGTGATTCTCAGATAAAATCAGAATGTGTCATGCCTCTTCTTAGTCTTCAGCTATATACCAACACAAAACAAGCAAATTTCTGTGACATTTACCATGCAGAAAGAAATATGTTGATTCAAAAAAAGTATAGGTACTAGCCCCAGAAAGTCAATCTCCATTGTGATGGTCCATTCAGAAAGAAAGAAAAGGAAACACACCCTCAATGACAAAAGTTCTGCTTAATGAAACCTCTCCCACTGCCTCACAATCCCATCTTTCTCTCCCTATAAAAATCCTTTGTGTCCCTGAGATTCCCAAGAGGACACTATGAGGTTGACAGCACCCTCCCTCTACCAGTGTGCTGGATCTTCAGTAAACCTGATTTCTTTCCCACTAATTCACATCTCCTGACTACTGGTTTTCCAGTAATGAGGAGCCTGGACCTGGATCTGGTAACACTTGGAGTCTGCCAATCTTCTCTATCACTGATGATGATTCCAAATTCCTTTTTAAAAACTCCCTTTTACATCATGTCTATAGGTTCATGTTTCAACAAATGATTCTTTTCTATTTTCAAAGAAGCCCTTTTATACAGATAACGGTTTGTGAAGAAACACTGATTATAGAGTGCTTACACCCTGTAGCAACTCTTCAGGGTGCTAGTGATCAAAAGGTACAGCAAGGCATTGCATATACTTCCATAAGTGCTCAACAAGCTCACAAAATGCTCACACACCATTTACAGAGTGTAAAGAATCATGAGCCCACATACCTCTTGATGCACCACCTCTAGGATGTAGGAAACCATCTTTATCTTCTCCCTGAAGAAACGGATCATTTTACCAACTAATCTGGAACCTCACTTCAAAATGAACTTCCAACATTCTTATTACTCCTAGGAGGGTACTATTTGGCAGCTGTTGGACAAAAGTCAGGTGCCTCCCAGGATACTAGTTTTGTTTTCATCATGTGCTCTGAATGAAGGATGTTGAACAATCCAGATAGTGGTGTTTTAACCATCTCCTAACTTCTTGTCTTTTTATATAAAAGGCACTGCATGCCCCACAAACTTTTATTCAACTACCCACTGATTGATCTCTATTAAATTTAGTGATCATTTTGAAAGTTAATCAGTGGAGAAATTCACAGAGAGAGGGGCCTTGTCTAGTTATAAACCTGTTACGCTGAAGCAAAATAAAATCATTCCCAGATATAAGGTACAGGAGAGAAGACCCTTTTTACTTACTCTTCCATATGTTTGTGGTCTTACGATTTTCCTTCTCTTATCTGTTCCTGTTTCTTTTTTATGCATTTTCTTCTTTATTTTTTTCTTCTGATGTCAAAATGGAAAAAAAGGGGAATAAAACGGGCAAAAGAAATGACAGTTTGTAATAAAACATATATATATATATATATATATATATATATATATATATTCAATTGAAATGAGAATACAGGCTTACTTCTGAGTTCTTTGAGTTCTTTCACTGACTATTCTAACATCCTTCAGCTATATCTGTCAACTTTTGAATGAGGCAATTTGTTTTTTTTTATATTACAAGCAGAGCCTCTCTCCCTACCTCACCCACCGCAAACATCTGTATTTAGAAAATCCATGATGAATCCTAAACAATATTTTAAATTTTCAACATCTAATACTGGAAAAGAGGACATAATGCTAAACTATCATACTATCTGGGCCAGTGGGTTTTAATAAGAATGTCTTATTATCTCTATTCAAACAAACTGAATTCATTAGATTTTTGGGCCTGTTACTACAGCTTGGCTCAGGGAAAACACAAATAACAGTGCAGAACTAGGTTTCTATCTGTACTGTATGACTTACTGAAACGGGGATTTGGCTAAAGGGCCTACATTTTATGAACCTACTTTCATGATTTTAAATAGGATTATCACTGCCTTTATCTCTTGAAGGTATTATGACTCTTTAAATGAGCCTGACACACAAGTAATTTATATTTTGCTTTCCATGTATCATTTATTATTGAACTGCTTCAAGAGGGGCATGAGTTGCCCATTTACAAATCTTCTTTAGAGCAAAGAAAACAATCAAGCATGTGAAGAGAACCTACAATGGGAAAAAAAAATGTTGCCACCTGCACATCAAGTTCAGCATTCATTTCGAGGATATATAAAGAAATCAGAAAACTTAACACTGTAAAAACAAGCATTCCAATCACCAAATGGGCAAAGGAACTGAACAGGCACATCACAGGAGAAATGTAAATGGCCAACAAATATATGAAATAAAATTTCAACATCACTAAAAATTAGAAAAGTGCAAATTAAAACTACACGGGCATTCTGTCTCTCTCCAATTGGAATGACAATTATCAAGAATACAAGTAATAATAAATGTTGGAGAGGATATAGGAAAAAAGTTCACTCATACCTTGCTGGGTGGACTGCAAATTGGTGCAACCAATACTTGAAAGCAGTGTGGAGATTCCTCAGAAAACTTGTAATAGAGCCACCAATTGACCAAGTTATCCCACTTTTCAGAATAAACCTAAAGGATATAAAATCAGCATAATAGACCCTATCAACCAAAGGCCAAATAATCTTAATGATATGTGAATACTAACAAATAATCAGGGGGGAGAAGGAAGGATACATATTGATTGGATTAGACAGATGGGAATAAAAGAAGGTAGGGGAAATGGGAATAGAAAAGACAGAATGAATCAGACATAACTTTCCTATGTTCGTCTATGAATACACACACACAATGAAGCCCCATATCATGTTACAACCATAAGAATGGGATCCTAATTAGAATAAGTTATATACTATACTCTATGTGTATATAATATTTCAGAATTCACTCTACTGTCATTTATATATCTAAATAGTGAAGAAAATTATTTTTTTAATTCCATACTATAAACCCACATAGGAATTTCAATGAAATTCTAGTAGTCTAAATTTAGAAGAGTAATATTGCAACTTTTGGGATAATTGATGAGTAAATTTGAGCATTGTTATTTTATGCATCAATTCCTGCTCTAAGATTCTCAAAGAGGCAGCTACTAAAAGATTTGGAGTCCTAGTACTCTGGGATTATTTCTGGGAAGCAGTCTCATGTCTACACACGTCTCATTCTTCCTTCTCCCTCCTGATTATTTGTTAGTATCCACATATCATAAAGACTATTTGGCCTTTGGTTCTTTCAATAGACAGGTGGACCCATGCTATAGCTACACTGTGACTACAACCTTGTGTATTCCATGTGCTTCTAGCTGGAGCACAACTTTACTGAGCTTCATATCCTAGTTTATTTGGTGTGAGTGATGCCTATGTGTACCTCACAGTGCTGCCATGGGAAATACAGGGAATAGGGCACATTAAGTGCACAATACATGCTCTGGGTTGAATAGTCATGTCCTTCCCAGCATATCAGCTTATTACCTCATCTGGAAATGAGGTTTTGCACATAAAAATGTTGTATGAGTCCATAGTCAATTAGAGTGGGCTATAATCTAATGATTCATGACCTTAGAAGAGGAAATTTGGACAAGTATACCTGTGCAGAGAGAACAACATGTGATAATCATGAAAGAAAAAGGAGAGATGAATCTACACGTCAAGGTATGCCAAGAATTTCCTACAACTACTGAAAACTAGAGGAGACAAGGAAAAATCCTCCCCTAGACCTTCCAGAGCAGATACCTTATAATAATTCAGTTTGGACTCCTAGACTCCACAACTGTGGTACAATAAATTGATTTTTTAGGACACCCAATAAATATTATTTTTCAGAGTAGTCCTAGGAACCCAAAAGGGCCCATGTTTGGCTCCTCCTTGACACTCAGTAGAGGAGTTAGTCCCAGACTGGTAGCTTCCTTTCATAAAAGGGAAAAACAGGAATCTCATTGTCATCAGCAACATCCTGTGTCCACAAAGTCCTGGATAAAATATCATGAAAATGCAGTGTGGAATTCTAAGAGTAAACGATGTTCTAAAATTCACGTGGAAATCAACAATCCAAAAGATGAGATTCTAAAAACTGATATGAAGACAGTGGTTGAAGTACAGAGATAGGGCTTGCAGTCTTCAGGGAAAAAAATCTGAAATTGTGGAAGGCCCATGAGACTGGAAGATCCCACATGCTCCAATTTATCATGGACATATGCAGGTGTGATCTAAGTAGGAGCTACAGTAGGTTTCTCTGTAGGGCACTGGGAAAAGAGGTAGGGAAAGAAGGTGAAGACTGGACCCAAGGAGGACCTTATGTCACCTTCACTGCCCCTGAAATTTCTAGACCAGGGCCATCAGTTGGAAGTGTTTAGACCAGGAACTTTAGCAAACCCTGAGTGCTTATAAGGAATAAAGAAGGGCCACCCCGGGCCCTGAGTCAGACACTCTGAGTTGAGGCCCAGAAGTCTGAGTTTGAGTGAGCTCTCCAAGTGACTGTCATGTACCCTACTTGAGATGTACTGTTGTATGTTGTAGTCTTGAACAGATGGCCTGGGGTGAAAGTGTCAATTTTATTCTCCATAAGGACACCTGGGAATTACAGAATCATACCAATAGCTTTTCTCTTCCAAGCTTCTGACCCTTCATCCTAGTCTCTCTTAAAATCAAATATCCAAAAGAATATATGGTTATATATACACAATAGAACATTACTCTGCCTTAAAGAAAAATCAAATTAAGGCATTTGGCAATACATTCATGGAACTAGGAACTATCAAGCTAAGTGAAGTACATCAGTCCCAAAAACCAAAGGCCAAATATTTTGTTTTATATGTGGATGCTAATACACAATAAGGGGCAGGGAGGAAATAATCGAAGTACATTGGATTAGACAAAGAGGAATGAAGGTAAGAGAGCAGCATGATAATAGGAAAGACATGAGAATGAATTGAACATAACTATTCTATGTTTATATATGAATTAATGACCAGTGAAATTCCACACCATGTACAACCACATGAATGGGATCCTAATTGGAATAAGGTATATCTCATCCATATATAATATCTCCAAATGTACTCTACTGTCACATATATCTAAAAGGAAGAAATAAAAAAGGAGTAAAAGGACCTGGGGGAGGGAAGGAATAAAAGGGAAACACTGGGGTATAATATTGCATTAGCTGCTGGCTTATTTTATATTAGATTTATAAGGGAATATGTAACACTAAATCCATTGTTCTGTAATACTATAATGCATTTACAAAAATATGAAAAAAATGAAAAAGTGGATAGTGGCACATGAACCTAAATGGAAAATCATGCCTTGGTTCAATTCCCAATTCCAAAAAAAAACTTAAGTACATATATGTGTACATATATACATATGTGCACACACATGCATGAGCACACACACACAAAATTTACTGTATAAACAAATTTAAGTACAAAAATACCATGATAAAATCAGTAGATTCAGAAAAGCCTGTTCACAACACTCAGCACCCATTCATGTTAAAAACACTAGAGGGACTAGTGATAGAAGGAGAAACCAAATGCCAACATCAAACTGAATTTTTTAAAAATGGAAGCATTTTTTCTAAAAACAAAAGCAAAACAAGGAAGTAAACTTTCACCACTCCTTGAATTCCCAGCAAGAGCAAACAGGCAAGAGAAGAAACTAATTTCATGCACATAGGAAAAAGAAGTCCTGTTGCCTCTGTTTACTGATGACATGAACATTTCACTTAGATGATTTAAAATGCTCCATTAGAAAATTTATAGTGCTGATAACAAATCTACTAAAAGAGATGATACAAGAAAATAATACATAAATCAACTGCAGTCCTATATGCAATAGCAAACCCTTTTCAAAACAATTGAGAAAAATGTCTCATTCAAAATCCCTAAAGAAAACACTTTGGAAAATATCTAACTTAGGAGATGAAAAACCTCAACAATGAAAATTATAAAATGGTGAAGTAAAACAAATCAAAGACAATCTTAAGAAGTGGAAATACTTTCAATAATCTTGAAAAAAGCAAAATTAATATTATCCCAATGGTCATACTACCTTAACCAGTGAACAGACTCAGTACAATCCCAATCAAAATATCAATGACATCCTTCACAACACAGACATTCTTCATAACACACAGACAAAACATAATTCTCAAATTCATTTTGACACAGAAGTGACATAGAACATCCAAATGTATCCTGTACCAGAAGAGTGATGCTGAGATCTTCACAGTACCAGATATACAATTATATCACAGAGCTTTAGTAAAAAAAAAAAAAAAAAAAAAAAAAAAAAACAGCATTATATTGCACCAAAACAGACCTGAAGATGAATGGAAAAAAAAACACAGACAAACCCACATAGATAAAGTGACCTGATATTCCACAAAAGGGCCAAAAATATACATTGAAGAAAACAGAAACACTTTAACAAGTGGCGCTATGAATACTGGATATTCATATGTGAAAAACATAAAACTTGATCCCTATCACCCTGCATAAAAGCCAACTCCAAGTGTATCAAAGACCTAGAAATTAAACCAGAAACTCTACAGTTGCTTAAAGAAAATGTGGCCCAACACTCCAACATATTGACAAAATCATCAACTTAACAAGACCTCTAAAGCACAAGAAATAAAACTAACAGTCAATAAATGAGATGAAATCAAATTTCAAAACTTCTGCACAACAAAGGAAACAAGAATGTAAACAAAGAGCTGACCAATGTGGTAAAATATTTTTTATCTGTTCCTCAGGAAATTAATATACAGAATAATATAAAACTAAAAAATATTAAACCCCAATTACTAAACGAAACAGGCACAAAATCTAAAACAGACATTGCTTAAAAGAAAAAATACAAGTGGTATGTGTGTGTGTGTGTGTGTGTGTGTGTGTGTGTATAAATATACATAAAACATATTTAAGAATCAGGGAAATGACAATCAAAACTACAAGGAAGAGAAAGTCTATTATAATGTCCTTGCTCTTTCCCTATACTTCAATAAAACTATTAGATTCAAAAAGAACTGCATGGAGATTTTATCTCACTCTACTCAAAATATCAATTATCAAGAATATTGTGCAGACATCCACATATCAGAGAGAACATTTGGGGGGAAAGGAAGAATAATGTTTATTGGATTAGACATAGAAGGATTAAGGGAAAGGAGAGGATGGGAATAGGAAAAATAGTAGAATGAAACAGACATAACTTTCCTATGTACTTATATGAATTACACAACCTGTGTAACTCTACAGTATATATAGCACAAGAATGGAAAGTTATGGTCCATGTATGTATAATATGTCAAAATACACTTTACTGTACATACACCTGAAAATAATTTTTAAAAAGAAAAAAAGAATAATTCATGGGGAAATGCAGTGTTGGTAGGACTTCATATTAGTACAGCCATTCTTGAAAACTGGATGAATAGCCCTTTCAAAACTTGGAATAGAACTACCATCTGACCCAGTTGTCTCATTCCTTAGTATATACCCAAATATCTGAAATCAGCATACTATAGAAACACACGCACATCAGTGCTTATAGCAATACAATTCATAATAACCTAATTACAGAACCAGCCATCAAACCTATCAACAGAGTAATTGATAAAGAATACATGGTGTATATACACAATGAAGTTTTACTTAGTCATTAAGAAGAATTAAATTATGGCACTAGGTGGAAAATTGATGAAATGAGAACACAATTCTAAGTGAAATAAGCCATACTCAGGAAGCCAAAGGTCAAATATTTTCCCTCATATGTGAATACTCGACCACATAATGGAAAAGAGGGCATTCAACAGAGATATCTGTGGAAGGGGTTACATGGAAGGCATGGAGGACCAACAGAGGGATGAACAGTAGAATGAAACAAACTAAACTCTCTTTGTACATCTATGAATAAAGCATGGTGAATTTCAATGTTGTGTATGTCTATAATGCAGTAATTTAAAAATCTATAAATAAATAGATGTTAAACCAACCGAAGCCAGACTCATTGTTCTCTCTTCCACTCTTCCTCTAATTTTTCTTTTACTTTTATTTCTTCTCTTCCCCCTCATAAATAATGAACAATATGTTGTCTATGGAGCAGCCCTATTTTGAAATCGCAAATCTTTGTCTCCCTAATATATTCTTCTTTACTCTTAATTATCTCTATTTTTAACTTTTCTTGCCACTGGTTAGTTTGTATAATGTCAGACCCCACCACTAATGCAATAGAAGCAGTTAAAACACTGGAAGTGTTTAGGTAATAACAATTGTTTGAGTTTTTGATGGACATAATTCATGATTAACTACTATCTTTAATGATAGAAATTGCTGTCCCTACAATTTCTGTTTATTGTATCAATCAACATTGTACATGTCATAATAGGAACTAAGTACTTAATTTAATCCTATATGTTATATGCATGTTTTTGCAGTTATTTGACTTCCCTTAATCTCTGTGGCACTGGAAAATTACAGGATAACTAAAAGCTGGTAGAATAGAAACCCCACTGTTTCAGATCCATTTGAATAGATGGGTTGATACATAAACAATATGAAAAAAACAAGAGAAGAAAACATCCAAAACAGAATGATTCAACAATACACTCTACTGATACTGCAGTGTAGGAAATGTCAAGGAATAAATTTAGAAAGTTCAAAGATAAGAAGACATAAGAGGTAAAAAATGAGGTAAAGATTGGAATCAGAGAGAAAATATTAGAAGTGAAAAATCATGTCAAGAAGGAGATATAGATTTTGAAGAAGGATAATTTGGAAACTCTTGAAATTTAAGAATCAATAAACCAAATTAAAAATTCAATGGAAAGCATTACCAACAGACTACATCATTTGAAAAATAGATATTGACATAATAAAGGCAATTTACATAATCTTGGCAAAGAAACTTGATCATGGAGAAAAGATGTTAAGAGAATAGGAGCTGAATTTCATGAAATATGGGATAGTATTAAAAGGTAAAATCTAGGATGTATAGGGGCTCTGAGCAACAAATTAAAAGAATGCAAAATATTTTCAATAAAACAATGAG
This sequence comes from Ictidomys tridecemlineatus, assembly GCF_052094955.1. Classification (NCBI taxonomy): domain Eukaryota; kingdom Metazoa; phylum Chordata; class Mammalia; order Rodentia; family Sciuridae; genus Ictidomys; species Ictidomys tridecemlineatus. Next base: position 193,671,204 of record NC_135477.1, read on the forward strand.
AAAAAATATCAAATATTAAAAATTAAATGGAAAACTCTTTTTGATTTCAGATTTGGTTTATAATCTAACACCTTAAAATATAAAAATCTTCAGTGTGCTCATCAGATTCCCTTATTTCAGGGCTCACAAAAAATACTATTTGACTAAACTTTTTTGAGAAAATTGAATTATAAATTTGGAGAATGCATATGACTTTAATTGGATACATTCAGCTATTCAGCATTGAAAAGTAATTTAAATAATACATATTTTACAAGAATATTGCAACTTGAAAACCCAAAAGGTTTAGGATATTTAAACAATACCACAAATGGCCGAAGTGTATTGAAGCTTTCCTGTAAAAAGAATGTTATGCTACAATGTAGCTCACATTTAAGAAATTATACTTGAATGAAAGTCACATTATAATATGAATAGCCTAGTATCAACTTTTTTATTAAATAAAAATGTTTTCCTTGAGTGATGTCTGAAATTTTTCAGAATATAAAGCCCCAGACCTCACTTCCTCACAAATATTGACACACAAAGATTATGGTCCAATGATCCCATAAGAACATTGCATAAGCCTGTTATGAAATTGGGGTATTCCAGGAATACACAGTTTTATTTAAAGAGGCCAAAAAAAGGCCATTTCCATTCACTTGCTATCAACCCCATGCCCAACCCAGCAAGACAAACATAATTCATGACTACTTTCTTAGGAGGAAGGGTGGATATGCTTCCGATATTATAGGTGTTGTTTAGGGAGAGACAGATTTCTGAGGAAATGATTTGTCTCACTTGTCTCAAGGCTCATATGAGGAAATTTCTTACTTTCAATACCTGAGTTGGGCTGAGAACCAGAGAGAGCTCAAAGGATTGTCTAAGCATCAGACTCTACCATACAGCAATGAGACACCAGGGGGAGGGAGAGAGTATAAGACTTTCTTAAAGAAACCAGCAAACCTAATTCAGAAATCATTTTTCAAGTCCAGAAAAGAACCACTCCCATAAAAGATCCAAGGGGCTTCCAAAATTTCTGGCTAATTTGTGAAATTTGTCCCCCATACAAAACTGATTCACAAAGTCTGGAAGAGGTAGCTGTTTCTTCAATGCAAAAACAAAACAAAAAATTATAACAGAAATAACAAGACACATGAAGAAACACAGAAACACAAATAAATCAAATAAATGAGATAACTCTACAAAGACCAATCCTAAGACTTTGAAGGTCTATGAATAATTTCATGAAATGAAAAATAGTTCTTGTAAAAATACCTACATGTGTTATGAGGAAACAGGGCTGGGATTCTGGCTCATTGGTAGAGCACTCACCTAGCACACACAAAGTCCTGGGCTCAATTCTCAGCACCACATTAAAAAAAATAAAATAAAGATACTATGTCCAACTACAACTAAAAAATAAATATTAAAAAAAATGACACAAAATCAGGAAAATGCATGTAAAGTGTAAAAATGCCAACATGACAGTGTTTTAATAAAACAACAATTGAAATAAATATTTTTTTAATTATTGATTGAAACAAAAAGAAAATTAAAAATATAAAATTTTAAATGTGAAGAAACTCTAAGGGACTTATGAGACAACATCACAAGGACAAATATGTGTTTTGCAAGTATCTCTAAAGAAAAGAAAGAGAAGGGTGAGTAGAACTCATTTGAAAAAATAAGACTTTTTTTTTCAATTCTGAGAAACAAAATGGATACCCAAATTCAAGAAACTCAAAGAAAAATAATTAAGATGAATACAAAAAGGACCCAAAGTGAGGAAAATTGTAACAATCAAAATTTAAAAATAAAGATTTCTGATGGGTTGGGGCTGTGGCTCAGCAGAAGCACACTTGCCTGGCAAGTGTGAGGCACTGGGTTTGATTCCCATCACCACATATGAATAAATAAATAAAAGTCTGTTCAATTCTCAGCACCATATATAAATAAATAAATAAAGTCTTTCAGCAACTAGAAAATAAATAAATAAATAAGTACATAAAATGAAAATAAAAAATTTTGAATGCAAGAAGTGAAGAGTGATTTATCTCCTAAGATGGAGCTTTCAGAAAAACATCAGCAGATTTTTTGGAAGAAAACTTTAGGTCAGATATGATCTATTAATTTTTCAAAGAAAAAGGATGCACACACACAAACTAAAAACAATTTAACAACTGAGAAGAGAGCACCAGCAATAATTTCCTTTAAAAATTAAGAAAAAATAACAACTTTTTGGCAAAAAAATAAAAGCTGAGTGAGTTAATTACCACTAGATTTCCTTTTTGGAATTGCTACAGGCAGTCTTTCAAGTGGAAACAAAAGAGTGGTATAACAAAAAAAAGCAAATGATCATATAAACATTCTAGGAAAGGAAACTATGCAAATACTGATTCTTTTTATTTATCAGAAAACATTATTATATTTCTCATCACTGACAGCATAAAATATGTTAATTTGAATACAAAACCTATATAAAATTATTTCTTCTTTTTAAAATTTGTTTCTTTTTACATACACATGACCCTAGGATGTATTTTAATATATTATGCACATAAGGAGTGCAAACCATTCCAATTTTTATCCCATTCTTGTGCAGGTATACTGCTCATGTATTCATATGCACATTCAAAAATCATGTGCAATTCATTCGACTCTTTTTCTTCTTCCCACCCCTCCCTTTATTCCCTTTTGTCCAATTCAGTGAACTCCTATACTTCCCCTCCCTTGTTATGGGTTAGCATCCACATCTCAGAGAGAACATTTGGCCTTTGGTTTTTGTGAAACTGGTTTATATCACTTAGCATGACAGCTTCAGTCCCATCAATTAATAAGCAAATGCCATATGTTCATTCTCCTTGAGACTGAGTAATATTCCATTGTTTATATATACCATACTTTCTTAATCAATTCATCTGTTGAAGAATACCTAGGTTGTTTCAACAATGTGAATTGTTAATATTACTCTATTACACACTTAAAATGGCTAAGATGTTATTTTAGAGGAATTACTATTTGATTTTTATAAGTATCATTTAAGAAAATTTATTCCTAACTGAAAATTATAGATTTAAAATACCAGCATATTTTAATACAAAACAACTATTTACATATCTAACTTAAGAATGTTCAAATGATATTACAAAATGGGATACTTAATAGAGCTTGGGAATGTAAAATAAAATACGCAATAAGCCTGTCACTCTTATAAGTTGTTTATTTTAAATTATAATTTGAACAAAATTAATCTGTCAGTCTATAATAATGGCTAAGATGGTAAAATCCATTATGTTTTTATTACTTGCAGTAAACATGAGGGAATTAATGTTGCCCCTTAAACAATATGCTTGAAGGACTTATATATAAGATATGGGCATAGAGGAACCTGTGAGAACAGAAGCAGATTGGAGTGAGGCAGCTTCAAGGTGACAAAAATTGAAGAGAATTAATGGTTATCACCAAAGCTAGGAAGAGGAATAGATGGATTTTATCCAGAGTCTCGTAAGGAGCACAGCCTTGCTCAAACCTTGAATTCAGATTCTGACAGCTAGAATTTTGAGAGAATAAATGTCTGTTGTTAGCTACACAGTTTATAGTATTTTGTTATGTAACTTCCAGGAAACTTACATAGCCCCATTCAGGGCTGCTCTGTCACATAACTCTTAACAACACATGGGCAGAAATAATAAATAAACCATAAAGAAATTACAAATTGAAAAAATAATTTTGGATTTTAAAAAAATAACATTTACCTACTATTACTACTACTACTAGAAACACTCTTAGTTATTGCCAAGAGTTACCATGGAATCTGGATAGAATAAGTATGTAATTAGATATTGTGACAATTTTAGCTAGTACACTGTGGATTTAAGTATTTTCATTGTTATTTTGGACTCGTGTGCAAAAATGAAAAGAGCTCAAATATTTGAAAATATATACAGATATGAATTTGAATTCTAATTTTAGTACCTTGCTATTTTTTTAAATATTTATTTTATTAGGTGTAGATGGACACAACACAATGCCTTTATTTTTATGTGGTGCTGAGGATCGAACCCAGGTCCTGCCCATGCTAGGCGAGCGCTCTACCGCTGAGCCACAATCGCAGCCCCAACCTTGCCATTTTGTAACATAACAGGTAGTTTTTAAATTAATTTAGAAATTATAGTTTTCTTTGTTTCTATTAGTTTATGCTGTATTGAGAGAAATACATCCATTTTAGCTTCCGATTTAGAATTTAGTGTAAAAAAATCTGAAAGAACTCCCTAGATACTTCTGTTCTAGAACATCAAAACATTGCTTTATATTGTACATATATATACATATATATATGTATATATATATACACTAAAATATTTACATATATGATTATATGTATTTCATGTGTATATAATTCACAGTGTTCTTTGAAAATTGCATATTATACATTGTAAGCTAACAAAAAAGTATTTTTATTACTTTTCACAAAAATCCACTTTTTCTTATAGATGCACATCTGAAAATAAGATGGAAGTAGGTATAAATATGCATTTTTGTTTTCAAATACCATTTTTAGGGAAAAATATAAACTAGACTGATCTCTTATTAATATTGAATTAGCATAATATTTATAAAAATGTTTTAAGGATTATACAAAGTTTACTAAAGTTTTCACTGTGATGAGACTGGAATAATATTTCTGCAAAATAGTTGAAATTCTAATGTTATATTATTGTAGGAAAATTATATATTAATCACATTTCTTTTTTTCCCCAGGTTTTTTTTAATTTTATTTTTTTTATTGGTTGTTCACAACATTACAAAGCTCTTGACATATCATATTTTATACATTAGATTGAAGTGGGTTATGAACTCCCAATTTTACCCCAAATGCCGATTGCAGAATCATGTCTGTTACACATCCACAATTTTACATAATGCCCAATTAGTAATTGTTGTATTCTGCTACCTTTCCTATCCCCTACTATCCCCCCTCCCCTCCCCTCCCATCTTATCTCTCTACCCAATCTACTGTAATTCATTTCTCTCCTTGTTTATTTTTCCATTCCCCTCACAACTTCTTATATGTAATTTTGTATAGCAATGAGGGTCTCCCTTCATTTCCATGCAATTTCCCTTTTCTCTCCCTTTCCCTCCCATCTCATGTCTTTGTTTAATGTTAATCTTTTCTTCCTGCTCTTCCTCCCTGCTCTGTTCATAGTTGCTCTCATTATATCAAAGAAGACATTTGGTATTTGTTTTTTAGGGATTGACTAGATTCAATAAGCATAATCTGCTCTAGTGCCATTCATCTCCCTGCAAATTCTATGATTTTGTCATTTTTATTGCTGCATAGTACTCCATTGTGTATAGATGCCACATTTTTTTTTTATCCATTCATCTATTGAAGGGCATCTGGGTTGGTTCCACAGTCTAGCTATTGTGAATTCTGCTGCTATGAACATCAATGTGGCAGCATCCCTGTAGCATGCTCTTCTAAGGTCTTTAGGGAATAGTCCAAGAAGGGCAATAGCAGGGTCAAATGATGGTTCCATTCCCAGCTTTCCCAGTAATCTCCAAACTGCTTTTCCCTCTATCACCACTTCTATTCAATATAGTTCTCAAAACACTGGCCAGAGCAATTAGACAGACAAAAAAAATTAAAGGCATAAAAATAGGAAAAGAAGAACTTAAACTATCACTATTTGCAGATGACATGATTCTATACCTAGAAGACCCAAAAGGGTCTACAAAGAAACTACTAGAACTAATAAATGAATTTATCAAAGTGGCAGGATATAAAATCAACATGCATAAATCAAAGGCATTTGTGTATATCAGTGACAAAACTTTTGAAATGGAAATGAGGAAAAACACTCCATTCACAATATCCTCAAAAAAAATAAAATCCTTAGGAATCAGCCTAACAAAAAAGGTGAAAGATTTATACAATGAAAACTACAGAACCCTAAAGAGAGAAGTAGAAGAAGATCTCAGAAGATGGAAAAATGTACCCTATTAATCACATTTCTAATGATGGCTGATAAAAAACTACATAAAAATTACTGTCATCCTTAATTAAATGTGCATTCAACTTGAACTTTATTGAGATGCTTATGCAGTTCTACTAAAGAAACAGGTGATAATGTCATGAAGAAGAATTTACCTACAGCTTGTTCTTCTGCTGCAAGGTGCTTAATGTCATGCCTGTAAGAACTTGAACACCAATGTGTTCTACTGTTTAACTTACAATGCGTGTGCTCATCCATAAGATGTCACACGTTTTTTTCTGTAACTTCTGGCAAGATTTTTAGAAATGAAGTTAATAGTATAAAAATTGCAAGTTCTACAATTAATTTATTAGATTTATTTTCAAAAAATTAGAAATTTTCTAGTTATCCTTTTTTATTCTCATATAATAGACCTGCTACCTTGTGTTCACACTATAATGCTTTACTATAGTATAATGATACAGTTAAATATTTTGTAGAACTACTCCTTTTTATTTTCAAGGTATCTCTATTATGAATAGTTATATTTGATGCACACTTATGCATCCTATACAAATGTTTTTGTTAAATTTAAATTATTTAATTATTATCCTTTATAGCTTAAATTTATAACTTATTTTTTAATTAAAAATATCCTGAGTGTTTTTTTCTCAAAAACAATAACAGTGCTATTTATTTCAGTGAAGTGTTGTAACATTTTTTCAAATACCTTAGATCACTTTTTCAAATTATTCTCAGAAATACTGATAACGATATTTTTTTAAAAATTTATTTTTACCTCATATCTGACTGCTGATACTGAGGATTTTTAGTATACTATTCCCTTAACAAAGATATGCAACATGAATTTCTTTTATTTTTAGTATTTATTTTCAGTGCATAAAAGCATATTAAGTTCTAAGTTGCAAGAAGGAGAAAATAAACTGACAGATTCTTCATTAAGTCTCAATAACAAAGAAAAGATGATGCCACTAAAACATGATTCATCTTACTTCTGCCAGTCTCTTCAGCAGTTAAAATTGGGAAAACAATCACCCATATTGAAGAATCACTGGAAGGACTAAATTAGAGAACTATATGTTTAGCTTATCAACTATCAAAAAGAATTCATTATCATTATATTTATGTTAGTTTCTTTTTTGTTTGTATTTTTATTCCAAAGGTACATCTGAAGTAATGTGACAAGAGTGAATATTTTTAGAAAGAAATTTCTGATGTAAGTAAAAATAATAGGAAAAGCTACAGAAGAGGGGTGTCATGAAGACAATTGGGAGAGGAGCTCTTAGTAATAACATTTCAAATAGCTGCAGTTGAATGTGTTCTGAGAATGTCACCCAACAGTGACATTCACAACAGTGTATGAACAATGCATAAAATTTTTCAAACATCTTTGTGGAAAAGGAACCATTCGTCACCAACTGATTTATGACAAAGCAAACCCAGAAAGATTAGCTGTCACAATTTAGATCACAGAGAATTAATGATACTGTCAGGGATTAAATCTCTCTGATACTTCAGGACTGTTGTGATATGATGACAAAGGACCACAATATAGATGACAGTGGCAAGAGTCGCTGCTATTTTTGTTGGGCACTGACTACATGGCAGCTTGTCTCCACATCATTTATTTAAAACTAATGGAAATTATAAACAAGCTTCTATATTTATTACTACCTTTTAGATAGAGAAATAGGAACAGAAAAAAAAAGTAAATTGCCTCAGTTCCCAAATAGCAAATGGTTCAAATCTTGATGACTTGTCATGACAGAACACCCATCTTGGAGTCCTTTGTAGAGGACAAGGTGACTTTTTCCTCCATTGTCATATTAAAAGAAATAATATCAAATTGCATTTTCAATCTCCAAACATGTTAATAAATAAATGGATAAACATATAGGTAGACTCATATCAATCAGAGAAAGAGAGAGAAAAATAAACATTTTCCAAAGTCCTTGTTATTATTTTCATAGTTCATTATTTGCCACTCACACCCCAGCTTCAGTAAGCCTCCAGATTAGGATTCTTAAGCCATATTTATGATTAAATGTTTTATATAATCAAAGAATGGTGGCCAAATCATGCCCATTATACACTAGATATAACTAGTTGACAACTAGTTATTAACAAAAAGAAATATAAATAACTAAAGTAATATACCAATTTTTCAGTAATTTAAAATTATCAAAATCAATCCCATAAGTCATAAATATTATGATTAGGACAAAATAACCTTATCTTTTTGTTTGTTCAATCTAAATAAAAAAACAACCTTTAATGTGTTATCTTATACAATACACATTTATTTAATGAAATTGTTATCAACTAATTGGTTCTTTTTTTCATTTATTTTTATTGATTTATTTTCTAACACTGGAGATTGAACCCAGGGATGCACTACCACTGTGCAAGATCCCCAACATTTTATTTCAGTGAAGCAGATGAAACCATTTTTGAGAAAGGATCTCACAGAGTTGCCAAGGCTGCCCTTGAACTTGCAATCCTTCTGTTTAATTGTCGTTATGTCCTATATTTTCAAATTAATGTTATTCTCTGGTAAGTATATAACTCTGTATTACAACAAGTTCTGTGATTAAGACATTTAAAATTTTCAACATTGAAATATAGAGATATTACCTCCCATTACATGTATTCTAATAAAAATTTTTTAAAAATTGCAACATTGGAAAAAAACATAAAAAGAGTTGAAAACATTTATCTCAAACTTTAAAGATCATGTAACATACTGGAGAATACATTATAAATTTTCTAAACAATTTATTTAGGTAGCTATAGTATATGAGAAAAGGAGGTGGTGATAGTTTATACTTTGCAAAGAGTAAAAAAACTAAGATAAAACTAATAAAAGAAAAACAAAATGGAAACATAGCTGCTACTTTGGACTTCCCAAATGCATTTAATATTGATGATCTTCCCAATAATTGGTCTCACTGTGTACTGATATTATCTGATCAATATCTAATATTAAAAGATCAATTACAAAATAAAGAATGTACCAGCAGATAATACTTTTTCAATTTTCATTTTTCTGTTTATTATCAGATATTTCATTTTTCTGTTTATAAACTATTTATATCAGATACTTCATTCTTAAGTTCAAATTTTATAGCAAAATTATACCAGAGTTTCCATACAAATACAAATATATTTACCTAATATAGAAAGTCTTTCTGTCCTTCTCTCTCCCCTCTCTCTCTCTCTACACACACACACACACACACACACGCACATACACACACACACAGTCATACACGTTTATGCACACAAACATACACACACACAGAGAAATATTCAGAAAATTCTGCTTTAGCTGGAAAACATTATTAATAAGAAATAAAGGGTTTTGTATAAGATGTATTAAATAATATAATTTGTGTTAGGAAACAAAGGAAAAAATGCCAAGATATGATAATTTAAAAATTTGATGCTCAATGGTGAACATAGATTATTATTATATGTTTAATGGAATTGTTTTACTTCTCTTCATTTTGTTATCACTTTTGTAGAATATTTTTGTTTATGTGGTTTATAAATATATAACTTAAAAAAAAAGTGTTGATGAAATAAAAATAGATTATGCAAGCAGGAAAAATCAAAAGGACAGAGTGCCTGGGATCCCAATTGCCAACTGTGGGACCCCGGAGATCCAGGCCGACTGATTCGGGCGGCCTGCCCCGTGGCTCCAGAAGGTGTGGTGCCCCTTGGAAGTCATTAATTAGAAAGCAGGGAGAGACGTGGCTGTGATCAGTTGGAATCCTGCCAGCCAAGCCCGCACTGACCCCCAGGCTGAGTACGGGATTTTAGACGGGGAAGGAAGCGGTACAGTCCCATCCCCCACAGCGGACACTCCACCAAGGCAATCAGCAGCCAGCATCTTGAAAAGCTGAAGTATCCACCGCCACTCTACGACAGATTGCAAACAACAAAACAGGTGTGTGGCACTCAGTCCATCCCCCCATACATCGGGAACTCACATAAAATCTCTCCTAGGCTTTCCGGGGGAGGGAGCATCAGAGTGAGCCTGCATAAAGACTAGGGGGAAACTAGAGGCACCTGACCTGCAACCCCCCTCCCCATTGGCAGCCAAAACAAAACCTGTCTAGCTAGCGCTGGAGGAGGGGCAAGCAGGAAAAATCAAAAGGACAGAGTGCCTGGGATCCCAATTGCCAACTATGGGACCCCAGAGATCCAGGCCACTAATTCGAGCGGCCTGCCCTGTGGCTACAGAAGGTGTGAGAGGGAGTATCAAAGTGAGCCTGCATAAAGGAAGGAAGCGGTACAGTTATATCACCCACAATGGAAACAAAACAATAGAGTGCCGGGGTTCCCAATAGTCACCCTCCACACCCAACAAACGGCAGGCCCAGAGTACAGTTTGAACTGCCGAGAACCATCACTCAGGGAAAATCTGGTCTAGCAGGAGAAACCAAGACTAGCAGGAGAAACCAGGAGGCTAGAGGCAAGGCCCTTGAGACTGGGCAGCGGGAAACCGCAGGCCCACCGGGGACAGTTCACCCACTGCCTGCGTAGCTGGGCGGTAGGAGAACACCCGCCCGCAGGCGACCGATCACCCACCCGCGGCCTGTGATACTGGGCAGCTGGAGACCGCCCGCCTGCCGCAACCGGGAGCTGAAACCAAACAGAGACAGTCCAGTCACACCCCCTCATCAGGACACCCCGGCAAGGAACTGGGGCCTGTCATAGCAAAGTAGTGTCCTCACTGGAGCTCGGATGTCAGAACTTTCTTCACAGCAGAATCCACGTTAGCAGGCATAGTTTAACAACACAAAGGAGAGACTTCATAGGAATACAGAACCAAAACAAATCTATAGAAGAGAGCAGAAACACGACAATCAAATAGAGCTGGAAAGCAAAGGGGACAACATGAGAAAACAAGGGAAAAAAGGAGTACAAACAATGCAAGACAACTTAATTCTACAAGAGGATATAGAAACATCAGAAGCAGGGATAGGGAAAGAACTCAAGGCATACCTAACTCTAATGGAAAGGAATATTAGAGAAGACATGTGACAGCAAGTCCAAGCAATAAAAATATATTTTGAAAATGAATTAAACAAACAAATTCAAATGACAAAGAATGAGCTCTACCAGGAGATAGAGATCTTAAAAAAAAAAAAAAAACAAACAATAATCCTAGAATTGCAGGAAACTATAAACCAAATTAAAAACTCAAACGAGAATATTACAAATAGACTTGATCAAGTAGAAGTCAGAACATCAGATAATGAAGACAAGGTTTATCAACTTGAAAAGAGTATAGTCAACACAGAAAAGATGCTTAAATCCCATGAGCAATCTATTCAAGAGATATGGGATGTCATTAAAAAAACAAATTTGAGAGTCATCGGGATAGAAGAAGGCACAGAGATTCAAACCAAAGGAATGGACAGCATATTAAATGAAATAATTGTAGAAAACTTCCCAGAGATGAAAGATGGAATGGATTGCCAAATCCTGGAAGCCTACAGGACCCCAAACATTTAAAACTTAATAGACCAACTCCAAGACACATAATTATGAAGATAGCCAACATACAGGACAAGGAAAGAATATTAAAAGCTACGAGAGAAAAGAGGCAGATTACATTCAGGGGTAAACCAGTTAGGTTAACGACTGATTTTTCAGCACAGAATTTGAAAGCGAGAAGATCCTTGAACAATGTATTTCAAATGCTGAAAAATAATGGATTTCAACCAAGAATACTGTATCCAGCAAAACTGAGCTTCAGATTTGACAATGAAATTAAAATCTTTCACGATAAACAAAAGCTAAAAGAATTCGCAGCAAGAAAACCAGCACTGCAAAGCATTCTGAGCAAAATACTACAAGAAGAGGAATTGAAAAATAGTGCCCAAAACTAACAACAAGAGGTATCTCAGTGAAGGAGGAGGAAAATAACCAAAAAGTAAAACTAGCCAAACTAAAATAAATAAATAAAGAAGCATGACTGGAAGGACAAATCATATCTCAATTGTAACCTTAAATGTTAATGGCCTAAACTCACCAATCAAGAGACATAGGCTAGTAACCTGGATCAAAAAAACAAATCCAACAATATGCTGCCTTCAGGAGACTCACATGGTAGGAAAAGACATACACAGGCTGAAGGTAAAAGGTTGGGAAAAATCATACCACTCACATGGCCCTTGGAAGCAAGCAGGATTGGCCATACAATCAATCCACAAGTACATGAGAAAATGCTCACCATCTCTAGCAATCAGAGAATTGCAAATCAAAACCACCCTAAGATACCATTTCACTCCAGTAAGATTGGCAGCCATTATGAAGTCAAACAACAATAAGTGTTGGCGAGGATGTGGGGAAAAGGGCACACTTGTACACTGCTGGTGGGAATGAAAAATGGTGAGGCCAATTTGGAAAGCAGTATGGAGATTCCTGGGAAAGCTGGGAATGGATTCACCATTTGACCCAGCTATTGCCCTTCTTGGACTATTCCCTGAGGACCTTAAAAGAGCACACTATACGGATACGGCCACATCAATGATTATAGCAGCACAATTCACAATAGCTAGACTGTGGAACCAACCTAGATGCCCTTCAATAGACGAATGGATAAAAAAATTGTGGCAGCTATACACAATGGAGTATTATGCAGCACTACGAAATGACAAAATCATAGAATTTGCAGGGAAATGGATGGCATTAGAGCAGATTATGCTAAGTGAAGCTAGCCAAGCCCTAAAAAACAAATGTCAAATGTCTTCTTTGATATAAAGAGAGCCACTAAGAATAGAACAGGAAGGAAGAGCATGAAGAAAAGACTAACAGTAAACTAAGATGAATGGGGGAAGAGAAAGGGAGAGAGAAGGGAAAGCATATGGAAATCGTAGGAGACCTTCAGTGATACACAAAATTATAAGAGGTAATGAGGTGCAAGGGGGAGGGGGGAAAAAGGGAGAGAATTGAACAACAGCAGAGGAGGTAGAGAGGGAAGATGGGAGGGGAGGGGAGGGGAGGGGGGATAGTAGGGGATAGGAAAGGTAGCAGAATTCAACAGTCACTAATATGCCATTATGTAAAAATGTGAATATGTAACAGAAGTGAGTCTGCAATTTGTATTTGGGGAGTTCAAAACCCGATTGAGTCAAACATATGAAAGATGATATATCATGAGCTCTGTAATGTTTTGAACAATCAATAAAAAAATGAAAATTAAAAAAAAATAGATTATGCATGTCAAAATATTTTTACATATTAAATGTAAATCTTGAGGAGTCTGTGATGCAAGTTAAGCAGAATACCTCAATAAATTAATACATTATGACTACTAGAAATCCTTACAATTCCAGCAAAAAAGAAAAGATTAACAAAAAGAATTTTATTTAAATAATGCAGCAATAGTGATGTGTGACATTTCTTAACTTTAGCACCAAATAAAAGCCAAATATTTTTAGACCTTACATGGATATATATACTGCTAGATAATAATGCATGTGCTCATTTTCTTGCTGACTAGGTTGATTATTTGTCTTAAGTGCTAGAAAAATAGACATTTTAATTATTAGTAAATCTTAATTTATATCATCATTATTGATATTATTTTTGAATAATCTCAAATTATTCTTTATTCATGACTCATGTGGCCATTTTATTTATTCTTGCATCTCAATACATAAATTCAATGGTATCTATGAAATTCTCCATTTTTATAATATAGTCTGTGGCTGGGGATATAGCTCAGTTGGTAGGGTGCTTTCCTCACATGCACAGGGCCCTAGATTCAATCCCTTGGGATACAAAGGTAAAATTGAGGTACTATTAACAAATATGGTAAAGTAAAAATGACAAATCAATTTTATAATAACACAGTAAACACTTAAAATTAAGTAAACTACTGGGAGGGTTATTTGGCATCCCAGGTATTTTCCTGGTCTCATGCTGATTGGTGGTTACTAGGGAATTGCTATGAGTCCCCACCTAGCCTGACTGAGTCAGAAACACCTGGCACAGCAGATCTCTCCTGTTATTTGTAGCTAAACAACTTAGCAGGGTGGTTTGGGCCTAGGAGTACTCTGTGTGTCTTTCCAATGACAAAGGTCATGCCCTCTTCTTTGGACAGGCTTTGTTCTGAGATAGAGGCTGGCTTTTCAAATGCAGGCATAAATCTTTAGTATAAAGCAATATTAGTGAATGTGACAGTACTTGAAACATTATATTATTTATGATAAATAGACTCAAATTTTATCTCTGTTCACTGTGAGTCAGTCTAATCTGAATAACACGGGGTGTGGGAAGGGAGTTGGGTTTGCATTGTGTTCTGTCCTTTACAGAACAGTTCACAGACATGATCCTATTTGCTCTTCAGGCTACCTTAAAACCCATTTCATAGAAATGTATTTGTTTTTTGGTGGGGACACAATGATAAATGGACAAGGTTTTCAATATATAAACATCTAAGCTCTTAATGGGATCTTCAGTTTTAAGAAAAGCCATTTTGCTAATATGATAGTTCTTCAAATTTATTCTCTAGGCTTAAAAATGTTCAAATAGGGGCTGGGGTTGTGGCTCAGTGGTAGATGGTTACCTAGCATGGGTGAGGCACTGGGTTCAATTCTTAGCACCACATAAAAATAAATAAATAAAAATAAAGGCATTGTGTCCACTACAACTGAAAAAAATATTTTAAAAAATGTTCAAATAATGAAATAGTAGCATTGCTACGTTACCATTATTAGACTACTACTTGCTATTATAGCTGCACTAAATGAGCTTGTAAGGTCAGGCACTGGTGACCAAAAGGAAGCAGATTAAAAGCAGCTGAACAAGGCTTTATTGAGATTCACTCCCAGGCAAGACCCTCCAGTCCAACAGAACAGATCTGGGGAAATCGTGCCCAGCCTCAGCCAAATTGGAATTTTATTGGGCTGAGGGCAGGAAGGGAGGGCTTGGGACAGGAAAGGGAGGTTTTTAGAGTCCCTTATCCTCCTGGGGTTGGTTGGGGGAATCTTGCTGAGATCCGTATCCTTCCAGAATTGGTCAGAAGACCCTGCTGATTGACAGGTGGTTATGGGGCCCCTGATTGGTTGCTCTTTCATGCACGGAGTTGCCTAGTGCTTTGTTCCCTTAGCCACCTCAAACCAACCTAACAGAGCTCAGTAATCATATTTCAGGTTTGATTAAGGATTTCTACTACTCCTTGAATCCACGCTTTAAATGGAATGGCTTTTCTAACTCAAAGACAAGTAAAAATTTAATGTCAGCTTTCCTATGAAAGCTTGCCTGAAATAGTGAGTTGAAAAGGATTTTGATTTTGGGAAGAGTGTAGTTCAGCCATATTATTCTTCATTTTTTGGACTTTGTGACTTTTGGGGGAAGTTATGGTGGAGTTGAGATTTTAACATTGGCTTGAAGAAAGTCTTTTGTGGGTACTTGTTTCAGTCAATTTTTCACTGCTGTGACCAAATGATCTGACAAGAATAATTTCAGAGGAGGAAAAGTTTATTTGTCAATAATGGTTTTGGAGGTCTCAGTCAAAGGCTGATTCCATTGCTCAGGGCCCAAGGTGAAGCAGGACATCATGGAGAAAGGATATGGTGGAGGGATACAGCTCAAGAAGCAAAGGGAGACATAAACTCAGATCACAAATTATAAACCCAAAGGCAATGACCCACCTCTTTCAGCCACACCATACCTGCCCCACTGTTACCATCCAATTAATCCCTATCAGAAGATTAATGCACTGAATAGGTTATAACCCAATCATAACCTCTCATAACCCAATCATTTCAACTCTAAACTTACTTGCATTGTCATGCATTTGAGCTTTCAGGGTCACCTCATATCTAAACCATAATAGTGCTGTAATTTTGGATGTTAAGTGTCCCACAAAGGTTTGTGTGTTAAGGCTTGGTTTTCAGCCTGTGGGATAGTGCTGGAAACCTCAGGAGATGGAGCCTAGTGATAAGTTTTTAGGTGTTGGGGACATGCTCTTGAAGGGGATCCTGGGACTATAGTTGGCTCTTTTTTCTTTTTCTCCTGCACCTGCTCACGAAGTGAACCAATTTCTTCTGCCACATACTCCTTCCATGATGTACTGCCTACCCATGGTCCAAAAGCCACAGTGCCAACTGATCATGGACTAAAACCTCTGAAACTGGGAGCAAAATAAATCTTATCCATTCATGAGTTGATTATCTCATATATTTACTATAATAATGAAAAGCTAATACAATGGCTAAAAGAAAAAAGAAAAAACAGTTGAAAAAAAATCTTTAGACCTTCAATTTGTTAGAATCTATGACAAGGAGATCTACCTCCATACTCTAGCACATGCCTGTGGAATTCCACAGATGTGGATTCACCAAGAAGGAAACCTATCTCATAAAGTAAATTTGAATTTTGTGTTCATCCATATGAATTTGGAAAATATACTTTATTGAGTGGTAGGCCTTTTGATTTGCATGTTATTTAATGTGTTCATTGCAATTGTTTTAACTACCTCTAAAAGGTAGGATAAAAGGAAAGGTATCTTCTCCCAGAGAAAAAAGGGTGAGAAGCATGATACTGAGTAATTTTTTCTCCTCGTCTTAAATGAGGCCATGATGTCATGTTGATTGATTTGTTACAAATCTCTTCTATCTGACCTGAAAAAATCAGAAATGAATTTTGCTGACTCTCCTTATTGATTCTTGAAGAGGAGCAGCCTCAAATCTCTGCAACTCTTTCTTATTCTTATTTCTGCCCTCTCTAAACAGATGACTCCTAAAAGTTCTAGAAAATGCAGGGGGTGGGGTCAAGAGGTCAAGGAATTTTAGGCTAGTTCTGTTGTAGGGGACAGACAAGGCAGGATACCTAAGACAGCAAGAAATAGTTTTATTTGGCTGCAA
Organism: Ictidomys tridecemlineatus; assembly: GCF_052094955.1. Classification (NCBI taxonomy): domain Eukaryota; kingdom Metazoa; phylum Chordata; class Mammalia; order Rodentia; family Sciuridae; genus Ictidomys; species Ictidomys tridecemlineatus. Next base: position 193,688,068 of record NC_135477.1, read on the forward strand.
CCAGATTCAGAGGGTAAAGCTTTCGCTGTAATCAATTAATCCCCCTAAGAGTTCCGGCAGTTTCAGAACTTTATACCCAGTGTGTAAGGGGAGGGGCTCAGAAGTTCAGAAAAGTAGCTTTTTCTTTCATTGTTCTGGGCAAGTTAACCTTTAAGGACTGTGCCTGAGAAGGGGACAGCATCTTCTCCCCTTTCTTCCTTCCCCCTGCCAGCTGTTACCCTGGAGCCCAAGTAACATCTTCTCTTCTCTTTAAAATGTAAACATCTCTGTGAAGCTCAGGCCAAAGGCCAGAGGCCCACTTAAAAGAATCTGTTAATCTGTTTTTCTTATCACACTCTGCATTTGCAGACAACTTTCCTTGAAAACCTTTACAAATGGATACACACACACACACACACACACACACACACAGACATACAAACACACTAGATAGTTCATAAATGTTTGTGAAAAACTAGTAAACTAGTGTTTAGCACCTAGAGTGCTGATCTCTTTCAGGCCTGTGGCCAAATTTAAATATTGTAAGATAGAGTAACAGGAAATAGGAGGCTTAATTACATTGAACTCTTTTGTTGTTGTTGTTGTTGTTTTGGGGGGAGGTACTGAGGATTGAACTCAAGGGCACGACCACTGAGCCACATCCCTAGCTCTGTTTTGTTTTCACAGTATAGACCACATGATCCCAATTTTAGTGGCTAGGATATATCTGGATGAAACTCTCAAGGAACTAGTAAGTGCGTTTTGCTTCTCAGAGCCATCAGCTGTTTTGCTGCTCTTTTTTTTTTTTTTTAAATTGATTTTATTATTTTTTAAATGCACGACAATAGTGGAATGCATTACAATCATTATTACACATATAGAGCACAATTTTTTGTATCTCTGTATATAAAGTATGTTTACATCAATTTATGCCATTATACATGTACTTTTTTGCATTACAATTCTCAATACACATATATAACCACAATTTTTCATATCTCTGTTTATGTATAAGGAATGTTGACACCCAATTCAAGTCTTCATACACGGACTTTGTATTTTGCTGCTCTTGTGATTGCCACTTGCTTACTGGAACTGACTGGTGCCCAACACAGTCCCCAGCTCTCTCCTGAATCCTAAGAAATAATTCACCATAGCCTTCTGACTTGGCTTCACCACCGTAGGTATTCTATTGTGCATGATGGAACCATTGTCAGAGAGGAATAAGGGAGGCACTGCTCAGCAAAGACCGACTTTCGTGGTGAAATGAGCCAATATTGCTTAGTCCTTAGCAGTTACAGATTGCTTCTCATCTATTGTCTTGAAAATTTCATCTGTACATCAATGCTATGAAATATATCCAGCAAGTATTTTTATTCCTCTTTATCCAAAGTTTAAGAATACTGTCGGAGAATGTTCTTACACTCTTTCATATTTTCCTTCTTATGAAATGTATATGTCCAGTGTTTTGTTTCTGTGCAGGTACCAGGGATTGAACCCAGGGGTACTTGACCACTGAGCTACATCCCCAGCCCTATTTTGTAGTTTATTTAGAGATAGGGTCTCACTGAGTTGCTTAGTACCTTACTTTTTGCGGAGGCTGACTTTGAACTCATGATCCTCCTGCCTCAGCCTCCTGAGCTCTGAGATTACAGGCGTGCACTACCTGCCTGGCTTTATATGTCCAGTTTTTAAATGAAATAGTTTGGTAACTAGTTCCAAACAAAATGGCAAAGCTTCACCTCTTAAACCCCAGTTCCTCAGGGGATACTTTGGGAGGTCCATTGCATGTATTTAGGGTATTCTTTACCCCAATTGCATTCAAATTGCATGTATTTGGCTTGAATGCTTTGTGTTTTGAACCAGTTTCTTACAATAAGCTTTTGTGTTGCCCACTTGGGATAAAGAAACTACTTCATGAGTAAACCATATTAAATGGGCACAGTATTTTTAAAAAAAATCAACATTAACAGTGATCTTATTATAATCTTGAAGCAAGCAAGGTGATTTCTGATCACCTTGCTCTGGCAAAGGGTCTTGAAAAAAATTGTTGCAGAATCACTTGTTTATGATTTTTCTTTTATATCTTCTTAAGCTTCTGAAGCCAGATTTAAAGTTAGGTAGTCAGTGTAGTTAGGTAAATCGGGTCTAACATCGAGTGAAATCTAAAATGGAGGCCATGCTGGGAATGACTCAGGGAAAACAGGACAACTCATGAAATGTTAATGAAGTTCCGAAAAGGCCCTAGGCCAAAGTCCACCTGGAAGAAGTGTTAATGAACAGCCCCCAACAGATTTGGAGATAGCCCATTCTAGAGAAGTGATAAGCCCATCCCAAAAGTCCTTCCTGCCCTTTTGGCCCACCGGTGTCCCACCCCTCGGGCCCTCCAACCTACATTCCATCACCAAACCTATAAAAAGGGGAACACATTGCCCGTTAACTGGATTCCACCTTCTGGGTCCCCTTCTTCCTCCGGGAGAAGTCTTTTCTTCTGTCCTTTAATAAATTTCTAATCTCTACTCTGACCTTGCCTCGGCGTGCTTCTTTGGTGTTATTCTTCAACATCGGGGAAGCAAGGACTCATCACCGGTCAACAGTGGTAACACTTCTACCCCAAAGAGTAGGCACTTTGTAAATATTTGTTGAATGAATATGTAAGTGAATTGCGGGAGATCCAGAAAGAGTCCTCTCCTTGTCTTGGGTGTTGAAGATTAAACACCTGAGAAACACCTAGACAAGCATAGAAAGCAAGTTTTATTTAAGAAAAGAACAGAGATGGAGAAGTGGGGCCCAGAGCTAGATGCCTACAGGAGTGGGTGTGTCTTGCTCTTTTATAGACCTCAGAACCTCCCACCTTCCCTTTCTTCTCTAGTATGTGCCTGAGGGCAGTAAGGAGGGGAGGTGGATAATCAATTGTGTTAGGAAAGGAGGTCTTAGCAACCTGTTGAGCTGGGAAATGTGATCTCGGAGTTTAGCTGTTAGTAACCCAGTGATAAACAACCATCCTCATTCCTCATTCATTCCTTAACTTCACTGACTGCCAGACCTTCCAATCCCCTGCCTCAGTTTGTTGAGCAATGTGACATTTCCTGTCCCCTTGGGCTAGGCAGGGCTGCAGGCAGAATTAAGTTTTCTAAGAACACGGACTGTGTTGTTCATCTCTGTACCTCACACTCATTTTTAAAAAGCGAAGTATCACATATATTGGTTTCTCAATCTTTTTTGTTGAAAGAATTTTAAGTTTATAGGGAATTAACTCATCTTTCTATATTGTGATACCTAAAGTTAAAATTCTCATCCTTCATAAAAAGTTTTCAATAAAGATACTGACAAATAGGAAAAACTTTGAGATTTGGTTTTCACTGAAATTTTAAAATCCCTGATAGAAATATCAATAAATAGTAATGGGACAAGACCTTGGGAGAACTAAATTTTTTAAGACATAGAGCAGACAAATCTGTCTCCCTTAAATGGGGACCAACAGAATCACTGTAAGGACCATGGATATTTAGTCTAAAAACTTGGGAAGATATAGCAGTATTTTTCTTCCAAAAGGAGAAAAATGTTAATTTTTAAAAGCTTTCTAGTTTGCTGTTCAGCACATGGCTCTTGTATGCTTTCCAATTTATTTCTTTAAGTGACAAATTCAACACAGCAATAACAAAAACAACCCTAAAATATTATTTATAGTCCTGTAACAGAAAGAACTAAAAATAAGTGGTTAGTCTGGGGCTGGGTGGGGTTGGAATCTCAAGAAAGAAGCTGTAGCAAAGGTGTAGAGTGCATTATTTCTCTGTCACTGTTATTCCAGAAGGTAGCCAATTTGGGTGGATTATTTATAGACCAATCTGCAGTGTGACAGGCAATTCCCTGAGTGAAGCCTCAGACAGCAAGGTGCCTATGAAATTGGCGTGACAGTGCAGATTTCCTCCAGCCACAGGGAAAGGACAGCAGGGCAGCCATGAGCAATACTCCCCCATCACCCTTCTGTTGTCTCCTTTTAACACAGAATTTCCCAGGGGTTTTGCAAAAACACTGATGCATTTTAAAAGGTGTGATAGTAAATTCCCCAGTGCAGGCTTCCTTCCTGCAGAGACAAGCCTTAGAGCGGGCAGAAATCTGGGTTCCTGACTTGGAAAACAAACAACTGGGGATGAATGAAGTGCAGAAGAGTGAAGAAGCTCCACATAATGAAAACCTTTCTGAGTACATCTTTCATGCTGGGGGAAATTAGCATCCGAACAGAGACAGCCCTTGGGCTTGGGTTGCCAGGTAACCAGGGTACCCGCAGATTTCCATTTTTACTTTATTTTTTATTCAGGAAAGCCCTTTTTTTTTTTAATAGAGATATAAAAGAACACTCCCCCTCATTCCTTCTTCTTTAGGTTTAACAAATCACAGTCACCTGTTGGTGGACAAAATGTTTTAAAGGACACAATTGTTTTTAAAGATTTAAACTGTTAGAAAATTCACAGGGGATGTTAGGATGGAATCAGAGTGTGATAACTGAAGGGCAAGCAATGTCCCTGCTTTGTATTCAGGCAGCCAACAGGAAAGCCCTGTTCCTCCCTGGGGGGATTCTCCTTTGTCTGAGCCGATTGATCTTTTGACTGTAAAAATTATGGCTCTTCAGCCCCCTGCTATCAATCCCCCCACACACAGGAAACACCCAGGACTTAATAGTGAGGTGTCTGCTCCCCTTGGCTCAATTTCAAGTTTTTAAACACTTAAAGGTAACTCATACTTTTCTAAAAACAGAAATTGTCAATACAATAATTAACCAAGCAGGACAGCCCTCCCTTCTCTCTTAAGGAAGGAATGTGGATATTTAAAGCTTCAAGTTTAAGGTTAAACAGTTTTTTCCCAACTGACATAAAAGCCAACAAACAGGATGGCTTTTGTAGTCCTATGAAGCAACAGTTAAATTAAGTCTGCAGACCAAATCTCTTGTGGGATTTATGCCTTTAGAAGGTACCCAGCTGGGCTTGTAAGTGCGCTTGGGTGGACAACCAAGATTTTGCTAGGTGTGCATATAATTAGTCATCTCTCAGGATACCTCACAAGAAGCTTGCCATGATGATGTGCCCATGGTGTGGCAGACAGCATGAGGCTGAGCTGTTTAAGGCTTATCAACCATACTCCAATGTTCTTCCTCTCAGCCAGGCAATGCTCCAGGAAACCTCACAGGGAAGGTTCTACAGTTCTGATTTTTGAATATTAGTGAAGCTGAGAAGTCAGAGCCTCTATCTCATCACACTGCCTACCTAGGAAATTTGTGTCTTTAATATCTTTGTCATTTTGCAAAGCTATGGACAGAATGAAGGCCAAAGCAAAGTGAGGCTTAGTCTGGTTGACAACTGTTGTTAACACTTTGGATAGGTAACACTTGATGAATCAATGAGATGATTTCTATCAGAAAAGTTAGGACATTTAAAGGATTCCATTGAAATGAACAGAGTAAAACACTTTGGGGTTTAGTGGAATTCTTAAAGTCACTAATAACTTGCAGTAAAAGTAATCTTGGTTGAATTCTTAGAGCCCACAAGCAGACAACAAGCAACAACAATGGCCAGATGTTTGTAGATGCCCTTAACCCTTTGTCCTCTGATGTTAGAGACAATTCTTGGGTTAGTTATAAATTACTCATGCAAATTCACAGTCCCAAAGTGGGACAAATTAAAGAACATTGCAAAATGTTATTTCTTTCACAACATTTCTATTCAAATGAAATCTGAGTAAGATGAACATCAAAGGTAACATGCAGAAGATGTAGAAGGGAAAAGATTTTATGAAAGGCAAAAAAAAAATGTTTGGAAATGGTACTTGGGCAGGTGTGGTTTCATTCCATAGTTTTCTAGGCAAAGAAGATGATAAGCAATATATAACTGGTTATTTCTATATGTTTGTGTGAATTCGTGCACATATATATTTGTTTATAAAGAACAAATATGAATAAGTAAGCATATGTACAAAATGTATAAGTCTCTCTCTCTCTCTCTCTCTCTCTCTCTCTCTCTCTCTCTCTCTCTCTCTCTCTCTCTCTGTATTGAACCCACAGCCTGGTGCATGTTCAACACACATCACTACAGATTTACGCTGCCCAGCCTCAAACCTCATTTTAAGCATGAATGAATACTATTACATTCTCCTCTAATTCTCTTTTAGAGTTTAGATTCTTTCAAATCTGGGGAAATGAAGTCACCCCCTGTTGGTCCAACTGTAGGACAGTTGGTGTGTGCAATAGTCAGGATGGCTAGGATAAATATTTTCAGCATACAATTTGTCCTCAAAAAAAGGTATGATTTATTGAATTGTGAAGGGAAGGCAGACTGGGGTGAGAGCTTCAGAGGAGCTGAAGGATGAGCTACAGGGAATATGCCCACATGTAGTTAAAATGCCAGAACCAGGATTTGCAGATTCAGAGACTAAGAAGAACTGCACTTGCCCTCTGATAGCGAGAATTCCTTGGGAAAGACTTTTTAGACTGATGAAGAGACACTGTTCTGCTTAGGCACATTGCCCTAGCATCCCAAGGTCATCATTCATGGCCACACCCCACTTTTCTCTTCTGCCTGCCACTCTTTTTCCTCTCTAAGAGGAAAAAAAAAAAAAAGAAAAGAAAAAGAAAGGAGGGGTTATTTTCATCCCAATGTGAGTGGATTGTCTGTACAATGCAAAACACCCTCTCCTCCATTTTATCCTTAAATTACAGGCAAATGGCTTTAGAGTTTATTCACAATTTCTCAGAAAGCTGAACGTGTCTCTTAATGTTGAGTGAAAGGCTGGACATGTTGAGTGCAGGCTGTCTGGTCCAGTTATGCTGTGGCTCCCATGGATGATTTCCAGCTGTGTCTGTTTTGCCAGTAATTGGATTTGAATCGCAGAGTGTTTTTGTCTTATTTATGTGCATTATATTGTTTATGCTGCTAAGTTGCAAAAGTGGTATTGCAGTGATTTGTGGGAACTTGCCCTCTTTTAAAGCAATCTGGTTTTGTCTAATGTGAAACTTTTGTTTAGGATTAAAATTGTGTCACCAGAAAGTAATTGTGTCACCATTATTATTTATATTTGGTTTTGCTTTTATACTGGGTTTCCTCAGCAGGCTCTTGATCAAAGTATGCATGAGGTGGAGGACAGAAGCTGAAGAAAAATGACAATGGGATGCAATTTATCCTTGTTTCCCAAAAACTGGAATGGATGTCAAGGAGCTCTCTCCTCATGAAAAAAAAAGGTGGCTGACCCAAAGCATACAGCTTTTAGGAGGATTTTCATCCTGAGATGTTATGACCCACAGCTGCCTTAGAAATGGGGAAGAAACTGGGGCAAATTAAGTACATTATATATATATATATATATATATATATATATATATATATATATATATATAGAGAGAGAGAGAGAGAGAGAGAGAGAGAGAGTAGTTTTGGGGTGGAAGAAAATGGAGGTCAGGGTTATAGTATTTGCTTGTTCAATTCCAGTGCTGCAAAACCTAAATAAATACAATGAATTAATTAATTTAAAAATCCATTAGGTTCTACTTGTGCTCTTCCACAGATGTGATGAAGTCCTTTCTCTCTCAGAAATGTTTAGGAGGAGGTCAAGGAAGGGGTTTGAGAACCTATATCCTAGGGAACCTAACACTTTTCAAAAATTAAAAAATTTTTGCCTCAGAATTTACTACCTGAAAACCCTATGAGAGGTAGGGGAGAATAATATTTTGAGTTTCCCTGTTTAGAGGCAAACAAAACAAAACAAAACAAAAACAAAACCCAAACTGTGGAAATGTATATACATAGATGGCTTCTGAACATCAAAGAAATTAGCTGTTGCCAAGGGCCATGTGCCTTAGTTATGAAATCAAAAAACTTGGGAAATAGAAGGTACCTTTAGAATTATTTAACGTGGCTCTTCCAGTCTACAGTTGAGGAGACAGAAGTCTCATGCCAATTAATGTAGAGAATTTTCCCAGATCTTTTCAATGTGGTTAGTTACAAGAAAGAAGAGCACATATTTTAGGTAGCTTCTCAGGTTATTGAAAGTAAAAAAACAAAACAGGTACATCTCTTTCTTAAGACTCAATGCACAAAAAGTTTTTAAAATTTATTTTTATTTCCTCATTTTTTTGGTGCATTATAGTTGTACATATTGATAGCATTTGTTGTTACATATAAAATATTTTTTTAAGAGCAATTGGTCAGTGTTAAGCTCATTAATTAGCTTTCCCCATGGATCCTTAATATTTCTTCCTTGGCTTTTTTTCAAAAGAAAAGAAATGAGGGGGTAGGAAGGAAGGTGTCTGAGAAGGGTCTTCATTATTATTATTTTTTATGCTTAGAGAAGGAAGCCATTGCTTTTAAATAAAAATCACGGTGTTTTTAACCAAAAATTCTTTTGCAGTCTCATGACTGCTATCTAGAGAGATTTTTAACGTCTTGACTTGAGCACACATAGCAATTAGGAGGTATTACTAGGTTAATTAGAAGCTGTGCCTCTTAATGATTTAAAATTGTTCAGGGGAGAAAATTGCAAGAGAAGAGAGAGTTCAGGGAGAGAACTCATTTCTAAATGCTGCTCTCCTGTGAAGGTCATGTTATTGTTAGAGCAACATACACCTATGTTTTTATTAGAACTGTTCATTAGGCTTTCTTTGTATCAGCTGTATTAATTGAACATTAATGTATTTATCAAAATGATTTCTGCTCATTGACTAAAACTAAAATACTAAACCAGTGTTGACCTTGACCTATTAGTCTCCTTGAAATCTTGGCCTCCTGGATTTTATACTCTTTTAGCCTTTTGGACTGATGTCTTCTGGTCAGCTTTGCTGGACCCTCTTCTCCTGCCTGCTGTTGCAAGATGTGGGTACTCTCTTGGGGCTTAACCCCACCTATGTCCTGTGCACTTGCCTGGCATGTGCAAGTCTGTGGTTCTATCACTAGCACAGCAAAAACAAGAAACAAAAAAGAAAAAATAATAAAACAGATAACATTCACAAGATAGTCACAGTCATTTGTCAATACAACTTTTTGGATTGCAGATTTCAGTGAAAAATAAAAATCTTTGTAGGCAGAGTAATTTCCAACAAATACAAACCTTGACCCCATCCACAGGAATTGCTGGCTATAATGTTAAATCCAGATCTGGACTATTAAGTTTATTCACTTATTCTTTCACGTACAATGCCAGTAGAAGCAGTCAAGGTGTCATTTCTTGGCACTTCAAATAAGTGGAGAAAATAGTTGCCTATTGAAAAAATGGTGTTAGAACAAATAGCTAAAATTGGAAACAAAATTAAGTTAGACTTCTTGTAACAGTATAAAAATAAAATATACATCAATAAAAGAGTTAATTTTTTAAAGATTAAGAATTCTAAATAGAGGTAATTATGTTGATACCTGTTGCTACATTTTGCTTGATACTTGTATGATGAGAAGGAAGCATCCATGTAAAAATCTAAGAGAAAGAACATCTCTAGAAGGAACTATTTGTGCAAAGGCACTGATACTGGAATGGGTTTGACATATTCAAGATCAAAGAAATCTAATAGGGCTATGTTTGAAGAGAGCAAGAATAAAATCATGTGAAACCTTCTACATTTTGTCAAGGAATTTTTTTGTGGTTGTTTTGTTTTGTTTTTAGTTGTAGTTGGACACAATGTCTTTATGTTATTTATTTATTTTTATGTGGTGCTGAGGATCAAACCCAGTGCCTCACACATACCAGCGAGCACACCACCGTTGAGACACAACCCCAGCCCTGGGTTGTATTTTACGCATAACAGAAGTTTAGAGTACTTCGAAGTTTAGGGAAAGGGATGACATGATCTGATGTATGTTTTAGAAAGATTGCTCAGGAAGATTTGAAACAGGAGTACCCAAGTAGAGTCAGGGACCAAAAGGCAAAGAAGGCTGGTGGAGACACTAACAGAACGCGAAGTTAAGAGAGGAGACCAGAATGATTCTTAAGTTGAGTCTAATATGAATGACAGTGTTGTTTACTTGGGGAAAGGACAATTGCTAAGAGATGTTAATAGTTCTATTTTGGGCATGTTACCTTCAAAATGTGTATTAGAAATCTCTGGACTATGCCCATAAATCAGTACAATATTAGCACTGAGGAGCCCAGGAAAGAGATTTGGGTAACAAATATAAATTTGAAGATTGAGCAGCCTATCAATATTATCAGAAGCAATAAGACTAGATCAGCTCTTGTAGAATGAGAATGCAGATTTAAAAAAAAAAGAATAGGACCACAGACTGATCCCTGGGGGATTCCAACTTTCAGAGGTCTGGTAGAGGAGAGGACAGAAGCAGCAAGAAGTCAGAGAAGCAGAGCCCAAGAGGTGGAGGGAATGTGCTTATGTGTCCTTGGTACCTAGAGAGAGCATGTCATCAGTCAAGTCAGCTGCAGTTGAGAGTCAAGAGGGACAAGGAAAGAGAATCAACAACCGACTCTGATTTAATATAAATCATTAGTGGTCTTCGTAAATGTGGTAAGAGCCGCTTCCATAGAGGGATTTGGATGAAATCTCCATTCCACTGAGTTTGTCACAGAAAGAAAATGAGAACAAGTATAGGCAATTCTTTCAAGTAATGAAAGCAGAGATGTAAATAGGGTAGCAATGAGAGGGGGACAATAGCCCAAAGGATACTTGGTAATAAGGCATTGTATTTCATGGTAATAAGGCATTGTATATGCTGCTGCAAATGATTTTTAATAATGTGCCAATTAACATTAATTCAGGATTTACACTGTGCCAGGCACTGGCCCATATACTTTTTCATGTTGCTCATTTAATTACCTAAGTATCACCATTTCAGAGATGAAGTTACTGAGACCTAGAGAAGCCCACTAATTTGCCCAAGGTTACACTTAGTAAGTTACAGAGCCAAGATTTGAAAACCAGAAATATGAGTGTTTCTTGCACTAAAAGATGTAAGAAAGAAACAAATAATAATAGAAAAGTAATTCCTGGAAAGGTACCAGAGAACAGGCTCCAGGACATAGACAGAGGAGCTGGTCTGGGAAACAAAAGGAAATGGAAAACAGTGAATGGACATAGACACAGGTAGTTAGGATTTGACTAGGGATTTCTTTTCTGATTCTATCTTCTACTTGCATAAATAAAAGAAAATAATTTAAAAATATTAAGATTTTCCTTATCCTTCCAGGGCTTCATAGGGGAGATAGATATGTAACTAAGCAAGTGGTTTCATGTAAAGGGCTTAGAATGGAGCCTGGAACATAGCAGCTGTGTGAGTCATCTTGTGGTGTTACCCAATGCTACTGAGATGTTGTATAGAGCATAGTGGACATGTAGAGAAAGTGGTCAGTTCTACTGTGGGAGACTCCCATGGGACAAAGGACTCTCACCTAACACCAGGGACCCCTCTGAAAAATGAGCAGTGGTACCTAAGTCAATTGGATGAGATGGGGGAAGCACAGAGCATTAGAAAGAGGGAAGCAAGAACATGGGGGCTCAAAAGGATCAAGCCAGCAATTCAACTTGAAGACCTAGGAAAGATTCTGGAGAGAGAGCTGGAGAGAGGCAGAGCCCAGGGCTGAAGGGCCCCTGGTGGTATTTGCATTTCACAAAGATCATGGACTCTAACATGGTACATCGTTGGAGGCAGGAGAACCAATTATTACCATAATAGAAGATCTAAACAATGAAGTAGCTGTCATAATAAAAATGGAAACAAAGAGAAAAATCAGGAGTGTCATATGTTAAACAGAGGGAAACAAGTGAAAGAATGGTGAACAGTGAAATAATATATAAAAGGGGAAAAATGCTTAGAAATAAGTAAATATAAGCTCCTCCCAAAGGGCCTCTGCCAAAAGTAAAAATATATGAAGTGTGAAAGAAAGAAAGAAAGGAAAAGAAAGCATAATGAAGGCAGAGAGGGAGGGAGAAAGAAGGAAAAGGAAAGGAAAGAAAGAAAGGGAGGGTCAGCAGTCACAGCCGACTTAGATATAAGAAAGGACAATCTACTTCTTACAAAACTTGGTCTTGGGGCTGGGGTTGTGGCTCAGTGGTAGAGCGGTCACCTAGCATGCGTGAGGGCCTAGGTTTGATCCTCAGCACCACATAAAAATAGACAATAAGGTACATCAACAACTAAAAAAATATTTAAAAAAAAAAAAACTTGGTCTTTGTAAGGAAGAGATAAGTAGGTACCAAATAAGATTTCATGGCACTTTATTCAATATAAAAAAGTAAGGAATTAGAAATAGAATCTTTTATATGGGCAGGTAACTCTTTAAGACTGCCCAGAGAGAGTCCCACATGGGAAGCGCCGGAGTGTCTGAGAAGTCCTGAGGCAGGGCAGCTCTGCTGATTCCAATCCAGTCAGTGTAGATAACAAATCATACCCACAATACCAGCTTGCTTTACCAGTTGGTTCCACTGCAAGAAGAAACCAAACATGAGGAAAACAATGTTCCTGTTCTTAAATACAATGTGATTTTTTAATATCTATTTTTTAGTTGTAGGTGGACACAATACCTTTATTTTATTTTTTGTATGTGGTGCAGAGGATCGAACCCAGTGTCTCATGCACGCTAGGTGAGTGCTCTAACCTCTGAGCCACAACCTTAGCCCCTACCATGTGATTTTTATTAAAAATGGATACCTTCCTTCTCTAAGCATAAGGAAATAATAGTTATTTTCAGAGTACTTAGATAGACATATTCCTTCCCATCACCTCATTTCATTTTTCTTATGGAAAGAGGAAGGAAAAAAAATATTAAGGATCCATGAAAAAAAAAAGCTGATTAATAAGTTTTCCATTGACTGGCATAGGCTGGGGAAGGAGTAAAGTCACTTAAACAGCCTGAGTCAGAAGGAGAACAGGTGTCAACAGCAGCCTTGACAGAGCTGAAAAGAGAGATTGAAGAGTTGTGGAGACAGAGTCTATAGGGATCTGAAGACAGAATAGATTTTCAGTAAAAGGAACAAGGAAGAGTTAGAGCTGGTGCCACTATTTCTAACTTAGAGGATTTTCTAGCTTGGAGGCTTCTGGTGAAATCAGAAACAGTACTTCTTTGCACGATTTATACTGGACTTTCGCAGGTGTACTGTGATGAATACCAAAGTGATCCCTGGTGTACAGATCAGACAGAAATCATCTCTAATCTTGTCACTGCTGATGATATCATAAAATCATCAGGGTAAGTCACATCATTTCACATTTCAGACACTGACATCAGTCTTAATGAGCTGTAATGCAGACTTTTCTTGCTTCGTCTCCTTTCAGGGCATATTTAAGTCTGTTCCATAGAAAATGAGAAGTTCACTTCTGTAAGAAGTAGATTGACCTTTCTTATATCTAAGTTGGCTGTGACTGCTGACCCTCCCTTTCTTTCTCTCCTTTCCTTTTCCCTTCTTTCTCCCTCTCTCTATTTCTTCATTATGCTTTCTTTTCCTTTTTTTCTTCCTTTCACTTTCCATATATTTTAACTTTTGGTAGCTGCCCTTTGGAAGGCACTTATATTTACTTATTTCTAAATGAGTAAAATCTGGTGGAGACAGGTATCAATTCAATTTGGATATATTGAGGCTGAGGATGACGAAGTATCAGGAGTTCCTAGAATAGTTTAGACTGAGAAACTAAGGTTTAGGGTGTATCTCAAGGATACACACATTTTGCAATTTTGCAATTAGGGATATGCAAATCAGAACTACACAAAGATTCTATCTTTCTCAGGCAGGTCAGAACAGCAATTAACAAGAACATAAATAATAATAAATACTGAAGAGGGTGTGGGGGAAAAGGTACACGCATACATTGTTGATGGAACTGCATGCATATTACAGCATACTCTGGATAGCAGTTCAGAGATTCTTCAAAAAACTAGAAATAGAACCACTATATGAGCCAGCTATCCCACTCCTTGGTATTTATCAAAAAAATCTAAAATCAACATACTATAGCAATACAACCACTTAAATGTTTACAGCAGCACAATTCACCAAGAAGATGTGGGATATATACTCAGCCAGAAAGAAGAATGAGGAGTATTTGCTGGTAAATGGATGAAAATAAAGAACATCATGCTAAGTGAAATTAGGCAGAGTCAGAAAATCAAGGTTCAAATATTTTCTCTCATATGTGGAAGCTAGAGCAAAATAAGGGAAAGAAGGCAATTGGGGAGGAGATCAGATATCAAAGATAAAGGGAAGATTAATGAACTAGTGTGAACTAAGAACTAGAATGAACCAAGAAGGAGAATGAGAGGGAAGGAAAATGGGAAAGGGGAAGAAATATGGAATGAATTTAACAAAATCATGTTATATGCATACTTGAGGGTCCCTATCTCTTCCTAGCCACCAAACTAATAATTAAGGTCAACTCACAGCATGACTCAATTGGAAAAAGACTAAGTTTATTGATGGACTGGAGGAATTAGGTGGGTGTGCCTGGGAGTGAATCCCAAGAATGCTGGATTAAGGAGGATGAAATTTAAAGTTGAAAAAAAGACTTATTTTTTAAAAATAAGGTATTCTTCTTTGACCCATGATTTAACACCCTGGCAGAGACCCTGGAAAGACAAGTCTAATAGATTACTGGGAATGGGTCTTGGAAACTTGGAAAAAAATAATGGCCCCTATTAAATTCATTAGAGGTACTTGGCCTACTCTGGAGGAGTTTCAAGGCTCACACTGTTACTTTGCAGGAGGTTCCCTACAATCAGCTAGTAAATGTTGGAAAACTTAAGCTTGGTATATGGAATGGGTAGCCTGGTTATTGGTGCAATTAAAATTAATTGGTGTTGGACCTCATTCTCGATCACAGATGGTTTTAAAAGACAATGGTGAAAAGAAATCCTACTCATGGGCAGAGATTTGAGTAATGTATGTGGTCACCTACTGTGTAAAAGGAGAATTGGCCCAAGGTAAGGATATGTGTGATCCATGAATATAAAATTTCATAGCAAATGCCTTAGCTGGCAAATGACTTAGAGGATTGGTTGGGACTCAGAATAAGTAGTACTGAAAGGTAACAGATAAGGAGTTTCTGCTTAGGTAGGTAGAGGTAGGTAGATAGACATATGGGAATAGATATGAAGTGTGAATATTTTTTGTATCACAGGCTGGTATACAATAGAAAACATCTACTAGGGAAGAGACATTAAGCAGCAAGTAGAGTTAGTCCAACACCTGATGTCAGACAAAATCTGTCGTTGGCTACTCCAATTCTTGTGAAATTGGCTTATGAATAGCATAAGTATGGTGGGAGAATGAAGGCTATGTATGGACCCATTGGCATAGGTCTATCCTATAAAGGCTGACCCAGCTGCTGCTGAATGATTAACCTGTCAATAGAATCTGATGCTGAGTTCTTGAGATGGCAATATTCTTCAAGGTGAGTGAGGCATTTGGTGGCAATTGGACTAGTTTGAACCACTTCTGTGGAAGGAATAACAATTCATCTTGACTAGACATAGTCTGTTATGGGTTTTTCCCTTATGTCTGCAGGGTCTCAGTCAGAACCAAGATCTTTAAAAATGTTTGACTCACCAATGTGGGATCCTATATAACATCGCATGTTAAAAGAAAAAGAAGTGTAACAGGTAGCATGTGACTATAGGATCCATTGATCATACTCCATTCTACATCATTCAGAAGGTGCTGGACTGAAAGTGCCCACTGAGTTCTCCAGGAGATGTGTTGAGATGGCACAGGGGTACAAGAGGGTTTTGGGCTGTTGGAAGAGCACAATGCCTTTGGAAGATCAGAGGGATGAAGTAGATAGGCAGGAAAGTTGTCAAACTGTATTGCTATCTGATATCTATGAAAAATGAGGGAGAGAAAGAGTACTGGGGAGGGTAAAACCCACCTTACAACTGAACAAATTATTTCTCCAAGAAATTTGAGCTGCATGTTTCCATGATGGCCACAGTGTACGTTGAACCTTGTAGGATCCACATGTTCAAGAAGCAGTTCTTTAGCATTCCAGTGGCCTCTGTTCATCAGGGAAAGCTCAGAAGCGGGTAGTTAGTGAGATGAACTATTGCTGCCAATGACCCGCAGGCAACTGAACTGAAGGTTGCTCCTGTGAATTTCCAGGGACACCAAATAAAACACAGACACACGCTTCACCTTTAAACAAGCTTCAGGACGGCTTCTCCGCTCTCAGCCTCAGGCTCCCCAAATGGGAGAGCAAGAGAAAGTCATGAGAGGCTGACGAGAGAGAGTGAGCACATTCGGAAGTGGGCTTTTATTGGGGGGAACCCTTTTTCTTAGAAAGTTCCATACAAAAAACCCCAGAAGGGGCAGGGTTATAAGGGACACGTGAGTGTAATTCAACCCAAGAGGCGTCCCCTACATCTAAAGACACACTCTGAACTTTCTGAACCAAGACAACGGCCAGATCACTAGGAAATGTAGTGATGGTCAAAGCCCCTCGCTTCAGGATGGAAGGCGGGAGTCATTCAGAGTGGCTCCCCACTAACTATCACTTTCATTGCTACAGTTGGTCTTTGGGCTGCATCTGGCACCATTGTTTTCCTCTTACGCCATTCATTTCTTAATTCCTTTGCTCACAGATATCACCTCTGCTGGTCTTAATGACTTACCTAGGGATATGATCCCAATTCTCATTCCTATGGAGTCTGAGGCTTGTACTGTAGTTGAGAGGACTTGTACTGTCAGGGCAGGGATGAAGTCCATGATTAAATACAGTAGAATATACTACATACTGAGAACAGAGCTCCCAGATTCTCATGTTATCTATAGTTAGGGAAGAGATGGGAAGTTTTTTGGGTAAAAAGGTTTATATGCCAACATTTGGGAATATCTCAAGGTAATAGCTCTCTGAAGGTGGGACAAATCTCTTCTAAAACCAAATTATCTGATATGCTTGGCATTTAACAAATAATACCAGTAGACATTTGACAGATATAATGGAGCATGTGGGGGAAATTAAGCATAGTACATGTAAAACTGAGAAAATACATTTTTATACTACTTACTGCCATCTAAATTTAATTATTTATTACATTTATTGTCTCCTGCTAGAATGTCAGAGCTAGTGGGATCAGAGCTATCAATCAGTGCCATATCTTTTTGTTTGTTGTTCACAACTGAATCTCAATTGCTTAGAATAGAGCTTGGTATGAAAGAGAGTTCAAGAAATAATAGTCAACATGGCAGGACCAAGCAAACAAACATAAAACAAGAATATAACAAAAGTAGAAGCAATTCTTAATTCTGGGAAATTTTATATAATAAAGGAAATCAAACTATATTATAGTATGATTTAGTACGCATAAAATATAAACACTATAAAAAGTAAAATGAAGTAATAATAGAATTAAATGTGTATTACAGTTATATAATAAATTATTAATTAAATTTATTACATGGATTTTATTATGGATATACAATTAACAAAATATATTATACATGTTGATATATATTATGACAATACAATTGTTTTTATAATTATACAAAATTTTATAACAAGAAAATGAAACAATAGTATAATGTTTAAGCCTGTCGAAAGATATTTTACATAATTCTAGTAACATAAATATACACTTTAGATTTAAACATAAATTGTTATATTACTATGTGTGGAGGTTTGTGGAAAGGTGATAGGAATTTAGGAAAGCTAAATCATTGCTTACAAAATTTAGAAGTCAATAGATAATATGAAAAATTTTAAGTCAGTAAGTGGCAGAATGAACTTCTTTTTCAGAAATATGGAGGCAAATGTCAGAGGAAAATACCTGAAGCCATTGAGTCCCAAGGACATTGGGGAGGCGTGAAAGAAGTGAGTGGTGTTTTTCATCATGAGCCTTTTATAATGCATCTCTGATTCTTAACTATATGTTTGTATTACTTGGATAGAAATACCAATTCATTCGATCAGTCTTCTGAATAACTCACTTGAGGAAGGCATGGAGTAGTTTTTGTCATCATCTGAGTCTTATTCCTAGAGTTAATTAATCCAGTCCTTGGAATGGTTTATGCCCTACGTGCTTTGCAGAATGAGGGGACCTTCTTTCTGGGTGTTGAGTGCCTAAGGTAGCAGGTGCTAAAGTGGCAATTCTGGAAGTTGTCAGTGGAGGGCAAACATTGCCATTGCCTGAGGGCTATGAAGGGCATTTCTGGCAATCTTCCCCCAAGTGCTGATATATCTTCATAGAATGCCTATCCACAGCACTGTCTACAACATAGTTTCATAAAATGCATATCCAAACACTAGTGTAGTCTGTTTTTTTAACCCTCAGGGCTTTGGAATATAGGAAGCATCAACAGATTTTTGTCAAATAGGGTTATTATTTGATAAAGGCTGAGGAATAAAATCTACCTTGGGCATCCATTTTATCTTTCCAGTGTCACTTTGACTTTTAAAAAATTAGTTTAGTTTCTATAATAGAATTAGGTAAAATATTTAGTTAATGTGATTAAACCAATAATAGGACATTAATGGAAAAGAAAAGAAGTCATTTCAACAAAGAGCACAGAAGATATGCCGCAGTCTGGCTGGGCACAAAATCACGAGCCACTCACAGCTTTGTAGATTCAAACAGCAATTCTTTATTCCCGAACTCACACCGGTCCTCTACAAACACGTTCTGGGGAAATCCAAGTTTTGGGCACACAGTTCACGTCCCAAATACTTTCTGAATTCCACGAGAACTCAACAGGAACTCAGGCAGCAGGATACGCCCTATTCCCAGCAGGAATAACCTTAAACCTGGAACTGCCCTAAACCCAGATTGTCCTAAATTGGGAACGCCCTAAACTGGGAACGCCCTAAACCCAAATTGTCTTAAACTGGGAACGCCCTAAACCCAAGGAACAGGATACTTCCTAAAACCTGCAGGATACACCCTAAACCTGGATCCACTCTGGTCCTTGAGCAGGGTCACCTTCTCAAACATACATGCAATGTCACAGCGAATGTCCAAGGCAAGTCTATTTCCACGAGTCCTTCCTCTAAGCAACATGGGGTACGCTGGCAAGGAAATTTTGATGCGTCATTCCTACTTGGCAATGGCCCTCAGCATCAATACTCAGGTCAATAAGAACACTTATATTAAAAAGCATTTTTGTGTATGGGTTGTTTGCTAGCAGGTAATTATGATTCTGCTGCTTTGAAATTACGTGTTCTTCAACAAATTCAAAGTACTGGCCACACTTAAAATCTCACAACAGGGTGAAAAAGGTACTAAGTCCTGGGAACTCTTAAACATATTTTATAGATGGGAAAAATGGGAAGTCAGAGCAATACCACCACCTCAGTGAGGGTGATATGAAATGGTAGTGGAGTTTAGAGCCAAGGCAGCCTTCCTTCTCCAGGTCCTTGCTCTTCCCCCTGCAGGATTTACCTGACAATGTCTTCTTTCAGTTTTTAGGTAAATCATCAATTGCACTACTTTCCATAGTATTATTTTGTTCTCTTTTCAGTTTCCTGCTTATTCTGTGTCCTCTCAAATAGTTTTCTCTGCATTTTCCAGGGCTTTCCCCTCCTCCTCCTCCTCCTCCTCCTCCTCTTTCTCCTTCTTTTACTTTTCTTTATCTTCTGGCTCATTTGGAACATTTATTTTTACCTTGTTCTTTTCCCATAATCCAAAAGATTTGCTTTATTCAGATCTTTGATGAACTAAGAACTCCCATTTAGGTCCAGAGTAATGAAGTTGTAATTGAATTGTCAACAGAGTTCTAAGATGTTATTGTTTTGAGAAAGGACAAAAGACACTGGATAGGTGACTCAGAGATGGGACACTGAGACGGGGCACCGAGATGGGAAAACAATGTGAGGTATGGACGGCCTAGTGAGGACAGAAGCAGGATGATAAAAGTTCAATACTAAATCCCCTTGTGGTGAAGTATACCTGAAACCCAATGGGAGACTCATGAAAAAGACCAAACAATTCTTTCATTGAAGAGAAGTCAAAGTTAGCCATCAAGGAATGACAGACCCAATCAGAGTTTGTTTTTGAGAGTTCCCTGAATTGTAGGGTGCACATGGTAGAGTGCACAATTCAAATACTTGATCCTTTATGCATTATTGCTAGAGGACATAGCGAAAGTGAATGGGGGATAATATGACTTACAGGAAAGCATTCATGGGAATTCTCACTTCATTCTCTGTTTTATAGCATTTGAAAAGTACCAAAGTTACAAATTCCTTGGAGAATTAAAGATGAATTATACTAGGAAGAAGCCTAAACATCCCATGACTGTGTTGTCCCAAGAAGCTGTTGATTCTACACTACAGATGGCAGTAGATGATTTTGAGTAAAACCTAATATGATTATTATTTTTTTCTGCAGTGGATCAATTTTCAAGTTGGCTAGTAAAACAAAAGTCAGGTGGTAGTGCAGGATGCCTACCGTCAACTTTACGGCCCTGATGACCATTGTTTTGTGGAAATCCTCCTATTTCAGTGTCATGCTGCATTGTATGTTCAATAAATATTTATCAGAGAGGGCTGACATCATAAAAAAGCCTCACACATCTTCTCAAGTGATTGCTATTCTTGAATATAGCATGAGAAATTCCAAAACAACACTGGAATGGGATCACTGTTAAAGATCCATGCATGTGACAGTAACAGAGAAGTATGTAGAATCTCTTCTAATACCCAGAGTTAAGACAAGTTACCATTTTACAACTGAATTTATCGTATGAATATATTGACTAATTTGTGTTCATCTGTGGAAACAAGATCTGTGCTATTTAGAAATGTCAGTGTATATGTTATGTTTCTTTTAAAATGATTTAGCTGTAAAGGTCCTGGAGACAGGCCCCCAACCCCCCACCTGGACATGTGTTAAGGATAGAGATCAATGAAGGTACAAATATTTGCATTATGCAGTGTGAGTGCTTTGCCCATTCCATTTCCCTCATGCTGCCTACTCACTGCTTCTCCTGGAAGGGCTGCCCTCAGGCTGCTGGGAATGGCTTGGCCTCAATGCAAGGGAAGCATGGAATGCTAGGGCATTTGGTCCTTGACAACCAATCCTTAGGTAACTACTGAGAGGTGCAAGGCAATAAATATCAAATTTTTGTCCCTTATGGGACAGTGACCTACACTATTTCCAGAAGTCTGCTGCAGGATTGAGCAAAAGCTTCATTCTCCAAAGATATTCTATCACATCTCCTTTCCTACTTCCCTATAGTTTGCTCCTCAGGATAATTTTTCATCAGTTTCACAGGAATCCACAGCTCATGGTCTGCCTCCAGAAAACCCCAACCCCAAATGTGTACCATATGGAATTGAAATTGTGTTGTAGTTCTGAATTAAATCTCCATTCTTTGACCTTTTTTTTTAATCAACATTTATGCTTATTTTTTCTTACCAAAAAATGCTGAATGGTCTTCTAGAGTGTTTTAAGGTAGGAACGCATTTTTAACAATTCTTGGCATGTTGAAGTAAAACCCCAATGTTATCTATTAGTAGGTTATTTGCTAGTAAATAAAAGACCTGAGTTATTTTTATACTTGGGAAGGGAATTCTTTTTCCCTTTAGCATTCAGATTCATGAATGTACTTTGTATTTTGTAAACAAATTACTTCCTATAGCACAATTTATTTTAGTGGGCTTGGAAGCGGCACTGAAAATATATCTGGCATTTGCATAAATGTATAAATAAAAAAAAGGAAAGGGGAAATGAGAGTTGGGGAAGGCTGTTAATATTTATTGAGAATTTACCCTGTACTAGACTAATGGAGTGACTGCCAGAGTCTTGTTGGTGGGGGGAGGGGGGGAGGGGGGAGGGTCTTCTTCCTGCCAAGGGGGGATAAAGCGACCTGAAAACTTAAAGTTTAAAATAATTAGTGAAGAACAAAATACAAAGAACCAGAAATATATTTACAAAAGGAGGGCCCCTGATACATCCAGTCCACACAAGAGCTAGAACTAGACAAAAGAATGATGCTCTGGTGGTTTATTTAAGGGGGTACATCAAAGGCAGGAATAAGGTTTCAAGGGTGGAGTCTTGCTTTGTGATGTCTTAAAGTCAGCAGGTTGATTGGCATCTTGGCAGGTCACACTCATTTCAGGTACTGTGTGGGATCTTTTGGCAGAACTTGAGGGGAAAGTTCACCTGCATCAGGTGGTCTGGTCTGTCCTTGTGGGGGTGCCATGGGAAGTTCCCAATGCCAGACTTGTCCCCTTTCTAGGCTACAGTGTGCAACACAGTCCACACATAGCCTATGGACGGTTCTCAACACTAAACATTATACATATGTAATCTGAAGAAGAAAGGGCTGAGGAACTTGCCCCAAGATCCTACAATTAGTGAATAGTAAGCTAGGAATTTAAGCCAGAACCAGAGTGAAATGAAGCTAATTTTTAGTTTAGGGGAAACTTGTGCACTTACATGATGTGGTAATACTGGTGTAAGTATCTTCATGCAGCACATTGATCTTCTTGATTTAATGGCTAGTGGCCTGTTTTCTTTAGTAATCATATAGAATTTCTTCAGCTTGTCTAGTTTTCTCCATTCTAAGCCAAATAGCTATGTTGGGTTTCAGTGGAGTGCTGCCTTCCCTCTACTCATTCCCTTTTGTACAAGAGGATGACCCCTGATTCCCTTAGAGAGATATGGTATGTCCGTGTCACTAGAACAGAGCAATGGTTTGCCAATGACTTTTTATTGTCCTATAGATTCTCCATCAGTTGATGGAATGTCCACCTATGCCAGTTCTTATAATCATTTGCATCAGCCTGTGCTTTTGGCTTAGAAGTTTAGACCAATTGCCTTTGATTCATGCACAAAACAGACTTAGGTCTTGGGTGCCCTCTTGATTCTTCCTTACCTTCTGACATTGCTAGATAAAGATGGATTGCTCAATGAGACCTTTCCATGTGATGCCCCTCTGGGCCACAGTGTGTGAATCCTTACCAAGAGAGAGAAGACCATCTATCTAGGCCCCACTCAGACACTCAGCTGGGTGTCTCTGAATTTCTGTAGATGGCTCTAATCTATATGTTTTCTTGTGAATATTTATATGGGTTATTCTTTCTCCTCAAATGATCTCTTGGGCAGTTTCCTTGTAGCTTTCTGTGATTTGATAATTTTGTGTTTATGGAAGTGAAGTTTCAGAGTTCAAAACTTAGAATGGAAAGCAGCCTTAAAGATTATCTAATCTCTTTAATTTATCCACAGCATGATGTAAATAATTTTATAATTACAAATTTTATGTATTTTCAGTTCAAGAAGGTTTGAGAACAGAGAAAACAAAAACAAAGATCACATTTGAATGCATTTTGCATGTGAAATGACATGATCTTGGGGAGGTGGGTGGTATTCTCTAGTGTCCCTTCCAAAACTGAGATGTTGAGAGTTAGTGGTCAATATATATAGTATTAAGAGGTGGTTAGACTATGAGCATTCCTCCCCCAGGAATCAGATTAAAGTCTTTATAAAAGAGGATTCGTGGAATGCTGAATGTCTTGCCCTTGTAATCTTACTTTCTGGTGGGTAACTGCTATGAATATTTTGATGTATATTTTTTAAAAAATATTGTTATATGTCTACAACTTAAAAATATGTTATGAACATTTAGTTTTCTATATTTTAAAAAGATATATTAATTAAGCATCTTATTCAGAAATGTATTCTCATTGTTAAAAATTCTATCAAGGGCTGGGGTTGTGGCTCATCAGTAGAGTGCTCGTCTAGCACATGCAAGGCCCTGGGTTCGATCCTCAGCATCATATAAAAATAAATAAATAAAATAAAGGTATTGTGTCCAACTACAAGTAAAGAATAAATATTTTAAAAAAATTCTATCAATATGGATACATTGAAATTTCTTCCTAATCTCTGTTCCTTGCTTACCTTCTCAGTCTAATTTCTCCTGGGCATAATCACTGTGATCAATCTGTGTGCTTTCTTTCATATTGATTTCTCTATGTTTACATACACATAATGCATATAGAAATATTTAGTCCTGTTTTATATATAATTATGTTGATCATGCAATTATATGTGTGTTCATCTGAAACTTGCATTTTTCACTTAATTAATGCTTTAGACATTTTTCTTTATCAAGCTGCTATGTCAGTTAGGGTCCTGACAGAAAACAAGTGAACCAATTTGAAGAGGTTTCTTTTTTTTAATAGGAGATTTTAAAATATATTTTTAGTTGTTGATGGATCTTTACTTTATTCATTTATTTATATGTGGCACTGAGAAGCAAACACAGTACCTCACACATGCAAGGCAAGGGCTTTACCACTGAGCCACAACCCTAACCCTTGAGAGGATTTTGGTAAACTCAACTTTATGACCAGAGTATAGGGAAACTATAGGAGACAATGGAGTACCTTCAAATTAGTGATAATGAGGGTACTGTTACCACCTCTATACCAGTTACAGGTAATGGTGGGAAGGAGTTACTGGGCAGGAGAGGTTGGGAGAGAGATAGCAGATACTTAGACAATGAAAGACTGAGTCAGAGTCAGAGAGAGCTACATGGAATGGGCTGCTTGGCAGGCCAAGACCTTCCATGGAAGGAGGAGGCAGTTGGTCTGAACCAATCCCACAGGGATAGATCCAAGAAAGAAAAAGCTTCCCTCTCTCTTATGGACTGAATATTTGTGTCCCCTTCCAAATTCATATAGTGAAGCTCTAACCCACAGTGGTGCTATTTGGAGATGGGGTTGAGATGAAGTTTTGAGAGTGTGGCCCCATGATGGGAGCAGTGCCCTTGGAAGAAACACCAGAGAGCTTGCACTTTTTGTCTCCATGTGTGAACACTGAAATAAGGCCATGGAAGCACACAGCAAGAAGGGGCCCAGTACAAGACAGAAAGAGAACTCTCACCAGAAACCAAACCCTGTTGAATCTTGATCTCGGACTTTTATCCTCCAGAACCATGAGAAAATAACATTTCTGTTGTTTGTCACTCAGTTGATCATATTTTGTTATAGCAGCTTGAACAGACTAGGACATTCTTTCTGATCTTGGAGAGAGGTCCTCATTGGCTGAACCCAACAAGAACGTAGAGAGCAAGGGAGCATGTTGAGGCTATCATATATGTCAGCCTCCCAAGCACAGCATGCACATATTCATGTGGATTTGTTAAATGCTTTCAATACATTCTCTATGATTCCCCATGACAGATATTGTTCTAGCGGCAGGGGAATGAGATAAAATAAAGTTACTGTCAGAAGTTCACATTCTATTGGAGTTAGTGCTTCATAGATGCCAACTATTTCCTTGCTTGCCTATACCAGTTTGTTAATTGGTTACTGATGGAAATTTAGCCTAAATAAATTTTTTTCTTATTTAAATAGTGCTGCATAAACCAATTAAAATAATAGAAGGAAGACCAAGAGAGTAGAGGAAAGGGAATAGGGGGAGGGAGGAGGGAGGAGAGAACAAACACTAGGGACTGACATGGAGCAAATTGTATTTCATGCATATGATTATGTCAAAATGAACTCCACTATTATATATAGTTATAGTGCATTAATAAAAACAGTAAAAAACAAGAAATAGTTGCACAAATAGTTTGTGCATCTGTAAAAATATTCTTTCATGTATACACCAAGAAGTAGAATTGTTGGATTGAAGAGACAATGCATATTTTATGCTAACTAGGCTGCTTTAATTTTACTTCTACTAACAGGGTATAAGAACAATACTCTCCCCTTAAAAATAGTTATCTTCATTCTCCCCAAATTTCACAATCTGATGGAGGATAGGAGAAAGAAGAAGGACAGGAATATTAGGTAACTGAATTTGACTATTCTTGTGAGAATTAGAAGTTCTACTGTATTCCTGGACATTTATATTTCTTTTATTCTTTGGCTATAATTTTTTATGGGGGGAACTCGTTGTCTTTTTAATTTATTTTTTAGAATTTTTTTATGTGCTTTACATTATTCTAAGTCTTGTTCTGTTTGCTTTAGTAACACTGCCTACTCAGGCATTAGGTTGTTCTCAGAGTCTCTCAGGCACAGTGCTGATTTTCCTGTTTGGTTAAGCTCATGTTATAATTACAATTTCCCCTTCATTCCCTGTGAGTACTTCATCTCTTGATGACACCCTATCTCCAATGACTAGGGGGTCAATGTTGGTGGGTGGAATACATTAGTAACTGTTCGACTGGGAATGTAATCTCTATATTTTTCCTGAGTATTGGCAGTCATCAGGAACTCATTCCTCTTCTGATACCCTGGTTCACATGCCACTATCATTGCTTCTGTCTGGTGGCAGATGCCTTTGCTTAGGCAAGGAAAGATTATTGAGGGGCAGTGTGTTAGTCAGTTTTTCATCACCATGATCAAAATACCTGACAAGAACAATCCAGAAGAGAAGAAGTTGATTTGGGGCTGACAGTTTCAGAGGTTCAGTCCATAGTTGGCCAACTCATTTGTGCTCAACCCCAGGGGAGGCAGAACATCAAGGCAGCAGGAAGTGGAAGAAAGCTGCTCACTTCATGGCAGCTAGGAGAAAGAAGAAGGAGGAGGAGAAGGAAGAGGAGGAGGAGAAGAAGGGAAAGAGGTGGAGGAGGAGGAGGAAGAAGAAGAAATAAGAAAAAGAGAGAGAGAACACATGTGTGTTAGGGGCCAGGGACAGGTGGCGTACAAGAGCATGTCCATAGTGACCTCCTTTCTCCACATCTCTGTAGCTGCCACCAGTAGTTCATTCAAGTTATTAATCAATCAAGTGGATTAACTCACCAATGAGATCATAGCTGTAATAATCTAATCATTTACCTCTGAAATTCTTCTATTGTCTGACACATGAGTTTTTTTGGGGGTATTAAAGATCCAAACCATAACTGGCAAGCTACCTGGTTGATCCTGATAGAAGGTCTTAACCACACTGCCAGCTGTCCAGGGACCCTTCTTCTCTCTGCACTTGCCTTCCTGAGCCAAGAGTCCACTGGAGAAATTCCCCTTCTCCACGACTGCCCTTTTCCTGGATGTATTATGAATAGTATTTTCCCATTTCCCCCTAATACCATTTTCCTTGAGTGTTTAGCTATTCCTTATAAATTTCTCTGACTATGAACATCTCTTCTGTTTTTTTAGGTCTTTTACATAATTCAAACAAATTTTATATTGTGTCATTTGCAGTCAGAGGGAGAAGGCTGGAACATGATCCAGGCCAGGAGTTACCAAATTTTCTTTATAAAGGGCCAAATAATAAATGCTTTGCAGGCCAGATAGATTATGCCACACCTCCTCAACTCTGATTTTGTAGTGCCAAAGCACCCAGGGATAATAAATACGGATGAGTGGACCTGGCTATGCTCCAAATCAACCTGATTTACAAAACAGAACAGGATTTGAACAGCAGGACTACTTTGCAGATACCTGACCTAGACCTCTTTTTTCTTTATGCAACAGATGAAGCATCTGAGCCTAGAGGAGGTTGAGAGATCCATCCAAAGCTACTCAGCCAGTGAGTGGAAGAACTAGATAGAGCACTCTTCTGCTCATTCACTTGTGATCTTCCCTCTACTTTGTTCTTTGTACAGCATCAAAGAGATTCCCAAATGTACCTCAGTTCTCCCAGGGCCTTGGAAACAGGGAACTTACTTTCAACTTCTCTTCTTTTTTGTTCTGTGATGTGAAGGCACATAAAGTCCAGGCCGAGTCACTAACTGTGGAGCTTACTAGGAAATCACAGAGCTGATGGAGGTTGGCTGGACTGTTAGCCTAAGGAATGAGGAGAGGACTGTTGTTCAGATTTCAGCTTTTCCTTTTGTGAGTTATAGAGAAATTTGGCAAGATTAATGGAGCATAACCTATTTGAGCTCTTCAGAGACATGGATATAGCTCAGGCACAACTGTTATTACTCAATTTTAGTCAATATGGCCCACAAGGGAAAGAATTTGATCATACTGAAAACCATTTCTCTCTTGGTCTAGCTTTGGAACAATAGGAAGGGGATTAAGCTTTCCAGTTGGCTTGAGTTTTGAGTCTGTATTCAGCTACATACAAACTGTGTGACTTTGAAAAAATTACTCAAACTCATTTAAAAAAAATTTTAGTTGTTAATAGACCTTTGTTTTACTTATTTATATGCAGTGCTAAGAATCAAACCCAGTGCCTCACACATGCTAGCAAGTGCTCTACCACTGAGCTATAACCCCAGATCTCTCTGTCATTTAATTTATCCTAAAATGGAAAGAGTAATGTTGATTTCACAGGATTGTTCTGAAGATTAAATGAGATCATGCATAAAAGGCATAAATAGTGAAAAGCATTATAAAAATATTAGTTATTAGTATATGGATTGCATATGGAAACCCTAATGCAAATAACAAATCAGTGCTAATTGCTGGGATTTGCTATTTGAAATGCAGGGAAAGGAGGAATATAAATGAAACAGTATACACTGAACATGTTAACCAGCAAGCCTGTGTTACATTTAGTTGGAAACTAAATGTTAATTTATTTCTGTTTAAATTTCATTGTTCCCAGGGGATTTATTTCAAGTTAGTACATCTACTTTTAATCTTCTTACAATTATCTATGAGAATAAATTAAACTTTCTTTCCATTGGGGTATTTAAAGGAAGTATCTCATTTAAAAATGCACCTCTATCACACAGCTTTAGAGCTGAGGAATGAGATAGTGAAGTGAATTCCACCTGTTTGTTTAGTAAAGCATTCATAATCTTTCATTCATTCAAAGGGAGGGAACAGAACATTGAAGTCTGAGTATGGTCTCTTGAATCTAGATGACCTGGGCTTAAATTCCAGCTCTGCCCGGTACCAGCTGTACCACTTTGAATGAGTTTTTTTTTTTTTTAACCTCTCTGTATCTCATTTTCCCCATTCATAGTCCCAGGCTAATAATCATCTATACTTTTGAAGTTGCTTTAAGAATTAAGAATTAAAGATTCGGTACCAATGAAGAGCAGTATCTGGTGCACAGCAAGGATTCACTAAATATGAGTTATTATTATTTCTTGACAATATATGCCAAGCATGGCACTAAGGACTAGAGTACAAAATTGGCAGATCTGGCATTTTTCAAAAAGTATTGTACTCAGTGATGTGGAGAGAAAGAGTTGGAGGCATCACAAGTCTGAAGATGCAGGAAAAAGCAAACTCTCTTCTGCTTCCTATATTCTCATGAGATGAGAGTATAACGTTACACTTCTGTGACCCAATGTGTGGGAGTTTTCTCCCACACAATAAACAAGCAATCAGTTCTGTAGCAGACTCTTCAGAAGACACCAGCTGGGTATCTTCTAATTCAGTTCTGACACCATCTACCTGGAGCTAGCGTCAGATGGTACAGATTGGGACTGGGTCCCATAGACTGCCCTCTGGCTTCAAATGCTGTGAATGCAATTCCAGCTATGAGTTGGGATGACTATGATCTCCTCCTTGAGTTGATGAATTTGCTAAGGTAGCTCACACAACTCAGGAAGACACATTTTCCCATTTATTATAAAAGATATTACAAAGAGTACAGATGAATAGCCAGATGGAAAACATGCCCGGGGCAAGACACGTGGGAAGGGTGTGGAGCTTCCTTGTCCTTTCCAGGAAGCTCCATATGCTCAGCAATCCAGAAGTCCTCCCACTCCATTTTCAGTCCTTTGGGATTTTTTTTAATGGAAGATTCATTATGCAGGCATGACTGATTATGCCATTGGCCAGTAGTGATCAACGCAACCATCAACTGCTCTCCCCTCCTGGAGGATGAAGGGCAGGACTGAAAGTCCCAATCTTCTAATAATATCTTGTTCTTTCTGATGAACAGCCTCCATCCTGAAACCTCCATCCCCCACTTATCTCATTAGCAAACCAAGTGATATTCTTATCACTTTGAAAACTCCAAGAGGTTTAGGAGTTTTTTTTCTAGGAGTGGGGAAGAGGACATATTTCACAATATCACAGTGGTGAAATACTTAAGGAACGAAGTTGCTGTTTAATTTTAAGAAAATCTCTTCAACAAAGCCTTCAGGGTTTGCATGATGCTTTCCCTTTCCTTTCTTTCTTTCTCCCCCACCTTTTTTTTTGATGTCTTTCTTTATGGCTAAGAAAAATCAAAGCTGCACAAGTGATGAATCTCAGCAATCCAGAAGTGCTCCCACTCCAGCTTGTGGAGTGAAGCCAAGTTTGACTTCAGATCTGTCTCCCTCTGTGGTAGGCCATCACAAGACCTGTTCCATGGAATATGTAGCAGCCTAGTGGCGGAGTAAGGATTGCAAAATGGCAATAGCTGGGTTCTAATAAAGTACTTGCTAATAGCTATGTTATTTTGCTGTCATGCATTGATATATTTTGAAGAGGTTAAGGACGTGCCATCTCAAAATGCGCTGAATTAGGATACTATTATTTCAAGTTGAAATCATTTGAGGAATTATAACTTCAGAAAGGGTCTTTTGATTATCTTTTGCTACATGCAACTAGCTATAAAGATGAGTTTAGGAGGGGTGGCCTCCCATACTAAGGCAAGAAATAGTTGTAATCACAGATATAGGTAATTGGGGGCTGTAATGAACCTAAATAAATAAACTTGTTCAAGTGACCCTTATATTTTGCTAGCTTTTACCGTCCTCCCTCATATATCTCTTAGCCATATCCCTAAATTTACTACTCTAGTCCAGAGATTCATTTGTCCTATCATTTTTATTGTTCTTTGTCCAAAATGAATAAAGCATCTTACTTTGGCCATTTCTTTGGACTTCACTCCCTTGTGGAGATTTACATGTACATAATAAACTTCATAAAACTTATTTCAGTCTTTAGATCCAGCTGAAGAACTCATATAAGAGCTGAAGAGTAGTAGAGATTCTTTCTTTCCCTACAACTTGGACATTAGCTCATTTGACATGTGGTATTTAAAAATTGAGTACTGATTCTTGATGTGTCTTGCCTGCCTCCAGTGTGAGTTTCCAGGGAGAAAACGAGACAAACTACTGGTAAGGATGTGGGGGAAGAGGTACACTCATACATTGTTGATGAGACTGCAAGTTAGTATAATCACTTTAGAAAGCAGTATGGAAATTCCTAAAAAACAAAAACAAAAACTAGAAATGGAACCACCATATGACCCAGCTATACCTCTCCTTGTTATTTATCCAAAAGAACAAAAATCAGCACACTATAGTGACAGAGTCACATCAATGTTTACAGTAGCCCAATTCATAATAGTCAAATTATGGAACCAGTTCAGATGCATGTCAATAGATGAATAGATTAAGAAAATGTGAGATATATACACAATGGAGTTTTACTCAGCTATGAAGAAGAATGAAATAATGCATTTATGGGTAAGTGGATAAATTGGAGAACATCATGCTAAGTGAAATAAGCCAGACTCAGAAAATCAAGGGTCAAATCTTTTCTCTCATATGTGAAAACTAGAACAAAATAAGTGAGGAAAAGGAGAGGATCAGATATCATAAAGATAAAGGAAATATCAGTGGAGTAAGAGCAAGAGATAGAGAGAAAAGGAAGAAGGACCACAAAGGGGTGGAAATGCAGAATGAATCCAACAAAATATACTTACATGTATGTACAAATATGCCACAGTAAATACTACCTTTGTGTGTATCTATAAAGCACCAATCAAAAATAAATAAATAAATGAGTGAAAGGAAAATAGAGGGAGGGAGGAAGGAAGGGAAAGTGGGGATACTGGGGATGGAATGAAGTAAATCAAATTCCCTGCATCTATGATTTTGTCAATATGAACCCGACTATTATGTATAAAAAAATGCTCCAAGAAAATATAATATAAAATAAGACAAAATGGTGACTATCTAGTTCTTGGCCTCTCTTGATTCCAGGAGAGGATCTTTTTTTTCCATGCAGGCTAACAAGAACATCAAAACTCAGATGTACCTTCTTTAGGAACAAGGGAGCTGCAGCCATATTCAGTATCATGAATTCTTGATTTTGTGTGTATTATTGAATCATTTGCTTGTTCAGTAGTAAAACAAAATTAATATAATGAAGGTCAAGCCAAAGTCATTGTTCTCACTAATCTTGTACCCTGAACCATCTTTGTGCTGGCTTCTCTGACTTTAGTGCCTACTACAGTAGTACTACTCTCAAGACTCTCTATGATCGTGAGAAATTCTCTACTCCAAAGTCAGTCATGATTTTTACCACTAGCAAAGAGTTCAGAGGAACCACCTTACTTTGAGAAAGTGGAATTGACTATATAATTTATGATAGAAAGTCTCAGTTTGTTCTCTGAAGCTTTCTCTGGGGACCATTTCCAGTGATTTGAAACCTAGGTTGAATCATGAAGCGTGGGAGGCTGCCCACCCATAAGCTAAGCATCCTCTCTCAGCCTTGAGTTAGGGAGTGTTGATCTGGCATTGCATGTCTTATGCTGCAATGCAAATAGCCTCCACCTTCCCTTGGCAAAGAAGTTTGCTCTAGCTCTGGACTTGGGCATTACACGATCGGATTGGACAACCCCTCTTGAAACCTTATTTCCTGCCTTATTTGGTGAAGAAAATTCTATTGAAACTCCTTTGTGTGTCCCCCTATAAAAATAAAGAGATTCCTGGTGCACGCTCTCTTTTCCAGCTGACCCTTAAAGTCGAACAGCCTTCCTACCCTCCATATGAAAATTACTTCTGTGTCCTTTGCTTTCTTGAAGTTTTCTTAGCTTAATGTAGCAGCTAGCTCTTTTGAACCCAGTTCATCTCACCTGCACAGGTCACTTATTTTAGTGCAGTTGAGATCAACTCAATTTTTCTAAAAATGTTTATATTTAAAATTAAGAAAGGTCAGTTTCCCAATATAGCAGAATGAAGATGATGGTGATCCCTCTTTGAAAAGCAATACTAAACTCAATAAAATTATCAAAAACAGTCATTTAAGAACAATGGAAACAATTTTTTAAAAAAATTAATTATTAAAAAAAGAACAACAGACATTAACCAAAAGCAGACAATAAGTGAGTTTATTTTGAAAAATGAAAGACTTTCGGGTAAGAACAACAGGATTCTGTGGTCTGAAGTATTCTCACACCCCTAGGACAACCAGATAAAAATACCAGATATTCAGTTGTTTGAATTTTAGATAAATGACTTATTTTTAAGCATAAATATGCTTAAAGTATCACACAGGACATACTTATGCTAAAAAATTACTCATTGTTCATCTGAATTTAAAAATTAACTGAACATTATATATTATTATTTGCTAAATCAGGCAGCCTCTATTTTCCCCTGTCCCCACCTACCCCCAACAGCTGGATCAGCAAGATGATGGTATACCACAGAACTTGGCCTTGAATTGGAGGTAGGGATGAGGAATCTGTGGTTTTGCCAGTTGAATGTGATGAACTTGGTTGGAAATAGGTAAAACCATTTGGTTTGCTTATCTAATACTGCAGTTCTTGTTGGGGTATGAGATAAATCAGAAACATAATGGAGAGATCCAGGAAATAAGATCCACTCTCCAAACATCCTTGCTGAATGGAAAACTACACAGATGCATGGGGAGACCTGAGAGGGCTGGGAGAACAAAAGACATTCCAAGAGAGATTTAACTAATTGCAAATTTGAATACATTCCCAAACCACAGACACATCAGCACAGAGTGGAAGCTTTATGGTTGAGATGTTTGCATTCAACCTCTACTAAAATCATTGATCCAGGAGAAACCACTAAGAAGCTAGGGTAAAAACTTAAAATTAAAATTAAAAAATATCAGACATCAGTATCTGAAAATCACAGTGGAGATATATTTTATAGTTTAAGTTCAGGAAACTTATAAAGGAAAAGGAAAAACAAAATTTTAAACAAAAGCAACCCTCAGAAAAAGTAAACAATTAAAAATTTTATAACACCTAAAACATCTAGTTTTTAATTGAAAATTTTGAGATATGCAAAGAAACAGAGATATATAGTCTAATTAATATTCTGGGAAAACTGCAGTCAACTGCAACTGACTCTACTTGGGCCCAATGACTGAAAAGAAGCTATTGTAAATATGTTCAAAGAATGAAAAAAGTCATGTACCATTATTGAAAAATGTTGGCAATGACAACAAACAGGAAATATCAAGAGATAAATAGACACTAAAAACATAAAAGCAAAGGCAAGCTAGAATTGAAAAGTAATCAAAATGAAAAATTCTCTGGATGGTCTCAAGAACATATTGAGATTCTGAAGATACAAATTATTTAATTCAAAGAACAGAAGGGAGAAGTGAGTTGTGGAATAGAGCTTCAGAGACCCAAAGGACAATGTTAAATGTCCCAACATGTCTGAGATGAGAGTTATAGAAGGAGAGAAGAAAATGAAACAGAAAATAATTGGAAGATAAAGTGCTCCAAACTCCCCAAATTTGATCAAAACCTGTGGTCTACACATTAAAGATTATCAATAAACTCCAAGTATGATAAACACAAAGAGAAACACACCTCCATGTATTGTAATTGAACTACTGAGAGACAAAGAACAGGTCTTGAAAGCAGCAAGAAAAAATTAACCATTATTTATAGAGAAATAGCAATTGAAGAAAGTCGGACTTCTTATCAAAATACAATGGAGTTCAGAGGTAGTGACTAATGCAGAAAGCAGGGGAGGTGGTGGTGGGGGGTCATTCAAGATTGATCATATCCAGCAAAAGTATTCTTTAAAAAGTGAGCATGAAATAAAGAACTTTCCAGATGAATAAAAAGCGAGAGTGACATGACTTATAAGAAATACAAAAGGAAGTCCTTCAAGCTAAACAGAAACAACAAAACAAACAAACAAACAAACAAAAAATTAGTAATTTTGAACTACCAGGAGGAATAAAGAACTCAAGAAATAATAAAGATAGACTGGGCACGGTGGCACTGGTAATCCCAGCAGCTCAGGAGGCTGAGACAGGAGGATCAAGAGTTAAAAACCAGCCTCAGCAAAGCTGAGGTGCTAAGCAATGCAGTGAGACCTTGTCTCTAAATAAATACAAAATAGGACTGGAGATGTGGCTAAGTAGGTGAGTGCTTCTGAGTTCAATTCCTGGTACCCCCTCCCCTAAAATAATAATATTAATATAAGATGTAGGTCAATATGTGTATATATGATTTTTCTCTTCTAATTTCTTTTTAAAACATAAGATTCATTTAAATTGATAAAATACTATCTCTGGTTTAAGATATATGTAAGTTTAATATGTATAAAGAATGTATAAAGAATAGTATAAAGAATAGTATGAAGAATGTATAAAGAATGGGGGAGGAGAGGCTGGGGTTGTAGCTCAGTGGTAAAGCACTTGCTTTGCACGTGTGAGGCACTATGTTTGATTCTCAGCACCACATAAAAATAAACAAATAGAATAAAGATATTTTTAAAAAAAAGAATGGGGGGAGGAAATTGAGCTTTAGTAGCACAAATTTGCTACATATCATCAAAATTAACTCAGTATTAAAAACTGAGGTAGATTGTGATGTTAATGATGCATAGTAATTTCTAGAAAAAAACTAAGATAACCCAAGAAAAGCTTAAAAATCAACAAAATAATTAAGTATTAATCTCCAGGATCTATAAGGAATTCAAAAAACACCAAAGAAAATAAAACAACTTGAAAAACAATAAAAAGAATAAGCCAATCCATAAATGGACAAAGGAACTGAACAGGCACTTCACAGAAGAAGCAATACCATTGGTCAACAAATATATAAAAAATTGTTCATTATCTCTAGCAATTAGGGAAATGCCAATTAAAAATACACTGAGATTTCATCTCATTCCAGTCAGAATGGCAACAATCAAGACTACAAGCAACAATAAATGTTGGGGAGGATGTGGGAAAAATAGTACACTCACACATTGTTCATGGGGCTGCAAGTTGGTACAACCACTCTGGAAGGCAATGAGATTCCTTAAAAAACTAGGAATGGAACCACCATTTGACCTAGTTATATGACTCCTAGGTATATATCCAAAGCAGTTAAAATCAACATACTGTAGTGACACGCCACATCAATGTTCATAGCAGTTCAATTCACAATAGCTAATCTAGAGAACCAACACAGGAGCCCTTCAAAAGAGGAATGGATAAAAAAGCAAATCTTATTTTGCTTTTTTAAAAAGAAATTAGAAGAGAAAAAATATATATACACATATTGACCTACATCTTTATTAATATTATCTATCTATCTATTTATATCTTAGCCATAAGAATGAAATTATGGGATTTTCTGGTAAATGGATGGATCTGGAGACTATCTAGTGAACTGAGCCAATCCTCCAAAACCAAAGGTCAAATACTATCTCTGATACTTGGATGCTAACACACAACAAAGGCAGGAAGGGAAGAATATTAGTTCATTGGATTAGACAATGGGGAATGAAGGGAGGGAAGGAGGATAGGAATAGGTAACAGTGAAATGAATTGGACATGACTTTCCTATGTTCATGTAGGAATACACCACATTAAATCTCCAAATCATGTACAACCACATTAAAGGGATCCTAACTAGAATGTTATACTCCATGTATATATATAAAATATATTCTACTTTATGTATATCTAAAAAGAACATACCCCAAACCCCAAAAAGGTACACCAGAAAATAAATATTTAACACAAAGAAAGGGAATAAAAAGGAAGGGGAAATCTAATAGAATATGAGACATAAAGAAAACAAATAGCAATATAGCAGGAGTAAGTTCAACTTTATTAATAATTGCATTAAAAGGTCAAGTTTATCAGACTGGGTAAAAAAAAAGCAAGATGCAAATATACACTGTTTATAAGAGATGCACAAAGATACAAAATTTGTTGGAAATATATGGCAAAAATTATACCTTGCAAACAGTAAGTAACCATAGAGAACTGGAGTGGCTATATTAATTTCAGACAAAATAGATTTTATGGCAAAGAATATTACTACAGGAAAAGAGAAATATTTTCTAATAAGAAAAGGTCAATACATTTGGAAGATATCACATCGGTAAATTATTATATATACAACATACTAGCAAATACACGAAGCAATGATAAAATTGAAAGGAAAATTCAGCAATTATAGTTGGAGACTTTAATAATTCTCTAAAAATAAAAGAACTACTAGATAGGAAATCAGCAAGAATATAGAAGATACAAAACTCACTGTTAAATGACTTCATCTAAATGAAATATATGCAGTATTTCACTTGATAACAATAAAATATACATTCTTGTTACAATGTAGTGTAATAATTTTTGATTGAATATTGGATATTTTGCATAAAAGAACAGTTGAACCTGAAGTCAATAGAATTTATGTGTGGAAATGGCATATCTTTTCTTCTATAGTCTGAACTTGAACCAGACCAGCTTTCTTTTTTTTAATGTGAATAAATCTGTTATTTATTTACTTTTTATTCTAATTTGTTATTACAACAGCAGAATGCATTGCAATTAATATTACACATATAGAGCACAATTTTTCATATCTCTGGCTGTATACAAAGTATATGCAGACCATTTGTATCTTCATACATGTACTTAGGGTAATGATGTCCATCTCATTCCACCATCTTTTCTACCCCCATACTCCCTCCCTTCCCCTCTTACCCCTTTTGTCGTATCTAGAGTTTGTCTAATCCTCACATGATCCCCCTTCCAACCCCACTATGAATCAGCCTCCTTATATCAGAGAAAACATTTGGCATTTGTTTTTTTTTTTTGATTGGCTAACTTCACTTAGCATTATATTCTCCAACTCCATCCATTTACCTGCAAATGCCATAATTTTAGTCTCTTTTATTGCTGAATAATATTTCATTGTGTATATATATCACATTTTCTTTATCGATTCATCTACTGAAGGACATATAGGTTGGTTCCACAGTTTAGCTATTGTGAATTGTGCTGCTGTAAACACTGATGTGGCTGTGTCCCTGTAGTATGTTGTTTTTAAGTCCTTTGGGTATAGACCGAGAAGAGGAATAGCTTGGTCAAATGGTGGTTCCATTCTCAGTTTTCCAATGAATTTACATACTGCTTTCCATATTGAATGCATCAATTTGCAGTCCCACCAGAAATGTATGAGTGTACCTTTTCCCCCACATCTTTGGCAACACTTATTGTTTTTTGTATTCTTGAGAGCTGCCATTCTGACTGGAGTCAGGTGAAATCTTAGAGTAATTTTGATTTGCATTTCTCTAATTGTCGGAGATGTTGAATATTTTTTCATATATTTATCGGTTTATTATATATCATCTTCTGAGAAGTGTCTGTTCAGTTCCTTGGCCCATTTATTGATTGGGTTATTTGTTATTTTTTGGTGTTTGTCTTTTTGAGTTCTTTATATAACCTAGAGATTAGTGCTCTATCTAATGTGCTTGGGGTAAAGATTTGCTCCCATTCTGTAGACTCTCTCTCTATTCACCTCACTGATTGTTTCTTTTACTGAGAAGAAGATTTTTAATTTGAGACCATCCTATTTATTGATTCTTGATTTTAATTCTTGCACTATAGGAGTCTTATTCAGGAAGTTGGGGCCTAATGTGACATGATGGAAATTCAGGCCTAATTTTTCTTCTATTAGACGCAGGGTCTCTGGTTTAATTCCTAGGTACTTAATCCACTTTGAGTTGAAGTTTGTGCATGGCGAGAGACAGGGGCTTAATTTTATTTTGTTGTTTATGGTTTTCTAATTTTCCCAGCACCATTTGTTGAAGAGGCTATCTTTTCTCCAATGTTTTTGCATTGGAGAAAATGGATTTTGCTTACATTGGAGATAATGTAAGATAACTATAATTATGTGAGTTAGTCTCTGTGTCCTGTATTCTGTACCATTGGTCTACCAGTCTATTTTGGGTCCAATACCATACTGTTTTGTTACTATTGCTCTGTAGTATAGTTTAAGGCCTGGTATAGTGATGCCACCTGCTTCATTCTTCTTGCTAAGGGTTGCTTTAGCTATTCTGGGTCTCTTATTTTCCAGATAAATTTCATGATTGCTTTTTCTATTTCTATGAGGAATGTCATTGGGATTTTGATAGGAATTTTATTAAATCTGTATATAGTATTTTTGGTACTGTGGTCATTTTGACAATATTAATTTTGCCTATCTTATGAACAAGGGAGATCTTTCCATCTTCTGAGGTCTTCTTGAATTTCTTTCTTTAGCCTTCTGTAGTTTTCATTATACAGGTCTTTCACCTCTTTTGTTAGGTTGATTCCCAAGTATTTTATTTTATTTTATTTGAGGCTATTGTAAATGGGGTAGTTTCCCTCATTTCCCTTTCAGAGGATTTGTCACTGATATTCAGAAATGCCGCCTTTTATTTATTGTTGATTTTGTGTTCTGCTACTTTGCTGAATTTATTTACTAGTTCTAGAAGTTTTCTGGTGGAATTTTTTTGGCAGACCAGTTTTTATTTAAGTTGACATAAGTTTTTTTGTTGTTGTTGTTGCAACTGCCATTGTACCCAGTATTCAAATCCTCCCAATGGTTGCCACCTTTTATTTTGTGTAAACTCTAGGGTTCTGGAAGATTTTTCTCTATGATCCCAATTCACCCTCAGCTTTAAGTAGTCTCAAATGCTTATACCATAAAAGGACTTTCATATACTATTATCCTTTCCACATTGTATACTACCACGTTTGGTTATTTGGAGGGAGGCTAGAGATGGGGTGGGGTTGAGGGATCTTAATTCTTTTGATTCAGACTTGCTTATCCTAGCTCAAAAATAAAACATTTTCAGCATCACATCCTGTATATTGCAGCCAAACTTTTCCTAACATCCATGGAATATTTGTGGCAGGAAAGAATTTTGTCCCCCACCCTCCTGGTTGATAGCCTCTGCTTTCTGTCTGTAGAGATGCCTGGATTGTCAGGGATGGTGGTGGTGAAGGCTTACCACTCCTTCTCCACTATCAGCAGCCACTTCTTTACTCTTCCTTGAAAAGCAGCTCCTCTTTTCTTAAGATCAGTGACATGGAGGTTTCCCCATACCTCCCCACCCCAGCTCCACTGGTAGGATGTAAGTACTTGTTATTCAATTCAAAATCCATTTTTGGACTAAGGTGTGTTTCCCAACTCTGTCTCAGAGTTTTCCTTTGCCTGGGACTAGGGGAGGATGGGAGGGCTTTCTGTATCTCCCCAGATGATATTTAGTTCTACTTTTGACCAGCACAATGAATCTTTGCCTGGGTTTTGAGAGGCAGAGCCCTTCTTTCCCTTCTCTTGGGAGCCCACTTCCAGAGGCTCTATCTTCAAGAAGGGGAAATGGGCAGGGCTTTGTGTGTCTGCATGCTACTGGGCATGAGTGGAAAGAGCTTGGGACGGGGTGCAGACTTCCTTGTATTGGAAGGAACCAGGGATCTAAACCTTCCCTCTAGCATACACATGACCTTTAAGAATTTGTTAAAATTTTATGTTTTCTTCTTGTCCCCTTTTCATGTTGGGCTTTGACAAAGGTGAAGCACTTCATGCATTTGATCTCTCCTCAGAGGGCCTGTCATCTGAGTTTAGTTCACTTGTTCACTTTGCTGCCTTAGCTCCCTGTTGGGCTCAAAGCAAGTCATTGTTTTTTGATTGTTCAATTTTTTTCTTGTTGTTAATATGATGGCTCTTTCTTATGTGGTTCTCTACATTTAAGCAGAGTGGCATTAGAGTTAATTAGTCTTTTCCAATTCCACCTTTCTTTTCCAAGCTTCCTATTCCATAAATAGTTCCTATCCAGCTACTCCTTTCTGGAAGAAGGCACCATTTGTTCTCTCTGGACCTGAACGGAAACTGAAGCCATTGAGATACTTTGTAGATTACCTCCCACTTTAGAGTCAAGTGAAAAACTAAACATTATAAAAATTAAAGTTCTCAGTCTAAAATTTTAGTGTTTCCATACTATAAATTAAGTAATAGCCTTTAAAAGGAAGGTCATGAGAAAATGAAGAATGTAGTTGTAGATTTTGTCTTGCTTTTGCTTGAAATAATTTTAGATTATTGATAGTTGGTTAAATTTTGTCCCTTGTTTTTTATAGAATGCATGTTTTATAGTATTCACTACTATAGTATTAGACAGTGGATGAAAAGCATTTGGAAAAATAATGGCTTTTAAAAAAATTTTATTTGATCTTAAATCAAATGACTTCAAAATGAAAAGTTTTTGACTTTTCAATTTTTAATTCTTTTGGCATGACACTATTAAAAGAAATCCAAGAAGAGTGCATTGAGTGGGATGATGTAATGTGAAATGTCAGCAAAACCAATGAGTTGAAAAATTTGAAAAATAGGAGACTGTTTTAAGGTAGAGTGACTCAAATGTTGAGGAAAATAGCTCATTCAAGTTGATGAGAAATCCTGGTGATTTTATTTCTCTATAAAAAGTGTGTTCACTTCATCTAGAGTATAGGTCTAGTTAGTAGTTAGTTACAAGTAGTTAGTTACCACTTGTAGCAAGCAATTCACATGAACCTCTAACCCTTTTCTACAGCTTTCAATGTTTAAAGAAGTAATGATGAAGCAACAAGCAAACAAAGGATCACAAAAATTAATTCTAGTAAGAAAACATATGGTTTAAATATCTATAACAATTTGTAGATATTCAAAGTACCATAGCATTGAAAGTGAACTGTCTTTGCAAAAAGAGGGGTTTATTTCAAATTTATTTGCAAAAGTTCCAGCTCTTCAGTTTTCTGGGTAAGACTACCATGTGTGTATGTGGTTTGGGTGGGGATGGGAATAGGAAAGACAGTAGAATGACTCAGACATAACTTTCCTATGTTCATATATGAATACACGACCCGTGTAAGTCCATATCTTGTACAACCATAAGAATGGGAGGTATGTATGAATGTCAAAATACATTCTACTGTCATGTATAACTGTAAGGAATAATAATAAAGAGGAGACAGAGACAAGGTACAGAGGCAGGGAAGGTGACAGAGTGGCTCTTTGGCCAAGCGGCCATGTTTATTTATACCAATAGGTTACATTATGTCATTAGTAACATAACTACGTTATTGTCCAGAGTATTTATTGTTTATTCTGCAGTTACATTTTACAGTTACCACATGTAATGCTAGGAGCTTTGTGCAGCTCTCAAGAAAGTCTATTGTCTGAAGTTACTGTTAGGCAGGCAGATCCAGGAGCCCTGGAGCTTGGTGAAACATTGTAGTTATCAAGCAAGCAAGTTTCTTTATTCCTAGGAATGATATGCCTGCAACCAAGGTTGAGGCTTGATGAGGCTCCAACACAGAGGCTTCTCAGGGCATTGCCATACCAGCTAGACATTGCACATATATTAGCTATATTATTAGATCCTAAGAGAGATTGCAGGGCATTCTAAGGTTGGGAAACAGGGTGCCTATTACCCCCCCCCCCCAGGAGTTTGCTCACCAGGGGAAAGCTTCCCTGTACATTTCCATGATCAGAATCCTTCCATATAACTTAAAAGAACAAATAAAAAATTTTTAAAATACTATGTCAAAATCATGGTGGTTAGGAAGGGGAAGAATATGTAGATAATTTGCTCTAAGTTTGGGGGCCATATAATTAATGCCCAAATACTAGTTTGAAAGGGGGCTGTTAAGAAAAATTATCTAAATTTGGAAACAAAGTAAGAGCATGACTATATGTCCTTTTAGCATTGTGAACCTAAACAACAACCAGAGATCCTCCAAAGAAAAATGACATTTACTTGGGAATAATAGGGCACTGCAGTACATGTGCCATAGTTAGTGGATTCAAGGAGGTTGAGGCAAGGGGAAGATTTCAAAGGTGAAATGAGGAGGTCAACATAAGATATTTTGAACCAATAATCCTTGACTTCAGGGATCAATATAAAAAATGGTATCAATCCAGAATTAAGCAGATAGTTGTTGGGCAGATGTCCATATAGAAGTATTTTTTTATGTAAGGTTATGATGCCTTTGTGCAAGGCTGTGGTGTTGCCAGTCTTTCATAAATACTTATTATCATTGGGCATGCAAGTATGAAACCTGCTCCTTCACAAACATCCCAGCTTTTTTTTTCATTCATTTATTTATTTTGATTAGAGCTTGACAAATGTGGCTCCATTTTGATTCTGACAGCTTTTACATTGTCATATTGGGCATTATTGATCAGCCTCCCCCCAAATTATTTGATTACCTAGAGGGATATACCTTTCTTTAACTTTGTACTTTGTTATATGATTAGAATTAAGACATGGTGAAGTATATCCTGGAGACTTCTGTGTACTAGAAAAGGTAATCTCAAAGATTATTGCTCAGTTTCTCTAATTAATTGTTATATAAACTAGCTCAGATAAACCTAACATTATTTTTCTCCAAAATACCTATAAATAGCCAGTCTTTTCACCATTTTGTTTCTTCATTAAGTAATAAATAAAATAAAATATTTAACATATATTCATTCTATATTTGTATGGATCTCTTAATTCTTTTTTTTTTATTTTTATTGATTGTTCAAAACATTACAGAGCTCAAGACATATCATCTTTCATACATTCGACTCAATTGGGTTTTGAACTCCCGAAATACATAATACAGACTCACTTCTGTTACATACTCACATTTTTACATAATGGCATATTAGTGACTGTTGTATTCTGCTACCTTTCCTATCCCCTACTATCCCCCCTCCCCTCCCTTCCCCTCCCATCTTCCCTCTCTACCTCCTCTGCTGTTGTTCAATTCTCTCCCCTTTTTTCCCCCCACCCCCTTGCCCCTCATAACCTCTTATAATTTTGTGTATCACTGAAGGTCTCCTACCATTTCCATATGTTTTCCCTTCTCTCTTCCTTTCTCTCCCCCCATTGGTCTTAGTTTACTGTTAGTCTTTTCCTCATGCTCTTCCTTCCTGTTCTATTCTTAGTGGCTCACTTTATATCAAAGAAGACATTTGACATTTGTTTTTTAGAGCTTGGCTAGCTTCACTTAGCATAATCTGCTCTAACGCCATCCATTTCCCTGCAAATTCTATGATTTTGTCGTTTCTTAGTGCTGCATAATACTCCATTGTGTATAGCTGCCACAATTTTTTTATCCACTCATCTATTGAAGGGCATCTAGGTTGGTTCCACAGTCTAGCTATTGTGAATTGTGCTGCTATAATCATTGATGTGGCCGTATCCGTATAGTGTGCTCTTTTAAGGTCCTCAGGGAATAGTCCAAGAAGGGCAATAGCTGGGTCAAATGGTGAATCCATTCCCAGCTTTCCCAGGAATCTCCATACTGCTTTCCAAATTGGCCTCACCATTTTGCAGTCCCACCAGCAGTGAACAAGTGTGCCCTTTTCCCCACATCCTCGCCAACACTTATTGTTGTTTGACTTCATAATGGCTGCCAATCTTACAGGAGTGAAATGGTATCTTAGGGTGGTTTTGATTTGCATTTCTCTGATTGCTAGAGATGGTGAGCATTTTCTCATGTGCTTGTGGATTGATTGTATGTCCTCCTCTGAGAAGTGTCTATTCAGGTCCTTGGCCCATTTGTTGATTGGATTATTTGTTATCTTATTGTTTAATTTTTTGAGTTCTTTGTACATTCTGGATATTAGGGCTCTATCTGAGGTGTGAGGGGTAAAAATTTGTTCCCACGATGTAGGCTCTCTATTTACCTCTTTTACTGTTTCTCTTGCTGAGAAAAAACTTTTTAGTTTAAGTAAGTCCTATTTGTTTATTCTTGTTGTTAACTCTTGGGCTATGGGAGTCCTATTAAGGAATTTGGAGCCCGACCCCACAATATGTAGATCGTAGCCAACTTTTTCTTCTATCAGATGCAGTGTCTCTGGTTTGATATCTAGCTCCTTGATCCATTTTGAGTTAA
Organism: Ictidomys tridecemlineatus; assembly: GCF_052094955.1. NCBI lineage: Eukaryota > Metazoa > Chordata > Mammalia > Rodentia > Sciuridae > Ictidomys > Ictidomys tridecemlineatus. Next base: position 193,732,716 of record NC_135477.1, read on the forward strand.
CTTTTGTGGCTGGCAAGAGAAAGGGATTCAATTTCATTTTGTTGCATATGGATTTCCAATTTTCCCAGCACCATTTGTTGAAGATGCTATCCTTCCTCCATTGCATGTTTTTAGCCCCTTTATCAAATATAAGATAGTTGTAACTTTGTGGATTAGTCTCTGTGTCCTCTATTCTGTACCATTGGTCCACTCGCCTGTTTTGGTACCAGTACCATGCTGTTTTTGTTACTATTGCTTTGTAGTACAGTTTGAGCTCTGGTATCGCTATACCTCCAGATTCACACTTCCTGCTTAGAATTGCTTTTGCTGTTCTGGGTCTTTGGTTTTTCCATATGAATTTCATGATTGCTTTATCTATTTCTACAAGAAATGTCTTTGGGATTCTGATTGGCATCGCATTAAACCTGTAGAGAACTTTGGGTAATATCGCCATTTTGATGATGTTAGTTCTGCCTATCCATGAACAGGGTACATTTTTCCATCTTCTGAGATCTTCTTCTATCTCTCTCTTTAAGGTTCTGTAGTTTTCATTGTATAAATCTTTCACCTCTTTTGTTAGGTTGATTCCCAAGTATCTTATTTTCTTTGAGGATATTGTGAATGGAGTGGTTTTCCTTATTTCCATTTCAGAGGTTTTGTTGCTGATATACAGGAATGCCTTTGATTTGCGTGTGTTGATTTTATATCCTGCCACTTTGCTGAATTCATTTATTAACTCTAGCAGCTTCTTTGTAGATCCTTTTGGGTCTGTTAAGTAAATTATCATGTCATCTGCAAATAGCGATATTTTAATTTCTTCTTTTCCTATTTTTATGCCTTTAATTTCTTTTGTCTGTCTAATTGCTCTGGCTAGTACTTCGAGAACTAAATTGAATAGAAGTGGTGATAGAGGACATCCCTGTCTTGTTCCAGATTTTAGAGGGAATGCCTTCAGTTTTTCTCCGTTTAGGATGATGCTAGCCTGAGGTTTAGCATATATAGCTTTTACAATGTTGAGGTAAGTTCCTGATATCCCTAGTTTTTCTAATGTTTTGAACATAAAGGGATGTTGTATTTTGTCAAATGCTTTTTCTGCATTTATCGAGATGATCATATGGTTCTTGTCTTTGAGCCTATTGATGTGGTGAATAGCATGTATTGATTTCCGTATATTGAACCAGCCTTGCATCCCAGGGATGAATCCTACTTGATCATGGTGCACAAGTTTTCTGATATGTTTTTGTATTCGATTCGCCAGAATTTTATTGAGAATTTTTGCATCTAAGTTCATTAGAGATATTGGTCTGTAGTTTTCTTTCTTTGAAGTGTCTTTGTCTGGTTTTGGGATCAGGGTGATGTTGGCCTCATAGAATGAATTTGGAAGAGCTCCTTCTTTTTCTATTTCTTGAAATAGCTTGAAAAGTATTGGTATTAGTTCTTCTTTGAAGGTTTTGTAGAACTCCGCTGTAAACCCATCAGGTCCAGGGCTTTTCTTGGTTGGTAGTCTTTTGATGGCTTCTTCCATTTCTTCCTTTGTTATTGGTCTGTTTAAATTGTGTGTGTCTTCCTGTCTCAATCTAGGCAAATCATATGCCTTAAGAAATTTATCGATATCCTCGCTATCTTCTATTTTATTAGAATATAGGGTTTCAAAATACTTTCTAATTATCTTCTGTATTTCTGTAGTGTCTGTTGTGATATTGCCTTTTTCATCCTGTATATTAGTAATTTGAGTTCTCTCTCTTCTTCTTTTTGTTAGCATAGCTAAGGGCTTGTCTATCTTATTTATTTTTTCAAAGAACCAACTTTTAGTTTTATCAATTTTTTCAATGGTTTTTTTTTTTGTTTCAATTTCGTTTATTTCTGCTCTAATTTTAATTATTTCTTGTCTTCTACTACAATTGCTGTTGTTTTGTTCTTCCTTTTCTAGGTTTTTGAGGTGTAGTGTGAGTTCATTTATTTGTTGGTTTTTTCTTTTTTTGATGAAAGAACTCCAGGATATGAATTTCCCTCTTAAAACTGCTTTCATTGTGTCACATAGATTCCGGTATGTTGTGTCTGTATTATCATTTGACTCTAAGAATTTTTTTATCTCTTCCTTTATGTCTTCTGTAACCCATTGATCATTCAATAACATATTGTTCATTTTCCATGTGGTGTAGGATTTTTCCTTCCTTTTTTTATCATTGATTTCCAATTTCATTCTATTATGGTCAGATATGGTGCATGGTATTATCTCCACACTTTTATATTTACTAAGATTTGCCTTATGGCATAATATATGGTCTATTTTTGAGTAGGATCCATGTGCTGCTGAGAAGAACGTGTGTCCACTTGATGATGGTTGGTATATTCTATATATGTCAGTTAGGTCTAGGTTATTGATTGTGCTGTTGAGTTCTATAGTTTCTTTATTCAGTTTTTGTCTAGAGGATCTGTCTAATGGCGAAAGCGGTGTGTTGAAGTCACCCGTAATTATTGTGTTATGGTCTATTTGACTCTTGAACTTGAGGAGAGTTTGTTTTATGTAGATTGCAGCTCCATTGTTTGGTGCATACAAATTGATAATTGTTATGTCTTGTTGGTGGATGGTCCCTTTTAACAGTATATAGTGTCCTTCTTTATCCTTCTTAATTAACTTAGGTTTGAAGTTGATTTTATTTGACATGAGTATGGCCACTCCTGCTAAAAATATGGAACGCTTCACGAATTTGCGTGTCATCCTTGCGCAGGGGCCATGCTAATCTTCTCTGTATCGTTCCAATTTTAGTATATGTGCTGCCGAAGCGAGCACGGATCTCTTAATTTTTGAACTTTATATTTGACAAAGTGTTATTAGTTATTCTTCTAGAAAACAAGGACCAGAAAATTGTCTGATAGGACAATTCCCAGAATACTATACTGTATGCTCAAGTAAGTATAACAAATGCTTGAAAGAACTTAGATTATCTATTCTGGAGAAGATAGGATGACTGATGTTTGACAGAGGATTTGAGTGGAAAATGTCAAATGTTTTTTTTTTTCTGTATTTTGAAAACCTTGAGAGATAAGGATGCAGCCTGTATGTATGCACCTGAAGAGATAGGAAGACAGTTAAAGCAGTGTTCTTCGAATGTTGAAGCAGCAGGAGTAAGGCTCTGTGCAATGATTTGGTGAATGGGTCTCTGGTAGCCCTGTCCCAAGGTGATTTAGCCACCTGTTGCTAGTAGAAGTTGGGACCTGGAGGATGTGGCTGAGGAAACCAAATCTGCCAAAGAGGCTCAGGATCTTGAGTGTCTTACCCTAGTTACACAGATGGAAATTCAGACCTTCGTTTCTGGCTGAAGCTAGTCCCACCACATCCAGGAGGAACACTTCCCACCTTAAATTTACATGATTGGGTTTTAAGTATTGCTGTAGTTTGGATCTTAGATGTTCCCCAAAGGCCCACGTATTAAATATTTGGTCCCCAGGATGTACTACTTGGAGGACACGAAACCTTTGGTAGTTGAGGCCTTATTGGAGGTCCTTAGGTCATTATGTGAGTGCCCTTGAATGGGATTGAAGGACCCCAGCACCTTCCTATTCTCTTGTTGCTTCCTGGCAATGAGGTTAGGGATTTTGTTCCATACATTTCTACCACACATTTCTGCCAGGATGTGCTGCCTCATTGAACAATGGGGCCACAAATTATGGACTGGATCTCTAAGACTATGAGCAAAATAAACTTTTCATGAATTGATTATCCCAGGTATTTTGTGACTATAATGATGGAAAGCTGACTAATACAAGAATGTGGTTACTTTTAAACTAAATTATGTAGTCTGATGTTTCAGATTGACTACCTGCACTAGGCCCCGACAGACCGGACCGAACCAAAATGGAGTCATTCATGTTAAGTGACACATAATCAAACTTAAGTTTTAAGGAAGGAAGCATATAGATTCCCCAAACTGACAGTTTTTCCTGAAAAAGTAGATTCTACTCTGCCTGAGTGAGTGTAATATGGAAGTCTTCTTTACTTTAAATCTGACAAGAAAATAATCTAATGTTAACCAATCATTTTTTCTGTTTGTCCCATTTTCTATAAAATCCACAATTCTACTATATTGCTCTGTGGCACTTCTTATTCTATTTTGTGGGATGGAGGTTGCTCCAATTCGTAAATCAGAAATAAAAGTCAATTAAATCTTTAAGTTTGTTTTAATTTTGTCTTTTGACTGAACTATGTGATATATTACTTTTTTTAATTTAAATTTTTATTTTTTAGTTGTTGATAGACTTTTTTTTAAAAAAAAATTTATATGTGGTTCTGAGAATCGAACCCAGTGCTTCACACATGCTAGGCAGATGTGCTATACTGCTGAGACCCAGCCCCATCCCCCTGTATTGCTTTTTATACTCTCCAAATTTTGTAAATATATATCCAAGCATTGACATAATTTAAATAGTTGATATTCCTAAGGGCTTATTTCAATCAATCATGTTGAGGCATCATAATTCCATAGTAATAACATAGGGAAATATTTTTATCTTTTTTTTGAAAAATTATTCATAAGAATATGAAATAGTATCATCACTAGGATATCAAAATATCTTTCAGACTATTCATACATTTATATACTTGCATAGGTATGCATATCCTTATATATGTATAGTTGTATATGTAGATATATTTTGTTATAGAATATTTAGAACTATAAGCACAGTTTTTAAATAAATGAGAGGCCAAATAGAGTCCTTTGGCTGTAAATGTGTTGTATGAGTTCAACCATTTGTACATGCACAGGAAGATAGATCATTTTTTCTTCTTGAAACAGTCTTCAGTTTGACTTTAAGGGAAAACAATTAAAAAATGGCTCAGTAAACTCTGAAAGGACTCCATTTTATGGGTGATTGCACCACTAAATAAGAAACTGTTACTGTGAAAAAGTCTAATTGAATTCCTGATGGCATGGGTCAGCTTTATTGTTTCTCAAAATAAAACCACATTTAAGATAGATGCAGCTTCAAAAGGCTTATTAAGCTCCCAAATATTTTTGCTTTTTTTGTACAGGGAATGTAAAACATTTGGTAAACTAATAGAAGATTTTGAACTCAAACTAATAGCAAAATGCATTAAAACCCTTTAAAATGATAGATTAACATAGTCTTAATTCACTTGCTCTATGATCAACTAGAAATTGTATCCTTAACCCTTTCCAATATGCTTAAAATCATCCCACTTTTGTTCGATTTTAATAATGTTAGTGCTTCAGATTATATCCTGGGGAACAATGAGATGTAAAAGCTAAGAATTACTTAAGGCATCAGTTCTCAAACTTTTTAAAAACTATACTATACTGTTATTGTCTTCCAGTGGAAAGTAGACCCATTGATATTAAAGAATTAGTTAGGGGCTGGGGATGTGGCTCAAGCCGTAGCGTGCTCGCCTGGCATGTGTGCGGCCCGGGTTCGATCCTCAGCACCACACACAAAGATGTTGTGTCCTCCAAAAATAGAAAATAAATATTAAAATAATTCTCTGTCACTCTTTCTTTTTTAAAAAAGAATTAATTTCAAAATCATGAACTTGGTACAATTCATGGTATAAAATAGAAACTACTCAGGACTGCAGATAATTGTGTAAAGATAAAATAGAGACTTGCACTTTGGGGATCAGTCAGGAAGACTTACCTATTACTACTGGGTTGAATAGTAGGGTCTTTGCATTGTTTGTTTAAAATGATCTGCATGTTAGGTTGTTCAGTGCAGGGGAGAAATGGCTAAAGTGAGACAGAAAGGGCATATGATATCCCAGAGAAAGAGAGTGTGGCAATTTTGGGGACACTGATGGAAAGTCAATGATAAGATACTACAAATGAAAATGGCATTAAAGATTTGCCTTTTAAATACTGAAGGGCCAATAGCTTTTTTTCTGGGTGTGGGTACTGGTGGTGGTGCTGCTATTGGGGGGCCCAGGCACTGATAGAAGAGAGACAGAGGAGATATTGAGGATAGTCTAAAAGTTGAGAATAGGGACAAGCAGTCCATGTGCCATTTACAGTCATTGTCTTCTCTTTCTAAATAGGTATTTATGCCTTTTGTTTTTTTCCCCCTTATCTAATTTCAGAGTTACATAACTAGAGTGAGACATTTATATCTAATTCCTGATAAAGAAATGCTTCTGAGATTAGACTATTAAGTGAAAAAAAAATGCTCTGGGTGTAGGGTAAATATCCCTAATCAAATGAAAGAAGTCCTATTTATTCAATCATTTGATACATATTGAATGTTTCTGACAGTGTGGTATTTCACTAGGTTTTCTTTTGTGATCTACTTCACTAATAGGCTTACATTTTTTCTCTCTTATATTTTTATTTGTTCTTTTTAGTTATATGTGACAGCAGGATCTATTTTGATATATTTATACAAGTATGGGATATATCTTATTATAATTAGAATCCCAGTCTTGTGGACATACAGGATGTTGAGAGATTCATTTTGGTGCAGTCATATATGTACATAGAAAAGTTATATCAGATTTTTCTACTGACTTTCCTATTCCTATCCCCCACATTTTTTAAAAGCAAGGACCGAATGTTGAATTTTACCAAATATCTTTTCTATACTTGTTTAAAAGGACATAGTTTTTCTTAGTTAAGTTTTAATATGTGATAAATTACATTAATTTATCTCCTCATGTTAAATCACTCTTATATTCTTTGAATAAAACCAATTTAGTCATTTTTAAAGCATTGCCCTGAGTTTGACTTGACATATTTTTATTTGGACTAAATGAATCATTGAATTCACTGTGCTCACTTTATTTAAAATTATTTAAAATATATACTTATTAGAGAGATTGGCATAACTTTCACATTCATATAGTTTGTCAGATTTTATATCAGGAATTTGCTACTTTTTTCTTAAAAATTTTAATTGAAACAATAATTGTGCATATTTGTGGGGTACCACATGACATTTCAATGCATGTATACAAATGTATAATGATCAGATCAAGTTAATTGGTATATTCGTCACATCAAACATTTATCATTTCTTTTTTTGGTGAACATTTAAAATCCTCTTTTCTGGCTGTTTTAAAATAGTCAATGAAATGTTGTCAATCATAGTTTTTATGGTTTGGATATGAAGTGTCCCTCAAAAGCTCATGTGTGAGACAACGCAAGAAGGATCAGAGGAGAAATGTTGGGTTGTGAGAGTCCTAACCTAATCAGTGAATTAATCCCTGATGGTACTAACTGAGTGATAACTGGAGGCTTGTGGGGTGTGGCTGGAGGAAATGGTTAATTGTGGCTATGGGTTACATATATTTTGTATCTGGAGAGTGGAGTCTGTCTCAACTTTCTGATCACCATGATGTGAGCTGTTTCCTTCTGCAACACTCTCCTGCCATGATGTTCAGCCTCACCTCCAGCGGGACTTCTGTGGACTAAGATCTCTGAAACCATGAGCCCTCAAATAAAACTTTCCTTTTCTACAATAGTTCTAGTCACATCTTTTAGTTACAGTAAGGAAATAGTGACTAAAACATTGGTTATCCTATTTTGCTATAGGATCTTAGAAATTATTCTTCCTATCCAAATGCACTTCCATACCCATTAGCCCTGGGGTCACCATCCTCTCCTCCCAATCTGTCACTGCCTTCTTGATCTCTGGTATTCTATCACTATTAGGCTGTCAACTTCTAGAAATCAACAGTTTTAGTTTGCACATAAGTGAAAACATGTGGCATTTGCTTTTCTATGGCTGGCTTATTTCACTTTGCAAAATGTCCTCCAGTTCCATCTACACTGCCACAGTGCATGTTCATTTTTTTTTAATAGCTGAACAGTATTGTATCGAGTGCATTCATTCTTTATCCATTAACCTGTTGATCAACATGTATATTGATTTCACATCTTGGCTGTTGGTAATGGTGCTGCAATAAACACGGTAGTGCACCTGTTTCAACATATTTTCTTGTCTTTAGATAAGACTCAGTAGAGCAATTTCTAGATAATATGGTAATTCCATTTTTAATTTTTTTGAGGAAACCTCACCATTTTCCATAATGGCTATACTAACCCACATTCCAGTGGAGTGTATATGAGAATTCTCCTTTCTCTGCATTCCTGCCAGCATTTTTTTTTTGTCTTTTTGATGATAGTAGTTCTAACTGGGTTGAGATAATATTTTACTGTGGTTTTGATTTGCATTTCCCTGATGATTAGTTGTGTTGAACATTTTTTTCATAGACTTATTTGCTCTTTGTATATTTTCTTTTGAGAAATGTCTGTTCAGATCATTTGAACATTTTAAAATCTGTTTTGTTTTTCTTTTGAATTGATACTCTTATATATTCTGGATATTAATTCCTTGTCCAATTAAGAGTTTGTAAATATTTATTTCCATTCTGTAGGTTAATTAACTCTGTTGTTGCCTTTGCTATGTGGAAACATTATTTTTTTCTTCAAATTTGGGTTCTCATCTCTTTTTTCAAATTTTGCTTTTGTTACTTGTTTTTTTTTGGGGGGGGTCACCTGAAAAATCTTTGCCAGCACTAACTCAGAAAGTCAAGGGTTTTATGTTTTCTCTCATATTTGGAAGCTAGATAGGAAAAAGGAAAAATAAGTGGGGTGACTTCATGAAAATTGAAGGGAGAGCAGGAGAGTAGATGAAAGGACGATGGGGAAGGAGGAGGGGAAAGAAAGAGGAAATACTGAGGGAATGATTTGGACCAAATTATGATTGTTATACTGTGTGCATGTGTAAATCCAACTCTTATATAAAATGCACCAACAGAAATATGGGAAAAAACAAACAAAAAAAAAGAAAAAGAAAAAAAAATGTTTCCAGCACCAATGTCCTGAAGCATTTACCATTTTCTTTTTTTAGAAGATTTTTTTTATTAGTGTCTTATAGTTATAGATAGTAGTGGGGTTCATTTTGAATCCCATATATTGTTGTTTTTAAAAAAGTATTTCATAGTCTTGGGTCTATAATCCATTTTGAATTGAATTAACTTTTGAACAGGCTGGGAGTGATCTAGATTTATTCTTCTGCTTATGAATATCCAGTTTTCTTAGTACCATTTTATTGAAGAAACTTTCCTTTTTCCAACATGTGTTTCTGAAGTCTTTGTAGAAAATCAGTTGGCTGTAATTATGTGGATTTATTTCTGGGTTCTCTATTCTGTTCCATTGATCTATGAGTCAGATTTTATGCCAGCGCCATGCTGTTTTACTTATTATGACTTTGTAGTTGATTTTGAAGTTAGGTATTAGATGTCTCCAGCTTTATTCTTTTGCTTAGGATTGCTTTGACTATTCAGGATCTTTTGTGATATCCTATGTGTTTTAGGAATTTTTTTTCTATTTCTGTGAAGAAATAGCACCTTATAAACATACTAATTTTTGAAAGAGATTGTATTGACTCTAAGATCACTTTGGGTAATATAAATCTTTTAAAATGGTTAATACTTTCAATCTATGGATATGGATGTCTTTTTATTTTTTTGTGTCCTCTCTAACTTCTTATATTAGTGTTTTATACTTTTCATTATAAATATTTGTTACTTTTGGATGATTTATTATTTTCACTTTTTTATCAGTTTTTAATTTTCATCTTACCCTCTGCATCTATCTGGTCAGGAACCCAAAGATAGAAAGAGATTCAGAATCTAATTGCAGGCAAGACATGGAGCATATTTCTTTTACCAGATGGGTTATATATTCTTTTAGACCTTCTTTTGAGCTTAATATTCAATGCATTAATTATTATTACTGCTGAGATAGAATATTTACAAATATTTGGACCATAGTAAATTTACTGTTCATGAATTTGGCTCATTTCCTGTCATACATCATAGACATCTTTCTTTGTTCACATAGAACACATTTTCTTAAACTTGGCACTACTGACTTAAGAGTCTGACAATCTTCTGTGGAGCTGTCCAGGATTGGAAAGTATTTATTAGCATCTTTGGCACCTACTCACCAAATTTGTATGTTAGCAGCACAGATTATCCCAACCAAAAATGTCTCCAGGTATTGTTGAAGGATTCCTAGAATGAGGGGTGAAACTGGCCCTAGTTGAGAACTACAAATACATAACTATTGCATTCTTTTTAGAGAAGCTACATAGCACCTTATAAACATACTAATTTTTGAGTAACCTACTGATGAATCTTTATTTTTTGCCAATTTTCCACTATTATAAAACATTGCAATCAATACACTTTTATTCCTGTTGTGTTTTAATGGTATAAACTCAATATTGGATTTTCTGGATAAAATATATACACAAGTTTCACTTTTACATTGCCTTTAGCCAAGAAAATAGGTTATTAGGTGCACTTCCATCAGCCAGTTTTACTGTGGTTGTTTCCTCATACTTTATCCAAAATAGATTATCAACCTTGTCAATTTTAGGCAATTTTTTTAATTTGCATTTTCTTGTTAGACATACATTGGTGAAACTTTTGTATCTCTTTCTGTGATTAATTTGTTATATTATTTGATCTTTTAAGTACTGGGTTATTAATTCTTTTATTTTTGATTTGTAGAATTCTTTTTTAACTTTTTAAAATTTATTTTTAAATTTTAATTTGTTATATATGACAGCAGAATGCATTAAAATTCATATTACACAAATAGAGTACAATTTTTCATATCTCTGGTTGTATACAAAGTAGAGTCATACCATTTATGTCAGCATATATTTACTTAGCATAAGGATGTAGAATTCTTTATGTGAGAGTTAATATTTTGTTTTTATGTTGAAGTTTTTTTTCTCAGCTTGATATTTGTCTTTTATCCTTAGTTACTGAATTTGCTTCTGTATAGATGATTCAAATATTTATGTGTCAAATTGATGACATCCCACTGTCCCCATTACTTTTTTTTTTAAGAGAGAGAGAGAGAGAGAGAGAGAGAGAGAGAGAGAGAGAGAGAGAGAGAGAGAGAGAGAGAGAGAGAATTTTTTTAATATTTATTTTTTAGTTTTTCAGTGGACACAACATCTTTGTTTGTATGTGGTGCAGAGGATGGAACCTGGGCCACAGGCATGCCAGGCGAGTGCGCTACCGCTTGAGCCACATCCCCAGTCCCCCCATTACTTTTTATAGTTTGTCCTTTTCCCTCTATTTGAAGTGTCAACTTGCCTTGTACTAAATTGCCAACTACCTATTTTCTTTTATTTGCTTAGACATTTATGACAAATACACTGTTTCAATTATTAAATTCTTATAGTGAATTTTGATGGTTGGTATGAATGTTGTCCTGTTCTTTTTCAAAACTGACAAAGGTATTTTGGTACATCACTTTTTTAATGAATTTTAGAATCAAATTCTTTGTTCCATGAAAGTTTTGCTTGCAATTTTACTTGGATTGCACTGTTTTTATATATTTTTAAATATTATTTGGGGGATAATTTAAAGGTCTGCAATACTGAATCTTTCTTTTAACTAATATGGTTTATGTCTTGGTTTATTCAGTTCTCTCTAAGTCTCTAGTAACATATTTCTTCAGTTGTGTTCAGTTGGTTGTATCTCACTTAGACTACATATTTATTTTTTTTTTAGTTGTATATGGATACAACACCTTTATTTTGTTTATTCACTTTTTTTTAATGTGGTGCTGAGAATTGAACGCAGTGTGTCACACATGCTAGGCAAATGCTCTACCACTGAGCTACAACCCCAGCCCCTACATGTTTTCTTTTTATGACTACTTTTTCCTAGTTATACATTTATTTCTATAAAGGAAAGATTTGTTAATTGGGATAAAGCTGATTTGGGTACATTTAACCCATATTCCTATTACTGCATAGACCCGTGGTGGTAAGGCTGTGGTAGTGGTGGATCATTTTACACTGGTAGACTTCCCTTTGGTGTGTGTGGAAGTCCCCTCTGATTGCTAAGGAAAGATGACTTTATAGACAGGGTGTTGTGGGGAGATGTGCACTTGGCTGTTTCATTCCCTGGAAGAACTGGCTCAGACTCCAATACTCTTAATAAACTCTAATCAAACACATTTTTCTATTGATTAGATTTAGGGAAGCTTTCTCAGACTTCTGGCTGAGGGCAGGTGCGACAGCCAGGTGTTGTGTATACACTGGGCGAAGAACAAACTACCTGGCTCAGCTGTCATAGGCCATCCTTTAGGTAATCACTCCAAATGCTGCCCTGAAACCCCTCTGTCTTCCATTCTTACCTGTTTTAAGCCTGAAGCTTTCCTGGTAGAAGTGACTCCCACTTCTGCTAAAGTCTTATCCTGTGCTCCAGGTTTCCCCCCACCCCCCACTCTGTTTTATCTGACATTATAGTCTATGTTGCTTCTCATCTTTCAGAAAAGCCATTAAATTTTCTGATCAAAACATTTATTATTACTTTTACTACTACCATGATTTACTTTATTAGTATGGATTTACTATCATTTTAATGATTTTTTATGTGTATTTGACTGTGTATTGTCAGGGAGCATCTATTCTTTTTTTATAAATAAAGTTTTATTAGAACAAATCCATGGCCACTCATTTATACATTGTTTTTTTTAAATTCTAATATACACTATTTCTATATAAGAAAGTAACTGAGTTTTGCATATGTAGCTAGACACCTGTTTTATTCCTAGGCATTTATTTCTAATGACTTTTTCTCTCCTTCCTTTCTTTTCCTTTACTTTTATTTTATTTTATTTTATTTTGTGGGTTAGAACTTATTTTCCATTAGTTTATTCAGACTCAAGAGTTTTTTCTTTTCAGGAACATATTATTTCATAATTGTTTCTGCCTCATTTATTCTGTTGCCCCTTTCTGGAAAAAAAATGCACATATAAATATACTCCTATGTTTTGTATCTTCTATTATCTCTTTATTTTAACTCTTGTCACAATTCTGAGTCCTGGGTCTATGGCAGACATTGAATTAAAAACCTGTATGTACAGCAAATTCTACTGCAACTCTTCTAAAAGCAGAAATTCGTGCAAAGTCCTGACTCTTTTTCATAAAAGGATAAAATCCTACACGTGTAGGTAATTAATTCGTAGGTAATTTGAACATGCCAAAAGAGTGCTGTTCTTATCTTTTCTCCTCTCCATCATATTCATTTAAAAATGATTTATTGGTTCCATGATTCAATCTTAGTTTTCTCAAAAGGAAGCCAAGCAGACATTTCCTGATTAAGTGGTTGCTCATGAGGTTCTTCCAAAGAGGGACACTGAGGCAGAACAGACCATGTCTCCTCCAGTCCTACAGTCATGAGAGTTTCTGCCAGACCAAAGTCCACATGTATGAAGTCATTTACTGAAGGGTGAGGTGGTCCCCAAAGGGTGGGAGGGACAGTGGTAGACATGTGGAGTGGTTTATGTGTTTCTTTTTGTTGCCCAGGGGAGGATGTTTCTAGGCTTTTGGTTTTCATATGCTCAGTGCTCCCTCACATTTCCTCCACAGACTCATGTATCTCAGTTTAACAACTCCAACATCCCTCAGGAACCTCTTCCTTTTCCAAAGACTCCTTTGTGCTTTGATGTTTTTTTGGCACTGTGCTCCAAGGATGCACAAAGGATGCACATGGGTGACCATCTCTGGGCAGAATGCAGATGGTCATGGGGTCCAGGTCCAGGTCCGAGTGAGTGGAGAGTGCTCTCCAAGTCTACTCAATGCCATTTCCACTCCTTTCTTAGTAAGTTCCGTAGTCAGGGTCCAGCTAGGAAAAACAGCATGAAAGCAAATATTTTATCAGAAATATGGGAAATTGGTATTGGAGGAGTGAAAGGCAACCAGAGATTACCAAGATAACACAGAGATAGGGACTGTCCACAGGGCCAGGGATGAAAAGGAAGCAGGTAGGTTAAGAGAGCCTGGCATTTGAGGCCCTGAAAGCTAGAAAAGGCCTGAAAAGGTGGCTGGTTGGCAGTCATATCTCTGAGGGAGGCATTGAGGCTGGCTTTGGGAGTGGGGCAGCCAGGCGGAAGCTGGAACCAACTGCTAGTAAAAGCAACTACAGTTGCTGTAGAGAGCATTGTTTTGGTAACAAAAAGAGTACTAAGTAAACAGGAAGAAGAAGGTCCTTTGTCCCTGCTCCAGCTTTACAGTCTTCTTTAGTGACCCCTTTTGTCAGAACCTAACAGGGAACCTCTGGCAAAGAAGTATTAGCAGAGACTAGGCCTCCTTGTATCACAAAGCTGAGCAATTTAGATAGAGAGGCTTTGGAGAGGAGAAGCAACAGTTAATATCCTATACAGTGAAAATTGGTTAGGGTCTGATGTGTCCTTATTGTGCAGAGGTAACTATTTCCATTAATCAGAGACACAAGCCAGTCTCACCTCAGGGAAATAGTATTTTGGTACAAGGATGAACAAGTAGACCAATGGCACAGAATCCGGAAATCGATGTGTACAAATGCAGTTACTTGATTTACAATAAAGGTGCCATTGAGATTCAGTGAAGAACAGATCACTTTCCAGTAAATGGTGCTGGAGAAATTGGTACCTATTTTGGGGAAAAAAAAAAGAATCTTGAGCTTGACTATATATAACACATGGAATTTAATTCAAGATGGATCCTAGATCTGAATGTGAAAGGCAAAACAGCAAAGCTTATAGAGTATAACAAAGGAGAATGAGCATGGAGTAAGATTTCTTCAAGACACAAAAAGCACTAAGCCATAAAAGAAAAAGAAAAATTAGTACTCATTAAAATTAAGAACCTCTGTTCATCAAAAGACCTAATTAACAGAGCGGGAAAGCCTCAGGTTGGGGGAAGATCTTCATAAAATATATACCTAACAAAGAATTCATAATCAGCATGGATGCTTATATAGATATTACATAGATACTAAAAACCTATAAATCAACAATTTAATCCAAATTAAAACTATGGGGAGAAAATAGCCCAAACCCAGTTGAATGGCTAAAATTAAAAGACTTGATGCATTGAAGAGACCATGAGCAGCTGGAGTCCTAAGACATTGCTGATGGAAGTGTAAATTGGTTTGATTTGTTTGGAAACTGTTGGTATCTATTAAAGCTAAATATACTCCTATCTTCTCCTAACTTGTTACCCTGCAATTCTACTTTTGGTCATATACCCAAGAAAAATGAATTCATTTATCTCCACAAGACATAGAAAAGATTTTTCTTTGCAGCTTTAGTTATAATGAAACTATAAAACTATAAAGAGGACAAATGTCTGACAATAGAAGGATGCATAAACCAATTGTGATATATCCATAAAATGAAATACTATTCAGTCATAAAAAGGAAAAGTTGTTATATACAATATGGATAGATCTTGAGAAGAGTTTGTGGAACAAAGGGAACCAAAGACAAACATGAATATACTTTGTGATTTCACATACATGAAGTCAAAGAGAGGCATGTATAGATGTTGATGATTCAAGTCAGAGTAGAGACTTTGTGGAGATGGGTTTTAGAAAGGGAGAGGCAGGAGAAAATTGGCTGGAGGGAGGGATACTCTATGTCTTGGTTTGGGTGGTAGTTGTGTAGGTTGTATACATAAGTACATTTTAATCTAGCTCTACAGTTAAGGATGTATGCTTTGCCATGTACAGATCATATCTCAAAAAAGAAAAATCCACCTATGAAAGGAAAGGATGTTTCTTTGCTGACATGTTCCTGGCTTAGCCCTGTGGGAACAGTGGGTTCATGTGATTTTGTGAGAGATATTTGGCTATTTTCTGTTCTGCAAAGGGCTAGCATCACTCAAAACAAAGCAAACAAACAAGACAGACTGATGATTATTAAGTTGACCTTTTGGTGTCCCATGAGGAGTGGCATTATTTTCAAATTAAATTCTTTTAATTGAGGGCTAATTCCAAGAGAGAGCAGGGAACTGGAAGTTCGTTCATCACACCTCAGTGTATGCAGAAACATGAGAAGGACCTAATCTAATGGGTCTCCTGACACAGGTGGATGATTCCTGGGGAGCTCTGGAAACAGAGGATGGGAATGAAGGCTTACCCAGAGCAGCTGCAGGTGACCTGCGTGTGGAGGGCACTGGATAAGTAGGAGTTGTTCATGCAATTCTTAGGTTTCTGATAAAGTGATAAAGCCAGTAACACCTCTGAACAACTGGTAAAGAGTTACCTGGACTTATTTTAATCTTTAGATGTGTGTGTGTGTACTACTAGAAGAAGAGGACTATTTTTCTTTTGAGACAGTATTTCTATATGTTGCCCAAATTGGCCTCTAACTCATGAGCTGAAGTGATCCTCCTGTCTCAGCCTC
The DNA here is from genome assembly GCF_052094955.1 of Ictidomys tridecemlineatus. Taxonomy (NCBI): domain Eukaryota; kingdom Metazoa; phylum Chordata; class Mammalia; order Rodentia; family Sciuridae; genus Ictidomys; species Ictidomys tridecemlineatus. Next base: position 193,748,906 of record NC_135477.1, read on the forward strand.
CCAAGGAGCTGGAACTACAGCTGCACACCACTGTGCTCAGCTCAGAGCTCCACATTATCCTGATTGTCCTTTTCTACAGAGATCTCTTCTGCTGGACTCTTAAGTTTGATATATAGCCAGTTTGCATCTCTAACACTTGTCAGCAAGAGGCCCAGAAGAGAGTCAAGCTCTTTTCTTGGAGAAGTCATAGGTGCTCTGCCAGAGAGAGTTTGGTGCTCTAGGAAAAACCTAATTCTAACAAAAGTATCATTAAAGCAGCAACGAGACTGAAGTGGCCATTATTTGGAAGTTAGGGGTAAAGACCAAAAGAGAGAATGAAGACAGATGTTGTAATGCTGTCCCAAGCTGAGTTTCTAGCATTGCCTGAATAATGCATAAACCTGTAATTAAGATTTAAGATGATGCTTGTGGGAAATGTTCTTTTGAGCCAGAAGAATTCAATCTTTTTGTGGTCATTAAAGGCAAAATAATCAATCTTGTCTTCACCCTCTATTGGAAATAGGAGGGTGGTAACTTCAACCACACAGAAAGTGCTGAGGTGTTTAGGAGGAGAGGAAACTGCTGGGGATAGTGTGGAGGGATAGAGATTCCAGACTCCCAAGAGGCTTCATTTCCATCAGCTGAAATTTGTGACAAAAACACAAAAAGGCTATGACTTTTTGGTGTGTATAGGGAGAGAACTAACTTAGAGTTTTAAACTTTGAAAAAAACATTTTTTTTAAAGTTGGCCTAAATAATTTCTGGCCTACTAGCCCACATTTGCTGAGTGCTGATTTTAGGTTTGAGATCTTTGAGACGAAAGGAGAGACTGATCAAGCCATTTAGATTGAGTTCTGTGGAATTACTTTGTGCATGACAATGGATGCACAGTTCACAACTGGGAAGAAGGTGCAGAGTTCCAGAGGAGTAGAGAGGGGAATGGAAGAATTAGCTGGTTGATTCTGTGTGTCAGGACTCTCTAGAGGAACAAAACAAAAGAAAAAATGTGTATACTTATAAAAGGGGATTTGTTAGTTTGACTTACAGGATCAGAGGCCGGATAGTACCACCATGGTCATTTGCAAGCTGAAGAGCTGGAGAAACTAGTAGCTTTTCAGTTGAAGAAATTGAAAGAGAGCCTCAGGACAAGGGGGACAAATGATGCAGCCCTCCAGTTTCTGCCGGAAGTCTTGGAAGCTCCCTGGAGAGGTGCTAGGGTGAATCCATGTCCCAAGGCTGGAGAAACTGGAGTCTGATGTCAATGGGTAATGGTAGCAGCAAAAATATCCACCTGCTCAAGAAGAATCATGTACTGAGCTGGGGATGTGGCTCAAGTGGTAGCGCGCTTGCCTAGCATGTGTGAGGCACTGGGTTGGATTCTCAGCACCACATAAAAATAAAATAAAGATATGTGTCCACCTAAAACTAAAAAATAAAAAAAAGAAGTATCATGTATTGGTGGGCTTTTTCCTTCTGTGTTTTGTTCCATCTGGGCTCCCCGCCTATTGGACAGTGCCATCCACACACATTCAGTTTGCTGATCCACATGCCAATTACCTCTGGAATCACCCTCATAGACACACTCAGAAGTTAGTTTTACTAATTTTCTAAGCATCCCCCAATCCAATCAAGTTGACAACCGAGATTCACCATCATGTCCAACTGCCTCTTTCTATTCCAGAATGTCCAAAGTCATGCAGCTAGTTAAGTTAGAAAGTGAATTCAGGTGTCCTGACTCAGCAGTTTAGTCTATTTGCATAGGATAGAGCAAAGGGATGGTTTCCACCTGAGGTGTATTCAGTGTCAAAGCCTCATCTCTGTTATTGAAAGGTGTGTGCTGGTGCCTTATTGGCTTATAATAATGGTTCATAGATGGAGAGAATCATAGACACATTTTTTTTAGGTTATGGGTTTAGAAGATGTAATTTCATTGATTGTTATAAAGTATAGTTTATATATTGCCAATGAGGAGGAATATGGAGAACCTTCCTTCTGTTTTGTTTGTCTGAAAATGTCTTTAGATTACCCTCATTTTTTATGATGATAAAATGCATTTACATTTTGAAATGACAGCCCTTTCCTTCAGTACTTTTAAGGTGCTACTGAATTATCTTCTTCTGTTATTATTATTTAGTCTGTTACTGATCTAATTAGTGTTCCTTTACAAATATTTGATTGTTTTACTCAGGCCTTTTCAGTTTTTGTCTTTGGTTTTTTGCAGTTTAATCATGATAGAGTACATATAGATTTGGCTGTGTTAATTCTGTGTGGGACTCAATGTGATTCCTTACGCTAAGTTTGACCTTTGACCAATTGTGAAAGAGTCACAGCTATTACCTGTTCTACTCTTGTGGCTGAGGGTGTAGGTCAGTGGTAGAATGTGTGCTTAGCCTGCTTGAGGCTCTGGGTTTAGGCCTAGAGCACAGGCATGTGCATGCACATGTACACACACACACACATAGGAAAAGAAAAAATTGTGTTTCTACCCTCATTTTCCCCATCTCTCATCAGAAACATTAGACATTATTCTCCTCCATTCTGCTTAACCTCTCTGTAATGGTTTCAACCTTGATCATTTCTTCTGGTCTATCTTCTACGTCACTGATTTTCTCTTTAGATTTCTAATTTGCTGTGTGCTACTCTACCTGTGCATTGTGATGATCATTTGCTTATCCTACTTTAACAAATACGCTTTTCTTCTTTTTGTATGTCTTGTGATTTCTTTTTGTTTAAAACTGAACATGTGAATCTAAACATGGTAACTCTAAAAATAAGATTCTTTGCTGTCCCAGAGTTACTGATTTTGTTATTGCTTTAGTTTTACTTAAAAAAAAATTAAGTTGACTTGTAAAAATTGTACATATTGATGGGTTACCATATATTTCAGTACATACATACATTGTTCACACCACAGTGAGTATATCTTCTCCTCAAACATTTATCATATTTTTGTGGTGAAAACATTCAATCATTCTAGCTTTTGGGAAATAAACAATTCCTTACCTTTGTAATGTTATATTCATTACCTATATATCATTATCTTTATCATTACATTATCACTGGCATTGCCATATCATTATTATCTATAGCAGCTCTACTGTGCAATAGAACACAAGAACTTACTTATCCTAACTAACTTAGTACCTGTTGACCAACCTTCCTCCATCTCTCCCTTCCCCTCCTCACGTCACCCTATGTAACTGCTATTCTATTCTCAATGTCTATGAGATCAACTCCTTCAGATTCCACATGTGAGTGGGATCAGGCACTATTTCTGGCTTCTTGCACTTACTACAGTTTCTGGGAGTTGTGTTAGTTTGCAAATTTTGTCGTATGAAAAATGGGAATCTCTTGGAACCCCAGGGCAGGCTTTTCATTTTTTTCCTCTCTGCAAAATAACTGGAAATAGGAATTCAAATGCCAGGAAGTTTGTCTCTTTGCTTTGTATCTCTGCTTCTTGATGTGCATCTGCATTGTTGTGTCTCTTTCTTATCTGCTTCCTGTTACCTGGAGGATGTCAATCACTTTTCTCCCTCCCTTCTATCTTTTTCTCAAGATTGGAGAAGTGGTATATAGACAACTATATGGCTTATTGGGATTGCTGCTCTCCTGTTGTGGGAGAGTTTGCAGTGTCCGGAATCTATCATTTATAGTTTGTCTAACAGAAATCTCTGGGGACTTCTTGCAATTTCCAGGGAATTTGGTTGTATCTGCTTCTTCAGTCACAGAACTAACTTGTTTTGGGATATTAACTAGAGAAAAGCAGCCTTGGGTCTGTTTTCCATCTAATTTAAGTACTAGAATCCCAACAACATGGGCTGAAATTGACCCCAATGCCATTAATTCCTGACTTGTTCTTTTTTTTTTTTAAAGAGAGAGTGAGAGAGGAGAGAGAGAGATAGAGAGAGAATTTTTTAATATTTACTTTTTAGTTCTTGGCGGACACAACATCTTTGTTGGTATGTGGTGCTGAGGATCGAACCCGGGCCGCAAGCATGCCAGGCGAGCGCACTACCGCTTGAGCCACATCCCCAGCCCACTAACTTGTTCTTATTCCAATCTAATTTTATATTTTCTGAGGTTTTGGTTTGAGCCTGTTCAAAGCATTTGCATCCTGGGCTCCTTCTGTTTCAGCATCCTTTGGGTAGAACTCCTCAAGATCAGGATCAGGGCACCGGGCCTTGGCCAACCTGGCTTTTGTGTAACAATAGTGAAACTGAAAATCCCGCTAACTCCCCAAGTTAACATAAATGTGAAAAATCCAAAGTTCAGCGCCCAATCACCTTAGAGTGGGTTTTCAAAGGAAACGTCAAGAAAGGGCATCACCAACCTAGACCTCCTTACTCACTTCAAGGACTGAGCAAATAGTAGAGGGAGCATCTGTAGAGAGGTTCTTTGGAAAGAGGTATTGTTGTGAAGGTTTCTTTTTACATTAATCTCTGGGATGGTGGCAGCCACAGGTGCACTCAAAGAAAAGATGATATATTCGGACTGACTTTAGGCACCTCTGCAGATTGGGGTGTGAGTCCAGCCTGGAAAATCCAGAAAGGAAAAGACAGGTCAGCTCCTTGCTGCCTGCGATCAACCTGCCCTCAGAGTTGTAGAGAAAAAACGATGGCTAAGTGTAGATCAGATGTGAGCCATGTAGCAGGGAGAGCTGGTTGGCAGGTTTTAATAAGCCTGCTTAGAAAAGCAAGCCAAAGAATGGGGCTAAGAGAGAAGTCACAGGGTATGTGAAGGCTAGAATGGTGTGATTTGCAGGAGTGAGTTCCCATGATGCAGTTCTCATAAAACTGCATTTACATATTGCACATTTTTTGTTTGTGGCGAAAACACTCAAACATTCTAGCTTTTTGGAAATAAACAATTTTATTATATGAATGTGTTCTGTGAATGTGAGAAAAATTTGGTTTAAATATCTGCCAGGTCCAGAAAGTACAAGACCCATTTAGACAGAACCAGTCCCAGTGACAGTTCTCTGTGACCTTCCACTCAGGCTGTTGGAGGCATCCCTGCCTCCCTGCTCTGTCTTCATAGCTTCCTCTTGGTGGCTGCCAGTCTGGAGCCAGCCAAGGTTAGGGAGAGGAGGAAGGTGAGATAAATCCAGTTCAGACATTGATTCATGTGGTAGGCTGGATGGTCTGACTTGTCAATGGTGACAGTGTGCCTGACTAAAGTGACCTGACGACTGTCATGTAAAATACATGAGGAAAAAAGTCATGGGTTTGCCCAAATCTTTATCTGGGGGCCAGAGAATTATTTTCCCCATTAAATTTTCAAGGGACAAAATAAGGTTGTGTTTTGATCACTTCCAAGTGGTGGTGTGTGTTTGGATTACTGGTCACCTCTGTTGTGCTTCTTTCAAGGGCAACACTAGGGAGAAGTTCCTTAGAGATTTTTGAAGTTTGAGGAGGAAGTGAGAAGGGCCTTCAAGACCTTAAAAAATGAGGGATACTGAGTACGCCCCTGGGTTACATATTTCTGTTAGTACTCTCTGCTTCCTAACAAATTTGTTTTTTTAAACTAGGAAGTGATCATTAGGCCCTGGATTTCTTGAGGTCACAGCACAGTGTATTTGATGCCATGCAACACTGCAGAAGAGGGTGATTCTCAAATTAGTCTACATACCAATGATATCAGCAACACTTTGAATGTGGAAAAATGTAAATTATCAAGCCCCACTCCAGACCAATGGACTCAGAAATTCAGGGTCCAGACCAGGTAATCTGTTCTACCAGGTTCTCATCAGGATTCTTTTAGACCCTAAAGGTGAAGACCCACTGTCAGAGAGGATGAGTGTATATATCAGGATTCAGTGTCTAAGAGCTCAGTCTTGAACCTGGGCTGTGCCATCACATCTGTTTAAATGTAGACAAATTCCTGAATTTCAGTCTTTCTGGCTAATCTGTAAAAAGAAGATAACTTTCCACTGTCCATTGGACTAGAATCAATATTAAATGAAATAAAAAATAATTGAATAGCTCTTTAGTATAGTCTCTAGAAAACAGACTTATTGAATCCTTACCTAAATGCTATGAATAAGGACCATGTGTATTTCCTGTGGAGCCATTCTTATATGCCCCTAAAATTCATAAGGAAACTTTTTTGTCACAGTCCGGCTGCAGCAAACTAACTGGGGGGTGACGAGCAACTTGGGTAGATTGATACAGCAGGAGTGGGAGCCATTTATTGTAGGACAACAGAGGTATTTATACATTACACAGCTATCTTAATTAACATAAACTAGATACAGCAGTCAACCAATAAGGAATTTCCACACTTAATGGCTCACTGGTGCCACCTCACAAACCACTCCCCCTGGCAAAATGCCAGGCGCCATCCTGACTCGTTTACAGACTCTAACACTTTTTTTTCCACATTATTCAAATAAAGAAAGCATTGATTTGTTGGTGGATCAAAAACATTCATAAATGAAAAATCTTTTCCTGTTTTCATGTAAACGGATGACTTGCATTTAACGTGATCTATCTTGCTTAGTAACAGAAGTCAAATGGTTTTATTTTGATTTTAAAACACACTTGGATATTTTCCTGTATCTCACAATTTAAAAACCAAAAAAAAAATGCTGAGTCTCTCTATTGAATATATTCATTTATTTCCTCCCTTTGGCCTTCTTTTAACAAAATTACTTAGGAGGGTGAATATTTCAAACAAATGAAATATGTTCAGATAAATGTGAGATGAGTGGGAAAGAGGATAATAAGGCTAATAAAAACATGTGCCACTTTGGCATTTTAAAATTACTTGGCAATCAATTTGAGTACCTATTTGAAAATTCATTCATTATCCAGAATGGCTGAGGCTTCATAGGCTGCAGGTTTTATCCTCCTGGGTAAAACCTGGCTCTTGCCCACATGTTCACAATCATTTGATGAGGTAGGACTTGGCAATCTGAAGTGAAGCAGGGGCCGATGGTGCAGTACAGTGGACAGTCAGTGCTGGGATGGGTGGCTCAGGGTGTCAGTGCCTCCCCTAGCTTCTCCTTTTCAAGGAGAATTTAAACAGATGCTAGTGTGCTTTAGTACATATTGCTGCTACCTAATTCAATTTGTTAGAAATCTCTGTAGTCTCTTTCACCTATTTTATAAACTGTGCAATGACAAATTCAAGGTAATAGTTACCTTTTTTTTTATGAGAAGCATTTTATGGAGAGCTTCAATTTATGAATCTTAAGAATATTGGTGAAATAATCAACTATATATTTGTGATAACTTACTAGTTTTATATATTTAAAAATAGATATAGAAGAGATTAATTTAGAAATATTGTTTTTTTAACCTAGATACATGTTGTTTTTCTAGAGTACAACACTTTCACTCCTGCTTTAATTATAGAAGATACCATTTTGTTTATTTTTTCCTTTTCTTTTTTTGGGACCAGGGATTGAACCCAGAAGGACTGATTGAACCACTGAGCCATGTCCCCAGCTCCCTGACTCCCTTTTTAAAAAATTTGAGACAGAGTCTTGCTGAGTTACTTAGGGCCTGACTGCCAAGGCTGACTTTGAACTCTCGATCCTCCTGCCTCAGCCTCCCAAGCTCCTGGGATTATAGTTGTGTGCCACTGCGCCCAGCTGAAGATATCATTTTGAATCCATGCATGATGCTGTTAATGGACACCTTATCTCAGATTATAAGTTCCTACATGAATGACATTTTAATTTATCCTCAATGTATGGTGAGAACTGTACAATGTAGCCACTCATCACATTGCTTTCAAAGTGATCTTTTAAAAGTTTATTTATAAAATGTCTAACTAAATTGTGTAACATGTATTTCCCCCTTTTAAAACCAATTCTGCCAAGTGATCATCATTACAAATTAACATTGACTGAGGTAATGTCAGGCTAATGTGTGTGACAGGAGGCCATAACACACATCATATGTCGCCTCTCTTTTCCTATGCTTCTCAGCACCCCTGCAAGCAGATGAGGTTCCCTGAGGAGTTCTGTGAAACTTAAGAGGCAGCAGTTGTATCTCTTCTCAGCTAAGGTAGGAAAAAAAGCATAGGTGCAATTACATTTCTAGTACCACTTTGACAAGCCCCCATTCCACACAGTGTGGTTACAAGATGGTGGGACCTCTACTGTCCTGGATTGCTGAGTGACCATGTGCAATTGGCATCTATGAATCCATGGCCGGCGGGGGTGGGGGGACACAGAACAAGTGAGAAATAAACATGTTGTAATTCACCACAGGGACTTTGGGGTTATTTTGTTATCACAGAATGATCTTGCTTACCTTCACTAATTATACATCTTCTCTAAACAAATAGAATAAAACAATGGAGAGAATGTTCTATTACATGAACTATTGTCTAGTCCTGAATGTAAAGTCACTGCCCTCTTACTAAAGGGCAGCTTGAGAATATGCTTATATTTCATGTATGCGCCTCTTGCTCAAACTGGTGTTCCTTTAAGTTCATGATAGGGTTCGGGATACACTACCCCTAGTATGGCGATTGGCATTTGAGAACACAGCAAGATCAAAGTCATGTTCTGAACTTTCCCCACCCTTATTCCCCTAAGCAGGCCACAAAACCTAGAAGGCATTTTCCAACTTTCTCCTGAGATAGTCTGAATATCTCATATGAAAGGTGCCTACCCCGTACCTGGAGGAAAAGAGCACTTTACCACCCGAGACATAGAGAAACCAAGAGGAATCTGAACCAACAGGCCTTGCTGTGTTCCCTGCAGCTCATCGCCATCAGATCACCTTACCTTGGTTCCATCACGCTTACCCACAACTGTCTACTCTTCATCAAACTAGCATAAAAACATACAAGTTTACCTGTTCCTTTGGGTCTCCATATCCAAAGGTGTCACTGTCACATAAAGTTATATTAAATACAATTGTATGTTTTTCTCTTGTTAATTTGTTTTTTGTTGTTGTTGTTGTTGTTATAGGGGCCTTAGTCATGAACCTAGTGATGCTTCTGAAACTGTTACTAAAAGCCACAATCGTTATTCTCCTAATAGCTGGGGGTTGAAGTAGGAGGCTTAAAAAGAAAGTGCATATCATCCCCTGAATCTTCCTCTGCAACTTTTCACTTTGTAAAACACTTTCTTCAATTATAAGGCAAAGCCTGAAACATAATAATAAATGAAAGAAGACACAGAAGGACAGAAGGACAGATATTGTATAATTCCACTTACATGAGGTACTTAAAATAGGTAAATTCATAGAGAGAGTGGAAGAGAAGACACCAGGAGGTGAAAGGAGACAATGAAAAATTCCTGGAAGTGGATAGGGGTGATGGTTGCACATTGTACTGAATGTTGCTGATTCATGAACTTACAAATGGTTAAAATGATAAATTATATGTGATGTAAGTTTTCCACAATAAATAGTCTAGTAGACACTAACCCAGGGAATCAAAGGATACTCATTCGGTCTTGCCAGATTATAAACTGCTTGAGGACAGGAACTTTATTTGGTCACTGTAAATATCACAGTGTCAGTTAGTGTCTTGAACACAGTAAGACTCAATGAATCAGGGCGGAATTGAATTAAATGATGGCCTACAGGATTTTTCAATTTTATTCATCCTTGGAGGAAGGGAATAAGTGAATTTTCTGATGGAATTCAGGGGAATGCTTTTAAAGGCTTGTTTTCTTGGAACAGTTTGTGTGGACTTGCCAGTGTTTGACTGCAGGCTGACTGCTTTAAAAGCTGGGGGAAAAGCCAGGCAAAGCAATAAGAGAGAATTGATAGGTTGAAGGGTGAGTGATCAGAATTCAATCTGATGTGTGGCTCTGGCAAAGGGATGTTCAAAGGTTAATAGCACAAAGATATTGGCTTTGAAAAAGAACATTCTCTGAAAGAATTCAAAAGGACACGGGAACAAACTTGATTGAAATTGATTGTACAGAATCTCCAATGTGTGAAGAGAAGAGACCAGGGGAAAGCACTTAGGATGGATAATGTTCCTCTTTCACTGCAGAAAAACAAGTGACAAAAGTAGCCCCTTTCAGAGCTGCTGAACTTTTCCAAAATTTATTCAAAATGACTTTTAGAGTCTTTCCTTTGACATCCATGATATCTCTACATGCATAAAGAAGGCAAGGTTGTTTTTCCAGGAGCCTACACCCTTGGAAAATACACAACAGAATTTAGATTTTGCAGTGTAGACTGAAACACTATTTTATAATTGGAACTTAATTGAATAATAAGTTTCAATTTAGGTAATTTCTTACAAGTCATACACAAACATTCTTACTCTTAAAAATTTGCACAATGATGCAAGCACATTGAGTTAAAATGAAAAACTCCCTCCTGTCCTGTTTTATTTTTTTTTTTTAAAGAACAAGCTGAATAATATATTTCTACTGGACTACCCGATACAGAAGATAGTGTGATGTGGATGGAGAGTATGAATGAGAAATAATACAAATATATTTTATTTGAAATAAAAATGCTTACATAGCTTTCTCTTGGAAACAAACTCTGGCTTGATTGTATTACTAGGCAAAAACAAAGCTGAAGCACAAACATCATTCTTGTTTGATACGTATTTGGAGACAGGTAGGAAGACACTGCTTGGTTTTACAAATACTGACCTTCCCTTAAGGCCTGGTCATAGAAGTATAAACAATGTAAGTGAATCCACCCTTACCAGTGGTCCTATCATATCTAGGTTACTGATGTATTCTGGGACCACTCATATCTGCCAATATACCTGGAGAGGGCTGCTGTACCACAGTTATATTTGATTTCTTGGCAGGCAGGGCTGAAGAAGAGTAATTCGGAACAAGTTTCACATCTTATTTAGAAGCAAACACTAATATTCCCTTAAATGACCACTTATAATAAAAATATGCTGTCTGGAAGTTATCTTTTCATTTTGTTTCATCTTTAGTTTTTGTGTTACAGAGTTTTTAGTACAATCCTGCCACAAAGTATTCAAGCATGATTTACCTATTCTTCCTTTAGCACTTGGATTTTTCAAGCTTTATACTCTACTAAAGGTACAGTATGTTAGCTCTTCTCGAATATCTAAAAAATAATAAATGGATAAAACTTGTCTAAAAAGGCAGATGTCTATAACTATAATGGTGCTAAATGGGAAGGAGACATTGTGGGAATGATAAAAGCAAATGTGTTCATGTGCAGGGAATGTGGTTCAAGACCTTGGATTTAAAAACAAGTTTCCTAGAGAAGCCAGTTATCATGGAACTTTCAGAAAACTCCTTTTGCCATCTCAAAATAAACCTGAAAAGCCTCAATCTGAAATTTTGAACATTACAGTTATGGGATGTTATAAATGACGATCAAAGCAGTTGAGGGAGAAGGATGAAAGTGTCTTCCATTTAGCTAAGAGTTGTAGAATAGCCTCCTTAGCTGTTGGTGAATCAGCAAAAAGCATCAAAATATCAGAAATGCCTTGGTGCATAGGTAAAAAAAAAAAGTACTGTGCATATTCTCTATCTAAATCAGTAACAGGACTTCATGCTAAGAAAATTTTTCTGAACAGTAAAATGACTCCAGGATAGATTGATCTCTCCCCTACACTAAATGTAGCAGAATCAACAACAAAAACACAAACGAAATAAAAAGAAAAAGACATTTACAAATAGATATAGTGACAGCAGAAAAGTACAAGGCAGAGAACACAAAAAGATTGAGACAATGCTATAGGTTCAACAGTGTTCCAGGAGGCTAAAAAATCTGTTACCTTTGAAAGACCTAACAAAATATCACTCTTATTTATAAATCATTTACTTATTACATAACCACATGTTGAATCCTTTTCTTTCTATGTATGAAAGAATCCTACACCAGCCTTTAAGCAGTCTGCATTTCTTTGCCAGTCTGGTAGCTGAGTTGGTTTGGTGTTGGTAACTGGAAGCTTCAGGCTCAAGGCCCTGAGTGTGGTTTCTGATGTTGTTTGATAGTTTTCATTAATTGCTATCTGATACCCATTTTCTGCATTCTTTATGATTTTAATAAACTCTTTGACAGTTTACTGTACCTTGTATATCTTTATGACTAACCAACTGAACATTGCCATCTTCCTGAGACTGAACCTGAAATTTGAGTCCCCAGCCACCTGGGTTATAGGTGGTGTGATAGGGAACTTCCACTCTTATCTCCAACAATCATTCCAGAAAATTTTAGACTAAAACTGGTGACTTTCAATACATGCAATAATACTCTGTTGCCCACCTACAGTTTCAGTGCAGAAGTTCAGGATTCTCTCCAAGACTTCAAACCTCCATCTACATTCTCTGACTGGGAATCACTTGCTTCTTTCCATAAGTGGTCAAACAAAGGAAATTTTGTTTCTCAGATCTAGAAATCTGCTATTAGCCAGGTTGGCATGCTCTGTCATTAAAAGCTGATCTTCATACACTATCTTTACAGGTTTGAATTGATTCGTGTTTTACCGGCAAGTGCATGTGCTTCTCCTCCATGAGATTGTCCTTATTAAGCAGTGCTCAGACATCATTGAATACTTCATTAAACTTCCCTAGGGGTGCATGATGAATTTAGCAGCTGTAGATATCTTCTCCTCATTCAACAACCCTTGATCCTCCAAGTTGGACGTCTTGTACTGTCTTCTACCCTGTTAATTCTTCTTCTTCTTCTTTTTTTAAATGGGGTATCCACTGGTAAGATTTGGAGTGTATTCTTACAGATGATTATCTTATGTGTAAATATATAAATAGATTTTATTTATTTATTTGACACAAACTGTATCAAACTTTGCCTTTTTCTGAAATCCCACATTTTTTTATTTTTTGTTACTAGAGATCGAACATAGGGGCACTTAAACACTGAGCCATACTCCTAGAGCTTTTTCTTTTCTATTCTTTTTATTTTGAGGCAGGATCTCCATTAATTGCTTAAGAGCCTTGTTTAAGGCTGACTTTGAACTTGCCGTCCTCCTGCCTCAGCCTCCTGGGCTGCTAGGATTACAGGTGTGCACCATCATGCCCAGCTGAAACCTACTTTTTGTTGGAGTTTTTAAAAGTGTTTAATATAAGGAAAAGAGTAAGAACATCATCTGCATGACTAAAAACCCAATGTTTGTATAATAAGAAACTGAGTATACTTGGTTATTTAAAAGGATGAAATTCTATCAGATGATTTTCAAACTTTCCATGTAAAAGATATTGAAATTTTGTGATCATAAAGTAATAGTAAAATTTCTACACACTGCACATTAAAAAGTTTCACCACTTTTAAGTCACATCTTTATGTATAACACCACGAGTGAGGCAACTTGCTTGTTTTTCTTTGGCTAATGCCTTAAGAAATTTACTTTTTTGTTAAGTATAAAATTTGGCATTTTCTTTCATCCTTTGTTTTGTGAACTGAGGACTCACAGTTAGTTGAATTAATTGGCCAATCTAGAACATGCATAATATTGAAGTAAGATATTTTGAAGCTCTAAAACAATTAAATTGTTTAAATTTAAAAGACAATTAAATTAGCTGCAAAATTTTTATTTAAGTCAATAACTCTTGAATTAGAGCCGGGTTATACCTGTGTTACAGTGGGGATGGAAAAGAGGTGTTTCCTTCTAAGTTACTTTCTAATTGCTAGGTTACAGATTTAAAAATATTTAGTTAGTTCTGTAGATACTTGTGTTTAATTTGACAAAACCAGGCACTTTAGGTTGTTGCTTGTTTTGTTTGAGAAAGGCATTCTGAGAGTTTGAACTACAGAAAACAGACGGCTCTGCTAGGCTATTCTCAGCCACAGAAGGCCTTCCCCACCTAATGTCATGGAGGCTCTAACAGGGTTCCTTGCCTCCTTGGATCTCAGTCTCCCCAGAATTCAAAGGGCTGAATGGAGGTGGGGACAGAGGGCTATGGCTCTGGGAACTGGACTTTAAAACTGATAGCGTGTCAGCTGAATATTCTGTGAAAAGATCATCTGCATCTGGCAAAATCTAAAGTTGACATCAATTTCAGTTTTGTTGCCTTCCTCTTTCTTGCTTCCTATGATTCTGATATAGGTGGTTGGCAACATACAGTGTTTCATTCATCAAAAAACATTGGAGGGCTGGGACTGTGGCTCAGAGGTAGAACGCTTGCCTTGCATGTGCAAGGCCCTGGGTTCGATCCTCAGCACCACATAAAAATAAATAAATAAAAAGGTATTGTGTCCAAGTATAACTAAAAAATAAATATTAAAAGAAGTATTGGTTGCTAATAATGAAATGTATGGCTATTTTTTGGTGTGTGTGTATGGCTGTTTTTAATTGTTTTAAAGTTAGACCTTATCCACCAGCATTTACTAAATGACTTATTTGTGTAAACAACTCAGCATTTATTTCCAGTTTTTCTGACCAGGGATAAACACATGTTTTGTATCCTTAGCTTTGAACTTCAGCAGAACCAGATAAGCAAAGAGATTTGAACATGACAGGTGATTGAGTGGTTTTTTGGGTTTTTTTTTTTGTCCTTTAGCTGAACTACCTGAGGCCAAAGGAGCTGATTCTTGAAGAGCTGATTTAAAGCTGTCAAGGTGTAAGAGGCCAGACTGAAAGGCAGATTAAGCAAAGCAAGTAAACCTGTTAATGATCTCTGCATTTGGTATTTTATAGCTTCCATAATGTATCTAATGGCTTTACTTTTCATGAGTTACAATCTGAAGGATGATGGCAAAACCAACTTGACTTGGAAAAGATGGATTCTGCATTCAACCAAGTAGGTCTGGAAATGTCTGAAAATGCAAAGACTACTTACTCCCTTTGTTAATGAGGTTGCTATTCTTAAAGACACACACTAATGCAACCAAGCTGCTTCATAGTACAAGGTGACTTCTTTGCCATTGCTCCTTCTCATCCTTTTTTCTTTTTATCACTCTTTTCCTCTTACACATTTTATTTTCTTCCTTCATGGAACATGTTTTATACTGTTGAGTCTTGTGATTGTGTCATCTATTAAAATTAAATGAAATAAAGTAGAAAATAAAGTTGAGGGTTAATTATTAAAGCAGTAAATTACCTTAAATTCCACTAAATTGCAATAAAATAGTAATTCTATTCATATTGTCTCCTAATAAAATGTCCCCAGATTGGTGCAATATTGCTGATAGCTGCTCAGGTTAAGGACCTTCTGCAATGGAGTAGCTTTCAAACTCTCTGATCCTCAATCCACAGGTGCTTCTAATGCTGATTTCAACTGGCATTTGTCCAGAGCTAAAAATACAAATTTTATCTAGAGCCCAACACTATTTTGACAATATCATTTTCAATATTGTGACTTTTTAGCATAGGTTTTAATTGGAAAGCCTATTACTCTAAAAACTATTCTGCTCCTGCCCTTTAACATGATTTCTATCAAAAGAGTCCTGTATTTTTAGAAGATTATAACCATTATTATGATTCATCACTGTCAGAAAGATCCAGAGTGTCTCAAGGAGAGTGTGGGTAACTCCAGGGGACTCACAGGATGTCTACAGAGCCTTGCCAGACTGGAGCTTAAAGGTCTGTTCTTGGGGTTAAACAGTTGAAATGACAAAAGAAAAGTGGTGAAGGGAAGAAGAGACAATTTTGTAAACAGGGTGAGATTGAAAATGACAACTGACTCCAGCAGATTTTTAAAAAATAGGATTATAGTTTGTGTTACCTTTTCATTTTTTTTAAAAAAATAATGTTTGGAGGGAAAGCAATAAACTAAAAGGAAAGAAAAAAAATGATGCATGCAGGATACTGTGGGTCAGCAGTATGAGAGGTAGACATGGGCTTCCTACTTTTGGTAACCTATGAGTTGATAAAGGAGAGATTTACCAACTGCAATCATTCATATTTTATTTTTAAGTATCCATGACTTTTAGGAGCATCATTTTTATATAATTAAATCTGAAAGTAGAAAGAAGTTTTGAATTTTCAGAGCATTGTAGCTTAAATTTACATTGCATGTTAATACTTTGACATGCACAGTTTATTAGAGGTTCTCAAATATATTCTTATGCCTGATATTCATTATGTTCTATGTATGATATAATTAACAAGAGTATAGCTTTTCTTTCCCTCAATTGTATTTTTTTTCAATCAGTTAATATTACTTGACACTCACTTACATCTTTCAGACTCAAGTAGTTATCGTATTTCTTATCACTCAACATCAAACCCAGTTACATATTCAAGAGACTTTTTGAAACTGGTCTCCATCTGTTAGACATACCCTCACTTGGCTGCGTCAATTTAATTTGTTATTTATGGATCTTTCTCTTCATTCATAATCATTTTTTTTCCGCTGTCAAAGGCTGACATTTTTATATTGGCATGTGGAATTAAAATGTCTAAAATGTGAGTATTAGATTTTCCTTTGTGGTTAGAAAAGTGGTGGAGTTGGAATTCTATCTATCCTGCCATTGATTCTGATGAAAACCTGAAGCGCTGGGGCCCCTGCTCTAGACTAAAGAATGCCCACTGCTGGTCCAGCCAGAGCAGGTTGGAACCCTCCTGAGGCGGCCTTCTGGGAGGGTGTTTGCATGAGGACCGAGATGACTTCTTGGGAGAGTTCATTCTAAGGGAAGAAGAATTTGAATACTGCCTAGAATCTTCCTGTGTCCTCCTCAGCCTGTGGGTCTGTACTGCTTCTTTGATATTAGAGGAGGGGTTCCAATAGCAGGGAAATCCATGGCCACAGATCACCATACTGCTTTGCACCTTGGTGGATCTGGTGAGAAGTGGTGGAGGTGCTTGTGGACATCACTGGGTTTGCATAATTGAGGTGGCTCTGTCTGGTGGTTACTGTGGCGGAAGTGGTAGTTGTGTGGTGGTGAATAGGACCTCATCCTCAACTTGGCGAGAAGATGCCCTGGTGTCTTCCAGAAATAATATGGGAGACGATGCAGGAGGCAGAGATATCGAAGAGGAACAGATAAGAGTTTGGAGTAGAATGCTAGTTAAGATGAATTTACTATTCTGAAAAAAGAAAATTCTTTAGGTACCATCCATTTCTTAGTATGGATGGGTAGGTTGGGCTGATTTACACTGGCCTGAACATAAGAGAGATTGCTGAATAGGAATCTCTTAGGAACTGGATTCGGTGAATGAGATAAACCTAGTTAATACTAGCTTTAGTGCTAGACCACCAAAGTTTTAAGAGTTTATCAACAGCTTACATTTCCAACAAGGAGAGGTAGCTCATTCTTAGAGTGGGTTCAGTGGAAGCAGTGGTGAACTCCCCAGTGGCTACAGAAGAGCAATGTGGTTTTCTCAAGGGGGAAGTCAGTTCACCAGACCTAGAGCATACACGGGGGTTCCCACTGAGCAGAACTGCAGGCAGGAACTATGAAAGGCTCTCTAGGGACAAACAGGAGACATGGCAAATAAAATAAAATAAATAAGTAAATAAAATAGCTTCTGAATTTTTAAAGACCAAAAGCACATAGGATCTTTTTAAGTGCAGATTTTTTCTTTTCTCACTTCACTACTGAATTTCTCAGCTATTAAAACAACAACCACCACCCTCAATTTTATATCCGTGGGAAAAGGTATTTAGAGCTCCAAACATTTGATGAATAAATAAATAGCTGTTGATCCCTGAGGGTCTCTTCCACATTGTGAGATATGAAGTCACAAGAGGCCCGTCTTTGCTGCCTGCTTTGTGTTCATAAAGCTTCTCTTCCTCAAAAGGAATGTTTTATACTGACTGGTTTAGCTGCTACTATGATTGAAGCTAGGAGTTCCAGTATGTGCGGTGCAACCTATTCCAGTGCTGTTACTTTAGTTTTTTCCTAGTAAAACCCAACTTCTGTGTTCTCCTAACCTTCAGGGTCCAGATGTTCCTATCACCCCGCTAGGGAGGGATTTGGAATTTTGGACACATTTTGGATATTTTCTTCATGTGACCTAGAATGTGAGGAAAAAGCAAAATCTACCCTAACATTATGCACTCACTTATTGAAAAACAGTAGAAGTTGACAAACATTTTGTCAAAAAGTTGGCCACTCAACAATTGATTTTTTATGTAGTCTTAGTCCTTCTACTCTTATTCATTCATTCATTTCTTCTACAAGTGTGTGTGTATGTGTGTGTGTGTGTGTGTGTGTGTGTGTGTGTGTGTGTGTGTGTGTTTTGGGGGAGAAGTTATAACTGGAAAAAAGGAAGACATGGTCTCTGCTCTCTGGAGCTCTTAGACTTGCAAGCGAGGCCGACCATCGAGGACTTTGAAAAGGGGCAACTTGGCGTGCGCTGGAAGCTCAAGGCTAAGTCACTTAGCTCAACCTGTCTCACACTAAACTTTTCATTTCCCTTCCTATAGTTGCTCCCTCTGCTGTCCTCTGTTATTGGAGTTTTATTTCTCAGGGAGTGAAATCTTCAAGCCACCTTGGATTCTTCTCTCTTCCCTATCCCATAATCTCACCAGTCACTAGATCCTATAATTTGGAAAAGTGTCCCAGTGTGGTGCTATCAGGAGGTGCTGAAACATTTAGAAGTGGAGCTTTGAGGGAGATATTTAGGTCATTTGGGGCATGCCCTTGAAGGAAAGTTCTTTTACTTTTGCTTCCTGACCATGAGATAAGCAGTTTTCTCCTGCACACGCTCTCTACCATTGCCATCCATTACCCCCACCAGAGGCTCAAAACAACGGGCCCACCTGATGTACTGGAACCTCCAGAAGTGTGAGCTAAATGAAAACCTTACCTCTTTATAAGTTAATTTGTTCAAGTATTTTGTTATAGTGATAGAAGGCTGATGAACACACTAGACATATTCATTTTTATTAAGATATGACAATTTAGTCAACAAATAATTTTGGTATTTATCATATACAAAATTTTCTTCATAGGAAACATTACTATATTCTTTCATTTCTGTGAATAGTACTTAGCTTGTTTGAGGGTTACCATGTACTAGGCACCATTTTAGGGGGTGTAAATATATTATTTGATTTTTGTGGCAACATTCAGACTGACACCCTTCTGATCCCCCTTTTACAGGTGAAGGGACTTATGTTTATTTTTATTCTTATTTTTTATTTTTTACTTACTTGTCCTAATTAGTTATACATGGCAGTAGAGTGCCTTTTGATATATCATGTATAAATGGAGTATAACTTCTCATTCTTCTGATTGTACATGATGTGGAGTTACACAGGTCATGTAACCATTTATGCACAAGGGGAAATAATGTTTGATTCATTCTACTATCATTCCTATCCCCCTTCTATCTCCCTTTCCTTCACTCCCCTCTGTCTAGTCAATATTACCTCTATTCTCCCCTAGCACCCTTCCCCCCTTATTGTAAATTAGTATCCACATATTAGGGAAAACATTCGGCCTTTGTTTTTTGGAATTAGTTTATTTCACTCAGCATGATATCCTCAAGTTCCATCCATTTACCTGCAAATGCCATAATTTCATTGTTCTGTAAGGCTGAGTAATATTCCATTGTATAAGATATACCACAATTTTCTTTATCCATTCATCTATTGAAGGTCACATAGGTTTGTTCCATAGTTTAACTATTGTGAATTGAGCTGCTATAAACATTTATGTGGCATGAATGTAGTATGCTGATTTTACATCCTTTGGGTATATGCCAAAGTGTGGGATAACTGGGTCAAATGGTAGTTCCACTTCAGTTTTTCTGAGAAATCTTCATACTTCTTTCCATAGTGGTTGTACCAATTTGCAGTCCCACCAGCTATGTATAAGTGTACCTTTGTCCCTCATGCTTGCCAATATTTATTGTTGCTTATATTCTTGATAATTGCCCTTATGACTAGAATGAGATGGAATCTTAGTGTAGTTTTGATTTGCATTTCTCTAATTGCTAGAGATGTCGAACATTTTTTCAAATATTTGTTGATCAGTTGTACTTCCTGTTCTGTGACGTGTTTGTTCTATTCTTTAGCCCATTTATTAATTGATTGATTTGGTGTTTCTGTGTTAGGTTTTCTGAGATATTTTTATATCCTGGGAATTAATGCTCTATCTGAGGTACTGGTGGTAAAGATTTTTTCCCATTCTGTAGGTTCTCTCTTCATGTTCTTGATAGTTTCCTTTGCTGAGAAGAAGCTTTTTAGTTTGAATTCACCCCATTTAGGGATTCTTGATTTTACTTCTTCAGGAGTCTTATAAAGGAAGTCAGTTCCTAAGCCAACATGGTGGAGAATTGGGCCTACTCTTCCTTCTATTAGCGCCCATTTAGAGGGCTCACCGATGAGATGCTGAGGCAGATCTTGCTGGCAACATTCCACGACCCTCATTGTGTTCTTCACTGTGTTCCTGTCAAACCAGAAAATACTGGGCTGGCTGTGTACCCCAGGAAGCAGCCCACAGTCAAGCAAATCCTTCAGTACCTATGGTTGAGGCAGGGTGAGCAGCATGATTCTAGTGGGGCACCCCTCAAGTACCCAGACACCAAAATAATATCAATCCTATTTGATATGGGTTATGACCCATACAAGACCTGGGGGTCCCTGACCAAGAGGATGTCTAATACAGCCATGGCGACCTACTTGATCCTCTAGCACCAGAAAAGCCAGGGGCCAGGCTGCATGTTCCAGGGTTATGACTTGCCCCACACCCATGGATCTTTCGCATTCCCCTGTCCTCCAAAAGAGGAGCCCCAGTGAGCCTGCCCTCCACACCCTCACTTTGCCCTGTGAGCCTCCAGTGCCTGAGGAGCCCAAATATTCAGGGCAGAAGAACATCAAAAGGACCAGCCTGCCTGCCATCTACCTCTGCTGCCTGCCTGCAAGGACCCCCACACCTGATATAGTCTCCAAGCCTGATTCTGGGAAACCTCATGACAATAGAAAGCTTTGGAAGCAGGTGACTGGGAGGATTGCTACCTGTGTCTGACAACTGTGCTGTTGCATGCCATGAGTCAACAATAAGGTGACTCCAATGTAAGAGTCCAGAAATGTGCCAGATTCTTAAACAGTGTGGATCCAATGAGGGGACAGCTGACATAGACAAACCAGTGGACAGCCAGAGCACCCTGTGCTCTGTGGATCCTGACACCTTGTGTGGACATGGGTCATGTGGACTCTGAACAGCTGCAACAGCAAGATGTGCCAGCGACCTCAGGTTCCTCTGCACGGGTTCCAGCTGAGACCACTTGTATATCCCTGGGGACACCAGGAGTCTCCTCTGCCCCCACCTGCAGAAGACATCAGAGACTGTGGTCCTTGGGACCCTTCCCTCTGCCCTGTTCCTCTGTCCTTTCTCCCACTCTTCTGAGATGTTTCTTAATAAATTGCTTCAGAGAAAATGTATGATAAAATTATTATTCCAAAGATTAAAAAGTAAGCTGATTAAAAACAAGGAGGGACCTCAGGGTGAAGGCAGGGGCCCACCAGCCATCCTCCAAGGCCTGGACCACTGTTCCTCCCCATCAAGTGCAGACAGAGACTCGCTCACCTTCAGCCAGAATAGCTGGGGACTCAGTAGAGCCAGTGTAGATGGTCACTCGCTGTGAGTCAGTGTAGAGCATTCACTTGCTCTGGCCTAGTGCTGACAGACTCGCTCCTCTTGACCTGGTATACATGGAGACCCTCCCTGGAGCCAGTGTAGACATGACTGACCTTTAGCTGGTGACCTTGGCCAGAAGGAATCCCTCCCTCTGGTGTGTGGATGTGGGGGGTTGGTGATGGCCTCTGTTAGAGAAATCATATCTCTGAAGGCATGGGAGACCATTGTGTTCTGATACTCTCTTCATTATATTGTGTTCAGGGAAGGAGGATGTGGGCCAGTGGGGTATGTACTGACTTTTAAAAACCAGTTAAAATATGTATTTCTGCTGCATTCTGTATCTTCAGATTGCTGTGCAATCACCACCACTGAGCATCTCTAGAAATTTCCATTGTCTTATATTTAAACTCTGTTGCAATTAATAAATCCCTCCCCACTTCCCCACTCTTCTTAGCCACAGGTCATCTCTATTTTCTGTCTATGTGAATTTGACTATTCTAGGTAGCTTGTATATGTGGAGTTATATAATATTTGCCCTTTTGCTTCTAAATTATTTCACTTAGCACAAAGTTTTTAATGCTCATCAGTACTGTCGCATGTCAATCATCCAATAAGTTGTTTTAAACTATAGTCACTGTATTGTATAACAGATCTAGTGAAATTATTCCCCCTCTCCCAAGTGAAGTTTTGTATCATTTGACCCAAATTTCCCAATCCTCGAAGCTCTCTTAGCCCTCATCCTGGTAACCACTCTTCAATTTTCTGTTTCTATGATTTCAGTTTTTAAAAATTCCACATAAATGAGGTCATGTGGACTTTGTCTTTGTGTGCATTTTACTTGGAGAATTCAAACATTCAATGTTATTTTCTTTGCCCTTTGACTCTATTGAGTATGTTTACTGGCCCTCATTATTACAACAGAATTTACAGTGCTTAAAATTTAATATGACTGTTAGGAGTTTCTTCTTGATTTAGTATTCTCTCCATGTAGAATGTGACTTACAAGTGACTATTAAAGCCTGTTGAATTGCTTTGTTACTGTGAATCTATTAACCCATTGATTCAACAAATATTTATCAAGCACTTAATATCATATGCAAGGTATTTTGGATTCTTTATGTATGCAAAGGTGAAATATTAAAGGATGAATAATAATGTACAAAAACAGAATAATAATCCATGTTGGGAGAATATATATCCCAGGAAAGGAAAGAGTTAGTTCCACAGGATATAATTTCTTTTTCAAAGTCATAAAAAGAATATATATCTAAAAAGGAAGAAAGATAAAGTAAGAATGAGAAATAAAGAATCAGAAGAAAGGGAGGATGGTGGCACTAGAGAAAAACTGAGGGTAGGGGCAGCACCACTTAAGAACTAAAAAGAATAGCAAGGAAGGGAAGAATGGGACAAACACCAGTCATTCCCAGGAGGTTAAGCTTGAAAAAAAACCGTGGAGTATTCAAAACTTAAAGAAACACAGAAATAGCTATGGAAAGTTGCAATACCAATCTAAAATATGAAGAAACTGTGAATTGAATAATGGACAAAATTAAAGGAAGAGTGAAAGAGAGAACAACAGAGATTGGCTGTTAGCTGAAGAAAATAGAGAATCCAGGGAAACAGATAGGTAGCAAAAAAAAAAAATTATACACACACACACACACACACACATACATATAGTAACAATTAAAAATAATACAAAATAAGACTAAATATACTGATCAAACATACTAGTTCACAAAAAACTAGTATGTGAAAAAGAATTGGCTTAAAAATGCTAGAATTGAGAAAAAATATGAAAATATATAAATATCTACGCTCCATCAAGGCCACAGTTAAAATAATTAAAAACTAAAACAGAAAAAAGAAAAAAAAGAAAAGGAAAACAAATCTTGATGAAAAGTTGAAGAATTCTTTCCATTGGAGTTCAAAAGGTTCTCAGCTTCTCTTCTCAGTAGTTTTAGATGGGGTCATCTGGAGCGTTATGCTCCCTTCTGGATTGCTAGAATGAGGGACGTAATCCCATAGGTGGAATTCCTGGAGGCAGTGTTTAGGCTTAGGTGGGCTCTAGGCTCCTCATTGAATGCCAATTCGTCTGGAGATTCTAAATCAGCACACCTCCAGTGCCCAGTATTTGTTGGTCCACGCTGGAAAGACTGTACCCAGGGGTCTCCCCTGGGTTCCACTTGTGTGGTGGAGGAGCCAATTCTTAGTGCCCTATGTCACTTGGTGACCCCATATGTCCTGTACTTGTGTTCAGTCTGCAAACAATCTCTCCTGCCCCCCCTCCACTTCCGAGTTCCCAGCTGGATGCCTCTCTTCCAGTTGGACTGGACGTGGAGCCAGGTGAGTTTCTGCAACCAGTTGTACCTTGTGTAAACCTGTCTCCCAATTTGATTTTTCTTCTGGTCACTTAAGCACACTCTGTGTCATGTAGTGCGTGTTTCCTGGACCTGAATTTCAGGCCAAGCTTGGGTGTGCCAGGAGTCTGCTCTCTCAGGTATCCACTCATGTGCTGAGGCTGCAAAACGGTTCCTTCTTTTATCATCCACAAGCCACCTGGAGAGATGGTGGTTTCTTTACCTAAACACAGATATCGTGCAATGCGTCTTTTCAGGTTTGTTGGGAAAACCTGAAACACTCTGTACCCAGACATGCCTCGGGCTTCCCCAAAATATGGGTTCCTTAATTCCCTCTACTATATTCATGTAGGGACCTCTCTGGCTGGTGCTTTCACTAGGGCCTTGGTAGCGGCTGTGCCTTGGGGAACTTTTACTTATTTTATTATATCTAATCTCCTATGTCCCTGGTCTGCTTTGAATGTCCAGTTTTAAATTCTAGTAAACCCCCTGCACACACACTTTTTGTTTTGTTTTTACAGAGAAGGTGCCTGTCTGTATTCTTGGCTTCCTGCCCCAGAGTAGCCAGGAATGTGACTTCTGCTATCTTGAAAAATAAGTGAAGGTATTCAAGCAAAGAAGAATGACTTTTGTTATTTCATATGCAAGTACATATAAAAATATAAAATATATAAATATTTCCAAGTTCACCAGTTAGTAAATAGAAGAGTTTGGTTTTGAAACTAAGTGTTCTAACTCTAGAATCTTACTTACCATGCAATACTGCTTTCCCTGTGCCTTGGTCATATCTTGTTAAGACCTTCTTATTCAGAGACTGATGTTTTATGCAAGAACTCCTAAGAGGAAGGAATAGGGTTCTGAAGTTCTGCTATTCCAGGATTGCCAATAGTGGACTCCATGGTTCCTCTCCAGAGCCACCTAGTGGGCCAAATTCACCTACGCACTGTGGCATTGGAGTCTATGCCCTGTGTGTAGAAGGCAGCTGAATTTAGATCCAGTGGGGAAAATTGGACTCTTGCAGAAGAGTTTGAGGTATTTAAATATGCATCTGAAAGTTCCCCTAACTTTTCTTTTAATATGTATTTTTTTTTAGTTGTAGGTGGACGCAATACCTTTATTTTATTTTTATGTGGTGCTGAGGATCTAATCCAGTGTTTCAGGCGGGTGCTCTACCACTGAGCCACAGTCCTAGTCCTCCTCCTAACTTTTCATTCTGTCTCCCTCTCATACTCCCTAATAATTGTGGGATATACAAAACAAAAAAAAAAAAACTACAAAATAGTCTCTGAATTCAAGGAACTGGAAATCTGCATGGGATCAGGAGAGAGAAGCTATATACTTGTGAAAAGTGGCAAACTGTGAAAACTTTGAGAGGGCCTAGTGGGAGTATTCTGGTCACAGGGGCCTGGGTTGATGGGAATAGTAGGACTGTAGCCCCTTCCTTTTCCTCTCTTTCCTGCCTGAGCTGAGTGGTGAACAGTCTTTTTCTCTGCCATGTGCTGTTGCCAGGATGAGTTGCTTTGTCACAGGCCCAAAAGCAATAGGGTCAATGAATTATGGACTGAAACCTCCCAAACTGTGAGCCAAAATAAACATTTTGTCTTTATAAGTTGATTATCTCATGTATTTATTATAGTGACAGAAAACAAATACTAAATAGCATTTTAATAACTATACTTTATTTAACAATCAATACAGAAATGTTGATTGGGTACTGTGTTAGGCCTTAGGATAAAGAGATACAAGCATTTTCTGCTATAAGGAACTTACAGTCTATAAGATAAGAATAAAGCAAGTGTTGAGAAGGTTAATTCTGGAAACTAAATAATAAATTATAAATAATATTATAAATTATATAATTATATAAATTATATATAAATTATATAATTATATTATATAAATTATATAATTATATGAATTATATAATTTATATAAATTATAAATAAATAATAAATTCTGGAAACTGAATAAACAATGGGTTGCAGAAGACATCAAGGAGGAGATTAAAAATTTTTTACAGGTGAATGAGAACACAGACACAACATATCGCAATCTCTGGGACACTATGAAAGCAATTCTAAGAGGAAAGTTTATTGCATGGAGCTCATTCCTTAAAAGAAGAAAAAGTCAACAAATAAATGACTTAACATTACATCTCAAAGCCCCAGAAAAAGAAGAGCAAATCAACACCCAAAGCAGCAGAAGACAGGAAGTAATTAAATTCAGAGCTGAAATCAATGAAATTGAAACAAAAGAAGCAATTGAAAAAATTGACAGAACAAAAATTTGGTTCTTTGAAAAAATAAATAAAATTGACCGACCCTAGCCATGTTGATGAAGAGAAAGACTAACGTATGTGATGAAAAAGGAAATATCACGACAGACACCAAAGAAATACAGAAGATAATTAGAAATTATTTTGAAAACTTGAACTCCAATAAAATAGAAAATATTGAAGGCATCGAGAAATTTCTAGAGCCATATAATTTGCCCCAATTGAATCAGGATGTTATACACAATTCAAACAGATCAATTCTGAACTGTAGCAATTATGTAGGTATTTAGCTGATGACAATATCTTAGAGGTCCCAGGATAGTACAGAGCTAAAGGTAAAAGGGAACGATAATTACTAGCCCTCCAGGAGAGAGAGACTGCAGGAACTATCAGAGGCAGGGAAGGCTCAAGGGAGGCCCTGAGAGCTAAACACAGTTCAGGCACAGAAAGGAGGATTCCCCGCCCCCCACCACCCCACTGCAGG
The DNA here is from genome assembly GCF_052094955.1 of Ictidomys tridecemlineatus. Taxonomy (NCBI): domain Eukaryota; kingdom Metazoa; phylum Chordata; class Mammalia; order Rodentia; family Sciuridae; genus Ictidomys; species Ictidomys tridecemlineatus. Next base: position 193,775,411 of record NC_135477.1, read on the forward strand.
TCCCTTCAAGTGGAGCACAGCAGGCAGCCACAGAAGGAGGTAAAATTGTTTTCAAACACAGCTTGAAATAGAACTGATGGAGCTGCTGTTGGTAGAGGTCCGTGGGGGACCAGGAGACCTGGGTTCAGTCTCAGGCCTGATGTGAAGTGTTCTGGTGGTGGACAGTTAAGCCCCTTGCTTCTGCTCTGTTCTTTGCTTCTAAAGTGAGTGGGTTGGACTAAGTGATTTGCAAATCCTATGTTCAAATCTCTGATTGTGTAATTCTTCACTTGGAACATATGGATAACTCAAAAGATGAGAATTTGAATGAGGCTCATGAAAATTTGGAAAATACTATCTCTTTTCATGCCAGAGCAAGCAATGTGGGGGGAACATGCAATATCCTCTTAATTTGATTGTATTAGGTATTTCTTGGCCCTAGGAAATTTATTTTTAATGTCTTGCAAATGTTTCACTGGCATTTCCTCCTACTCATCAAGGATTTCAGAAGGGACATTTCTCCCTAACATATCACTTGCCTTTTTTGTTGTTGGTATTGTTTCCGAGGGAGAAGTCTTCAAATACCCTTCTCTTTAGACTTGGAGAAGTACCTTTGACTTGTGGTTTTATGGATCTGTCACTTGGGGGGAACTTTCTCAGTCTGGGTCCACAATTGTTCGTTAGACTTCTAAGCTCAGAGACTTTTGGTTTTGGAAAGGCCGTAGGCCATCTACCAAAGACTACTTCAGGTAGGGATTGGGCTTCATATAAAAATATATTGTGGTAGTAGCAGTGGAACTGAAATTATGATTTTGTAAAAGAATGAAAGCAGGAAGGAATTCTGAGCTTTTATCAGAGCATTTTATTTCAATAACAAAAATGGCTGTGTCGATAATCATGCAGCTACATTCATGTGTCACTTTATGGCAGGATTTATGCCCCAACAAATGCATCATTAAGTGATTTCATCATTGTGATAACATCATAGAGGTTCTCACACTAAGACAGCTGTGATGTTGCTAGGTGACATAATTGTGTGGGACTGGAAACTAAGGAGGAGATTAAAAAATTTTTAGAGGTGAATGAGAACACAGATACAACACATCGAAACATTGTATATGGGGTCCACAGCTGATCAAAGTGTTGTCTGTAGTTATGTGGCAGACGTCTATATTCTGATCTTTGTAGATAACCAAAATGCTGAAAAACAAAAGGCTAAAAGTCTTTTTTTGTAGTTTTATTACCTGATTTATTATCCAGATTGGTTGATTAGGTTTAACAGATGAAGAGTAAAACTATACTCATTTTGTGTGATTGGCAGAAAGTGACATGACTCTTCTTTGTGCCATTCAGATAGAAGTAGGTTTGGGGTTCATTAAAGTATTAGTGGGACATTTTTTCGTTCAGCAGGGTTTTTTTTTTCCTCTTTCTCCTGCAGTTCTGTAGGCTGGAGAATGGTGGTGCTGCTACCCCATCTTTACTTTCCTCTTGAAAAGAAAGCTTGAGCTTTCTCCTCTCTGGATCATTAATAATGTTTGCAGCAAGGCAGAGGAAGGAGAAAATGCCACTCGATATCATGATCAGGAAACAAGCCTGGGACTTTTAAAGGCTAGAGAAGGGGCTGCCAGCATTGTCCTGGCTGAGATATGCAAGTGTCCTACAAGGTTACCAGGTGCATTGGTTGGCTCTGTCACTTACAGGCAAAGGCTAGATATGGGCTTCGGCTGCGGAGGCAGAAGCTGACTCTAGGAGATTGGTCAGTGGAGGCAAACTTGGAATTTATCTAATTCATTTCAGTAAGCTCTCTGCCCCTGAAGCACAAACCAGGTCAAAAACCTGGTTTCCTCTGAAGGAAAAACCAGGGGAAAACATGAACTAACTTCTGAAGAGAAGTACAAAGTGTAGAGCTTTGTGGAGTGGTAAGGCTTCTGAGTAGAGAAACTTATGTGTGCTTGAATGCATGAGGGTAGAAGCTTTCCAAAGAAAGACTAGAAATTTGTACCTCTGCCTCTAGATGAAGGCAAGTGTGCTTTGGGTGGCCCCAATCAGAGAACAGTTTCCCATTTCTCCCCACTTGGGACTTGCTGCCGGGTGGACAGTTACTAGGGCGTGGCTCTCTTTCCTCCTCCCTTCTGGGATTGGAGAGTGGGCGATGTCCTCCTTCAGAGCTGTCACTTTGGCTCCTGTTCAGTGAAACCAGGCCATCAGCAGGCAGGTGGCTCTGGCACTATCCAGTTCATCAACCGTATTCAGATCATGTTTCTCAGGGATCTTCGGAGGGTCTCTGCATGAACATGGAAACACAGGGCGTTGCCTGGCTTCTCCCTCCCTCTAGCTTGTCATGAGATAGCATGGTTAGCTGTGTGTGTATCTGAATTAAAGTGCTTCGTGCTGTTATGGAGCCAAAAGAATAACAACAACAATAACAAAATAATTCTGACAGCTTTGAAGGCAGACCCTCTTGCTAGGTTTAAATCACAGGTGCCCTTCTCTGGCTAGCTCTATGGAACAATAACAAGGAAAAATACAAAAAATAAAAAATTAAAAAAAGCAGGCTGAGAAGCTGTGTGTTGCTCCTGCACGTGGGCGGGCTTGTCTGGGGAGTGTTTCCAGGGAACTCTGGCAGGAAGGTTCTTGTTCGTGAAGGATTTCCCCAGCGCTGCGCCACGGCAGGATAACAGATGGGCTTCTCTGTTATTGTAGAAGGGAAAATACCTTTTGTCTTCGCCAGTGCCCTTCGCTGCAGGCAAACAAATAGCAGGGTCTTGCAGGCATCCCTTCTGCTCTTGGATGCAGTCTGTGTCATGAGGAGGCATCAGATATATTTTTTTTCCTGTAAGAATAGAAATAGTCTTTTCACAATATTCTGCTTCTGAAAGCTGTCAGCCATGAAAAGTGCCATGTCCTTGTTTAGAGATGAAGCTTCTGCAATGCTCCAGCGAAAAGCCAAAGGCATTTCATTTTTTAAATTGTCAGAAATATCCACAGGCTTCCACTTATGCCTCCCTCTTGCTCAGGTTGCTAACCTCATTCTATCTTTAGGCTTGGACCATATGTGGAGACCAGAGGCCTCCGGATACAGAATTGCAATTTGCAAAGGTCTTCCTTGTTCCAACCAGACCTTGGCACACTTAGAATGGAGGTCAACGAAGTCGCAACCACCATGGAAATTTTCCAAAATAGTCTGTGCCTTTGTTGGCAATTTTATATTCATCTCGATCTGTTGTATTGGTAACCTTATACACAATTTACTAGTATGAATTCTTCATTGAATTCTCATTACAACCTGGCACAGTGAGTATCATTCATTTCTCAGTTTTAGTGGCTAATGCCCTCTGAGAAGGCCAAACCAAAGAAGCAGTCGGTTGGTCTATTTCAGTAGAAGCCGACACTGTTTGGTCTCCTACTGTGAAATGTTATGAACCTGGGATCACTGCCTGCTCTGCCTCCCCCCTAATCTCTAGCTGAGGGAAGAGACTCACTATTAAGGTTTTGATATGAGGTGTCCCCCAAGTGCTCATGTATGGGACAATGCAAGAAAGTTTAGAGGTGAAATGAATGGGTTATGAGAGCTGTAATCTAATCAGTGCATTAACCCACTGATAGAGATTGACTGGGTGGTAACTGTAGGCAGTTAGGATGTGCCTGGAGGAGAAAGGTTGTTTGGGGAATGCCTTTGGGGTATTTATTTTGTCAGTGGTGAGGAGAGTCTCTCTCTGCTTTATTCAGTGACCACATCCTGAGGCTCTTCCCTCTACCATGATGTTCTTGCCTTATCTCAGGCTCTGAGGAACAGAGTTGACCATCTATGGACTGAGACCTCTGAAACCAGAAGACCCCAAATAAACTTTTCTTCTTCTTGTCAGGTCTTTTGGTTACAGCAGCAAAAAAAAAAGCTGACTAAAACACATTTAATCGAGAAGGACAAAAACCTTTTCATTTGTAGAATTCTAGTTACTAAGCTGTTGATTTAATGTATTAACCTTTCTAGATGCTTGTAAACTAGGTGTAGAATTGAACCTGGGGAATAATTCTATTGTTCTGTTATTTCCACAAAGTCACCCAGGCTTATTTGGAGAGTTGTTGAAAACTCTTGCAAACCTATTAGTTTATGAAAGAAAATGTTCAGAAAACATGTTTTAAACATTTGCATCTAGATTTTTCTGAATTCCATGAAGCCTGAATAGGAAAAAAAATGCATTTACTACACAAATAGTGTAGTATGATAAAAAAAAATAAAGCTAGTCTTTTGAGAGGAACAAAACAAAGAGTTAGTTTGTGTGAAATTTTGTCATTCTTATGGAATCTTTTGATGAAGTAAGGGAGTTCTTTATTTTTCTCAACATCTCCTGTGGGAAAGATATTAAGGACTACACAGAGCAGTATGGACAATGTTTCATTAATTGTCATGATTTTATTAATAGGGTTTGCATTTTATTTAGTTGACTCCTTTCTAGGAAGAGCTGAGTTGGTTGAGCGAATAGGCTGGTAAAGTTTTGGGGTTGTAGATCTCAGAGAGCAGGCTCCAGGGCTTACAGATTTTTTTTTTCCAAATTAATGTTTGGAAGAGGGTAGTTTTAGGTAACTTTAAGGGTTTTGTTTTGCTCACTGTCATTGTGAGGTTGGTGCCAGCACTGAGTTGCTTATAACAATAAGGAGGATTTTAGAAGAATAAAGAAAATGGGTGATGAAGTGGTTAGTGACTAGATCAGAAGTAGATAGAAAAGTGTTATTTCAGGAAAAAAAATTCTAAATGAAATTTTGCTGCATATTGTAAATTCTTTTCTCCCCTCCCCAATCTTCATTAAAGTTTATATTACTTGTTAATAAATTGGCTATTTCTTTGGGACTGTAAGAGAAAGCTAACTGTGACTTCACAGTGGGCACAGGAGCCGTGACTGCCCATGAGAGATGAGCTATATCTGTATGTCCAAGGCAATCAGTCCTTCACCCTCCTGACAGTTGCTGGAGATCTAGAGAAATGCCAAACTGATATATTTAATGGCCTTATAGAAAGCATTCTTTACTTGATGCCTCCAGAATTTTCTTAATTTATTAAATTTTTGCAGAAAAGGTATGATAGGCTAATTTCCCCCAAAGATATCACATCTTAACTCCCGAAACCTGCAAATGTTATCTAATATGAAAAAAAGTATCTTTGCAAATATAATTAAGTTAAAACCTTGAAGTGGGTAAATTGTCCTGGATTATCTAGGTAGGTTCTAAATGCAGTGTATCCTTATAAGAGGGAGTTTGGGAGTGGGGTGAGGAGAGAGAGGGAGGGAGGGAGGGATGGAGAGAGAGAGAGAGAGAGAGAGAGAGAGAGAGAGAGAGAGAGAGAGAGAGATGAAGAATGGACAGAGGAGAAGGTGGCATGAAGATGAGGCAGAGAGAGATTTGAAGATGCTGGTCTTGAAGACTGGAATGATGTAGGCAAGGAACCATAAGTTGGAAGAGGTAAGGAATGGATTCTCTGCTAGAGCCTCCAGAAGGAGCACGGAGTTGTTGGTACTTTAAATTTGTAGTGATTTAAGACTTCTGGCCTTCAGAACTATAAGACAATAAACTTCTGTTGTTTTATGCTACTACATTTGTGATTGCCACTAGACCTTGGTATTTTGATAGTTGAGTTTAATGGTTTTTGATACTTTTTTTTTCACATCTTAATGTTTCACAACTGAGAATGGTGTCAACACAAAGATTTATATTGATCTCACCAATTTGGGATCTGAACTGATTGCAGATGGCTCTGTTCATTTTATGTTTTTAGAAAAATAGATGCTAGTTCAAAGTGGCTTCCTTGAGCTGGGTGCAGTGGTTCATGCCTGTAATCCCAATGGCTTTGGAGGCCAAGGCTGTAGAATCTCAAGTTCAAAGTTAGCCTCAGCAACTTAGCAAGATAAAATTAAAAATTAAAAAAAGTGACTCCCTTGGAGAACCTGAAACATGAGGAAGTGGTCAGAAAAATTAAACAAGGACTAATTAAAACTTTGAAGTTATACTACTTAGATGATTGGTACTTAAAAAGGGTGTTGGTAACCTAATAACTCCATTGAAAATTCATCAATATATATCTCATTTTGGGCAAAGTTTTCTCAGAATTCTCAGTGGAAAAGTCATAATTTCCAACTACAGTTTGCTCTAGAATGATCACTTCAACTGCAGTGTGATCCAGTACAGCTCAGTATCACAGTCATGCCCTGCACACCTAGAGCATATCAGACAGTCAGCCAGGTGTGGAGAATGCAGGATGAAGAATGCAGGGTTCCATTTCTCAGAAAACGAGAAAATAGTCCCTTATTATGTCATTGTTAGATTATAAAGTCTGTCATTTCCGTGCAATAATGCATGAGGTCAAAATTACCCTTGAGAATGCCTCGGGGAGACCCAGTGCTCAACACATCATCTCTCAGTTTAACACCAGACATTTTTCTTCCAACATTGAATCAGGCAATGGTTTCTTGAGTTAAGCATCTGAAGAAATATTTGACTTCTATTTAAGGACCATGTAATAAAATGATTTTTTTAACATTAGGGTCAGAGTTGGTGAAATTTATAGAAATAGAGATTAGCAGAAAAACAAAACAAAAACAGTCCAACCATGTATTTCTTATTACATTCACTTTTAGGAACTCGCTCACTATGTGAATGATGGGTGGGATTCCCCTGCCATATGTCAGTTACAATCTGCCTCTTTACTTTTTGTCAAGTTGTATAGTGAAGTAGAAGTAAGGGTTCTGTGATGACTTTTTTTGTCATATTTTTGTTCTTTTAACATTTACTAATAGTTAATAAGGCAGAGTGGTAGGTATTGCTGAGGAAGCAAAGTGGATGGTTCTGCTATTAAAGAAGATTGCTGTTTAGAAGGGAGATAAAACATGAATGTATTTTAGTTTATGACACATTAGAAGGTGATCATTGTCAACAAAGTTCAGAAAAGGGAGAGATTTCTGTTGGGAACTGCAGGAAAGACTTCATGGGACAGTGGTATTTTATCTGGATCTTATATGAAGGATAGGAATTGGAACATGTAAATAATGATGGGAAATAACTTTGGAGGCAGAACAAAAGAGTACATGAGGTGCAGAACATAGGTAAGCTTCAGGATGGATATAGCAGTTTTAAGACAGAATGACAAATGTCCACTTCTAGTCAAAGTAGGTATCTTGGTATGTTTGGACTGCTATAACAAAATACCATAGGTTGGGTAGTTTATAAGAAAAAGGAATTTATTTCTCATATTTCTGGGGAATGGAAAGTTCAAGATCAAGGTACCAGAAAATTAAGGTGGTAGCAGATTTGATGTTTAATGAGGTTCTACCTCCTGATACATTGATAACATCTTCTCACTGGTCTTCACCTGCTGCAAGGGATGAAAGATTCCTCTAGGGTTTCTTTTATAAGAGACAAATATTATTCATGAGGGGTCTTCTCTCATCATCTCATCACCTCTCAGAGTATACTTCCTAATGGTATCAGTCTTTGGGTTAATTTTCAACACAGAAGTTTGGAGGAGGACACAAATATTCAGACAAGACTTATATTTCCACCTAAAACAACTAATAAATGGGACAAATATATAAAACAGGGGCTCTCAAAGCACCAAACTCAGGCAATGAAGAAGAGTGATTTTTGAAAGATAGGAACAAGTTAGGTAGTCCCTATAATTGTGTTAGTTTATGACCTGAAGAGAGCTTCAAGGCTGAAGTGTAGAGATACTCACACTAAGCCAGAGGTCTACGTAAATGGAGCAGAATTCAGGCAGGTTAAGGGGGTAGAATACACAGGAAAAGTACTGGATGAAGCGAATTACACCAACAAATAACTCTGGAGCTCCATAGAAATTACCCTTGAGACACCTAAAGTGCAATAAGTAAAGTCAAGAATCAATAAATGGAATGACATCAAACTAAAACCTTCTTCACAGCAAAGGAAACATCCAAGAATATGGAGAGGCTTCAGAATGGGAGAAAATATTTGCCACATGCATCTCAGATAGAGTATTAATCTTCAGGATATACAAAGCCCTCAAAGACTTAACACCAAAAAAACCCCACAAATAACCCAATAAATAATTGGCTAAAGGAACAGGATTGACACTTCGCAGAAGAAGAAATACAATTTAACAACAAATATATGAAAAAATGTTCAACATTTTTATTTATCAACATTTATCAACTAGAGAAATGCAAATCAAAACTACATTGAGATTCTATCTCACTCTAGCCAGAATGGCAATTATCAACAATACAAGCAACAATAAATGTTGGACAGGATGTGGGGGAAAGATACACTTATACATTGCTGGTGGGACTACCAATTGGTGCAATTACTCTGGAGAGCAGTAGGGAGATTCATCAGAAAACTTGGAATGAAACCACCATTTGACTCAGTTATCCCACCCACTCCTTGGTTTAAAATCAGCATACTGCAGAGATGTGGCCACATCAATATTTATAGCAGCTCAATTCACAATAGATAAATTATGGAACCAACCTAGATTCCCTTCAATAGATGAATAGATAAAAAAATGTGGTATATATACATAATGTAATATTACTCAGCTTTAAAGAAGAATGAAATCATGTCATTTTGTGGGAAATGGGTGGAACTGGAGACTCTCATGCTAAGTGAAATAAGCCAATCTCCCAAAACCAAAGGCCACATATTTTCTCTGATATGTGGGTGCTAACACACGATAGGTGGGGGAGGAGAAGAATAGAAGTTCATTGGATTAAACAAAGGGGAATGAAGGGAAGGATGGGTGGATGGGAATAGAAAAAAACAGTAGAATGAATTGGATATAACTTTCCTATGTTCATATGTGAATACATGACCAGTGTAACTCCACATCATATACAACCACGAGAATGGAATCCTAATTAGAGTAAGTTAAAATCCATGTATGTATAATATGTCAAGATACACTCTACTGTCACATATATCTAAAAAGAACAAATAAAAATGCAAATTAAAAATAAATAAATAAAACAAAGTCCATGCACAGCTTTAGAAATTACTCTTGAGTATCCTGCAGAGTGCTGATTGACCACATGTACAAGAGGGAACCACCACGGTCAGCAAAAGAACTACCTTAACAGATCAGAAGGAATAATACCAGGAGCTCACAATGTGCAGGAGCAGTGTCTGTTTTCAACAGCCATACTGGAAAACCCCAAATCATGGGGCTTTGGGTCAAACAGTCAGAAGGAGCTTGCCTCTGTAGAGGGCAAAACTAATGCTACCTCTCACCTAGGCCAGCACAGTGTGGGTACCTTTCTTTCCACTTCAGCCTGGAAACTGTCCAGGTCGTAAGCAAGCACAGTCATAAGGACAACCTCATTTGTTTCCTGTCTCCCTCAAATCACTCTTTCATTGCCTAATGTTGGATATTTTGAGAGCCACTGTTTTATATATTTTGTCCCATTTATTTGTTGTTTTAGGTCTAAAGTAAATTTTTGCTCTGCTTTATTAAAGCTTAAATGTAAGATTCAAAAGGATCAAAATAATGCCAAGATATTTAACTTCATTTCAAAGTTCAAGAATATTTATAAATATATAAGTATTCTTTTATTTTTATAAAATATTCTTTTTATATTTTTATAAAATATTTAGCACCCAACAAGGTAAAAGTGACCTCTTGTCCTGTCTTCTATCATAGGTACCTCTTCTCTCTCCTCTGTCCATCCCAGAATGGTTCTGGAGTTAAAGATCTGCCCCAAGAAAGTCACAGACTGGTGTAAGTGGCTTACTTTTAGAAATGGTGGCGCAGATAATGTGTTATAGACACATTTCCTGGTTAATAAAATGGACTAACATTCTCTTCATTAGTTCTTGGCTTCTGCTATCCTGCAGGATTTTATAAGAATGTGACTCATGGAGGTGGCGTGCTCTGAAAAGGATTGAGAAAAGGAACATTTAATTTAGTAATTTATTGGTATTGGAAATGGAAGATGCTCTGGCATAGCATTCTCATTTCCTTTTATTATTCCAATTTTACAACCATGCAGACCAATTGTCTTCACAAGAAAAACTTAATGTGGAAGGCTGAACAATTATGAAGTAATGAAGATCTTGTAAAACAGCTATCAGTAAAACACAGGAGAGGCAGCACTTGTAAAACTGGAATGAATGTGAATCAGCAAAGCCTGCAGATGTGTGCTCTTCAATCCCAGGAATGCTACTTAGCTAATTTACAGACTTGTTGGCAATTCATTTTGAAAACATGGAAGAGAGAGCTGTTTGAGATATTTTGAAATAGAATGGTTCTTGGCAGGTAGGCCCTAGTAAATCTAACTCATTGACTATGAAGACCCCTGAACAGATGCTGAGATTACAAAGAGGGGGAGGGAGCAGAACAGTGACATAAGGAGCAGGTGAATCCAACCTGCCTTTGAGTCTTTGCACTGTCATTTACTAGTTGTGTGATCCAGGGCAAATAATTTAATCTTTGGAACCTCAGTTTCCTCCTATGTAAATTGAAGGCAATAGTACCTACCTTAGAATATTGGTCTCAAATAAAGGAATTATCCTGAGCTCTTTTGTTATCAATCTATTTTGTTCAATTCAGGGAAGAAATCACAAAATGGCAAAGCGCAGCTTTTTTGATGTTACCATCTCTCTATGTTACTAGCTTATCTAAGGGTTATTTTGCTCAAATCTAGATGGAAATCATGGAGATGCAAGCAATATCATCTGAATGAGGCTTTTGTGGGGCTTGTGTTCAGGGAGGAGGGAAATATAGCACAGGCTGTGTCCTTGGGCTGCTCCCTGAGAATGTGAGAAGCGAAAGTTATATAAACAAAAAGGGCAGGCTTTTGCAAGTGTACAGTCAGCTGTTGCACATGGTTTAAGGATTTCTGCATTTATTTTGTTCTTTTTGCTTGGCCCCGGGATTTGCATTTGACACAGCCATTTGTGTATATATGTTGGGGTGATCTGTGTTCAGCCAGTAAAAGATGGTGGAGGAGTTTGTTCACTACCCGAGGAAGGTCATTTGTGGGTCAAGTTCAGGTATATTGTACATGTAGACATAAGAAAGCTTGGGGGAGGAGTCAGCAGCTCCTGAACCACCATCATTAGTGGAAATAATTTTTGAAAGTGTCTTGCGCTAAGTGGGAGAATCAAGGCCTTCTCTGCTCTGTCTCACTTTAATAAATGTTATATTGAAAGAGAAATAATACAAGTCCATGTTAATCCATGTTTTTGGATGGGATTACAATTATAAAAGGTAAGGGGACTTCAGTAGTCCCATGTAAATTTGCTGATATTGCACAAGTCACATTTTCTGGGTACCTAACTTTGTTTATATGTACTGTTATAAGCAAAACAGTAGGGGCAAACCCGGTGGAAATGCTTTTCTTAAATGTTTGCTGCTTTGCTTTAAAATTCTCACTGTAAAGTACATCCTGTGGTTGAATTGAGGTAGGCATATGGGTCATATTGATAGCTTAGCAGAGATCCAGGATCTCAGAGATACTTCATAGGACTTGCTATTCCAGAGAAGTACTGGCACATAGTTAAGAAACTGGTTCATCATGGATACTGGATTGCTTTCCAATATTGATTCTAACTATGAGAAAGTAATCATATGAGATTTCAGCTGAACAAACAAATCTGGACTATTGTCCCTATACAGTTTTAGAATCTAAACTTCCATGAGAAATAACTGAAGAGACATATAGACCAGCAACTTACTAAGGAGTGGCATATAAAACAGTGGGTTTTCCCATGTGGTATAGAGACAGGTAAATTGGGTTTGGTTGGGTCTCAAAATGATTTTTTGGATATTGGTGTAAAATATCCTAACATTCAGAGCTATTATGTATTTGATATTCCCGGTCAAACTTTGTTACCTGTTTAACGTGAAAGGACATACTGGAAATTGAAGGAAAGCAATCCTTTCACCTTTCCATATTTGTGATTTAAAAAGTCTCCATTGTACTCATTTTAGAAGTGAATGGAAAGTGACTGCTGAGGTTGGGGCTATAGCTCAGTGGTAGAGTGCTTTCCTCATATACCTGAAGCCCTATGTTAGATCCCAGCACTGGGAAAAAAGGTACCTTCCAAAACTTTGCCTTGGCTGGAAAATGCTTGTGAGAAAAGCAGTGAGACTATCTGGGAGAGTAGAAAGGTTGGCTTTGGAGAAAAAATGAAAAGGGATGATAATTTATAAGTTGCTAGTAAAAGACTTATAGCTTCTCAAAATAAGGAGGATTTATCATGCCTAAAACCAGAGAGTATAAGAATTCAGGAGGGAGTGTGATTAGTAAACCTGAGGCTCAGGACAAAAGCAAGGGAATGTATGAATGAGAGCAAGATCTGGACTCTTGGGAAACAGTCTAGGTGGTAACATGACAGGTTGGCCAGATGGGCTTTGTCATCTACTTAGTGATCTAGAGAAATGAGTTTTGTCAGAGAGAAGCAGGCAACAAAGTCAGTCTAGGAAGTTAAGATCCAGGGCTGGGATCAGGGAAGCCTTGGGAGAGCAGCACTGGACAGCAGGTGAAGTTGAGGAAAAGTATTTCCCTGAGAGCAGAGGCTATTCATTCTCGGCCTGGATTATTACTTCCTGTTGGTCACAGGGACTCTGGGCCCATGGATGTTAACTGTATTATTTTCCCTGGCTCCAAATAAGCAATCATCAAGATCAAACAAATATACTGCTCCTCATCAAAATATACTCTCCCAACTGAGCTATAGTCCCAACTTTCTTAATAAGACTCCTGTAGTGCAAGAATTTAAACCAAGAATCAATACATGGGATGGATTCAAACTAAAAAGCTTCTTCTCAGCAAAAGAAACAATCAGTGAGGTGAATAAAGAGCCTACAGAACGGGAGCAAATCTTTACCACAAGCACATCAGATAGAGCACTAATCTCTAGGATGTATAAAGCACTGAAAAACCTTAACACCAAAAAGACAAAACAAAAACCAACAACAACAACAAAAAAAAACCCCACTAAAAACAAATAACCCAATCAATAAATGAACCAAGGAACTGAACAGACACTTCTCAGAAGGATATACAATCAATCAACAAACATGAAAAAATGTTCAACATCTCCAGCAATTAGAGAAATGCAAATCAAAACTACTCTAAGATTTCATCTCACTCCACTCAGAATGGCAACTATCAAGAATACAAACAATAATTGTTGTCGAGGATGTGGGGGAAAGGGCACATTCACACACTGCTGGTGGGACTGCAAATTGGTGCAGCCAATGTGGAAAGCAGTATGGAGATTCCATGGAAAACTGGGAATGGAACCACCATTTGACCCAGCTATCCCTCTCCTCTGTCTATACTCAAAGGACTAAAAAAACAGCATACTACAAGGACACAGCCACATCAATGTTTATAGCAACACAATTCACAATAGCTAAATTATGGAACCAACCTAGATGCCCTTCAGTAGATGAATGGATAAGGAAACTTTTGTATATATACACAATGGTACATTACTCAGCATTAAAAGAGAATAAAATCATGGCATTTGCAGGTAAATGGATGAAGCTGGAGAATATAATGCTAAGTGAAGCAAGCCAATTCCCCCAAACCAAAGGCTGAATGTTTTATTTGATATGAGGATGCTGACTCATAATGGCAATGGGTGGGGAGCATGGGAGGAATGGAGGAATTTAGATAGGGCAAAGAGGAGGAAGGGGAAAGGAGGGGACAAAAGAATAGGAATGACAGTGGAATGAGTTAGACATCATTACAGTACATATATGAAGACACGAATGGCGTGAAAATACTTTGTGTACAATCAGTGACTTGAAAAATTGTGCTCTATATGTGTAATATTGAATGGTTTTAATTTAGTAGTTTTAACTATGAAATGTACTATTACATACTCATTAGAATGACTAGTACTAAAAGAACTAACAATATCAAGGGTGAGGAGAAACTGTAATCCTCATACATTACTATGGGAAGGTAAAATGACACATCTTTGGAGATTTTCTGACGGTTTCTTAAAAGGTTAAACATGCACTTCCTATCTGACCTAGGGATTCTACCCTCAACTATTTGCCAAAAAAAAAATGAGGGCATATGTCCATATAAAGATTTGTGTAACAATGTACATGGCACTTATAATACATAATAGTATCAAACTGGAAAGAACCCAATATCCATCTATAGATGACAAATTGTGGAAAATTCATACCATGATAATTCTTAGTAATAAAATGAACAACATTCTAATACATGCAGTGGAATAAATGAATGAATCTCAAAAACATTCGGTTCCATTTAAGAAGTTATACAGAAAAGAATATATTCTGTATACTTCCATTTATGTGAAATGCTAGAAAAAGTAAAGCTAATATCTAGTGAGAGAATGTAGATCAATGGTTACCTGAGAAAAGGGGTGGGGTGGTAAGTTATTGACTGTAAAGGGTCACTTGGGAATTTTTAAAGTGATGGACAGGGTTTGAATCTTGATTTTATGGGTAACTATATAGGTGTATATTGGTCAAAATTCACAACACTGTACAAATAATAGGTGAATTTTCTTATATGTAAATTTTGTCTCTATAAAATTGGTAATCCTCCCAAATGTATCATGAATCATTTTATTATTCTTCCTTTAATGATTATTTATCATTATGCTGAATACAGGAGAACATAGGAGAACTCACCACAGGCAATATTGCCGGGAGATGGGGAGCCTTCTCCAGTCTCATTTCTATTATTGAATAAGAGAAGACAGGGATGCCCATAAGTGATCAGAACAGCTATCTCAGCTCTTATTTCCTGTTGTAAAATCAAATTACAAAACAGAAACTTCATTATAGTATTTTCTTTGACTCATCCAACAGGCACACTAAATATATTATAATGGAAACTCATCATAATATGCATTTTCCCTCTATCCTTATTTTTCATTTTGTGAGACAATGAACTTTATTGATTTTGTAAAAAGTATATAAACTTCATAAGAAATTGAAATAATAAAGAAAATGAAATAAAATCACTAAATAGCCCATTCAGTTATAAATAATGTTCTTGCGGGAGGGTGGGGGGCTGGGGTTGTGGCTCAGAGGTAGAGCGCTTGCCTAGCATGGGTAAGGCACTGGGTTCAATCCTCAGCACCACATAAAAATAAATAAATAAAATGAAGGTATTAAAAATAAATAAATAATGTTTTAAATATTTGGTGAACCTGATTCTAGAGGTGTTTTAACACATATTCAGAAAAACGTTACAAATAATTTAGAAATCAAGACCATGTGGATACCTGCTAGTTTAAATAGAATCTATTTAAAAAGCTGCCCTTGATATTCACTGGACTTTGCAAAAAAAATGAAGAAATTGCTGGAATACAACTAATGCATTTTATACTCAGAGATTTTATTCTCTAAGAGATCCCTCTACAGATAAGACAATAGATTTGGAAAAGTTAAGATGTGAATTTGTGTGCTTGCCCATGTGGATATATGTGTACCTGCATGTGGTGTGTATGACATATGCATGTGTGCCTGCTTTGCACATGCTTATGCCTATTAGAGAGTATGTGTGTGTGCATGCAGGTGTGTGTGCATGCAGGTGTGTGTACATGCAGGTGTGTGCGCATGTGTGTGTGTTTGAAAAATGTCTTTTGGGTGCTGAAATATAAATATTTTTACATAAATTTTGAAAATGTCTAACTTGCAAGACAAGTCCTTGAGCCACACTTTCTTTGGAAACTTGTAGATGTCCATATAGTTTCTTCTTGATTATTGCTTTGGAAATAAGTACAATCATACTTTTCATACTCTGTGACTTGTTTATTGATGTAAACCTCTAAATGATGTCCTCGTATATTGAATATTCAGTTTAATATGTGTTTCAACCTCGGTCCTTCTGTCTTTTTCCTAGCATGTGGTATACAAACTTGCAGGTTCAACTCTTTCTTGCTTTAAAGAAAAATACTAATAGTGTTAGTCAGCTTTTTGCAGCTGTATCCAAAATACCTGACAGGAACAACTTGGAGTTAGAAAGATTTATTTAGGCTCATGGTTTCAGAGATTTCAGTCTATGGTCAGCTGGCTCTGAGCAGAAACATCACGGTGGAAGGGTGTAGCAGAGGAAAGCAGCTCAACAAATGTCAGAAAGGAGAAAGAGAAAGAGAGAGAGGCAGAGACAAACAGATAGACACAGACACACCAGGTATAGTCCCCAAGGTCACTTGCCCAAGGACTAGCTTCCTCCAACCCTGCTTCACTTGCCTACAGTTTTCATCAACTGTCAGTAGTCCATTCATCTATCAATGGATTAATCCATTGATGAGGTCTTAGTCCTCATGATCCCATCACTTCTCAAAGCCCCACCTCTGAATATTGTTGAATTGGGGACCACTTCAATACATGAGCTTTTGGGAGACATTTCAGATCCAAACCAGAACACTAACCTATATTTGATATGCCAGTACTGACATAGGAAGGTAGTTTTTTTGCCATATTTCAGAAGTTTCCTTCCATTTCTACTTAACTTCAAAATTTTATTTGAAATGATTATTGGATTTTATAAAGTATTTTTCTTTAATTTGATGATGTCTTATATTGATAGATTTCCTAAAGAAGCTATCTTTGCATTCCTAACAAAGTGTTTCTTGGTTATGTTGCATTATTTTAATATATTGTTAGATTTAATTAACTGAAAATTCATTTCAAACTTTTGTATGTATATTCATGAATGGAATTTGCAAAAGTTAATCAATATTGGTATCAAGGTAACATCGATATTATTAACAAATGTTCTTGTTTGCTGTGATCTGAAACTATTAGTTTTACTATTATAGGAGTGCTCTCTCTATAAAGCTTCATTTTAACATGACTGAAAAAAACACCTATAAAACTACCTAGGACAATTATCCTTTTAAAACAGCAGATTTTGGTGTGGTGGAACATGCCTATAAACCCAGCTCCTTGGAAGGTTGAGTCAGGAAGTTGTGAGTTCAAAGCCAGCCTCAGCAACTTGTCTCTAAATAAA